>NC_136426.1:2115000-2715000 GCF_052849685.1 Lactuca virosa | reverse complement strand
TTGGCCTTTATGAACTTAGCACCCCAAGTGTGATGCCTCAAACGGTTCACAACACACCTATGACAAAGAAGAACTTGAGAGAGAGGTTGCTAACTCCAAAATCGGCTCTAATGAACTCCAAGAACTCTAGTCATGGATTTTGGGTGCCAATGGAGTCCTTTTTATAGTGTGGCAAAGTCAAAGGTTACATCCATGCAAACCCTAATGCCCATGACCTTTCATATTACTTAGGCTCCATGGGTTAAACCTCCATGGACTATCCATGGACTACCATATTGGTTTAGCCCATCCTAAATAACAACTGGCCCATACTATAAGAATCATTGATTTACCAAATCAATCCCCATATATTTCATTAGTCTCTTTTGATCACACAATTCATTCCAAATTAATTCTTGATCAATACTAGTTAAATAATATGATTTCATATTAATATATTAGAACTTATAATATATTAATAAATCATAAGTAACCTCTTACTCAAGTATCCATCCTATCAAATTTTCCTAGTGATATGCAACCCAAAATGGATCATGCTACTCTCGGGTCAAGTACATACCAATAATAGTTATAGGCTTAGACACCTAATCCAACAACCTCCCACTTGGATAAGTCTAATAACTATTATTGCAAGTACGACTCCAAAATCCCGACTAGCAATCGTAGCTCTTAAAAGCCGCTGTCGAACTCTGACCTAGTCAATGACTCGCCCATTAGATAATGGATCATATATTCCTCCATTCTACAAGATATCATATGGACTGAGACATGGATTATAATCATTCTCTCTGTCCATCTGTTGTTTCCCGATCTCAAATTTATGACAACTGACTAATTGAACAAATCAAATCAGTACAGGCTTGGCCAAGCGCTTAGGGTTGTCATCACTAAATCATCGAGGGCCCACAAATATCGCTTTTATCCTACTTTGGGTAAAAGGAATGGATAAAATTCGAGTCAAATGCTTGCTTGTACTTACTCATCAAATCACACACAACAATATGTTTTATAACACCAAGTTACTGGTGCGTTTACATATGTCAATGTGCAACCGACTTGCAAACTACAACTCACATGTCTTGGTTTCAAGAATATAAGATATTATCGTCTCACAATCACTCGTGATAAAATCCATGAAGTGATTCAGATGAGCGTGGGTTTAATCCAATACTTAAATCTTATTACATGAGTACTCATGAACACTACAGCAAACTTGTGCTATGTCTAATACACCTAGACAATCTACAGTCAGATTCATGACAGTGTTGCCTCAATACCTACTTCCAAATTATGATCGACTGTGGATAGTTTGAATAACCTAGTTATTCGGGAAGTCAAAACATGCAAAGTGAAACACAATAATATTCGAATCCAATATGGTCTCAAAACTTTTGAATATAAATAAAACACCTTTTACTTAGTCACCATATTGATTACACATTATTCATTTTATAATGTTTCGATTGATCAACTTAATACTTGAATTAAAACAACAGTCATCCCATGCTCCAAGCATGCACACTATATTTTACCTATGGTCCTTACTTTGTGAAATAGATCAATTGTAAACATTTCCAATGATACTCATTTCACAATTCCAAATCCTTTTCGTAAATGTAAGAATACCAAATTCTTGCCATTACTGTAATCTGTTAGATTCTAAACTTATATGCAATGATCCTATTGTAATGACTATGCACAAAATCCAAAGAGACTTGGCAACAGACATTACAAAGTATTCCAATCGAGAGCAATTCCATGGAAACGAAGTCTCTCGTTCAAAGTACATTCCTTTAAACATCCTTCTTGCATTAAGTTTTCTAATCTTACACAGATTTAAAGAATAACTTCCACTTTATTGAAAAATTTCCAGATTCCCATTTTGAGTATCACTTCTGAACAAGAGTTACCTCTTCCCCGAGTATGCCAACATGGTCCTTCCAAAATTTACACTATACTTCCAACTGTCCATAAGCAACCAAGAGTTACCTCTTCCTCAGATTGTCCTCGACAATTGCTTAACCATTTTAGTCATATCCAGTTCTGGTCCATTTTCCCATTTAATGCCCTGGGCATTTGGAAAATACAGAACACATAAATATTATAGCATATGAAATCGACCCTATACCCGAAGCATATGAGATACGATCCATAAAGACGTGATACTTTACCAGTCTCTTGCTATAATATTTCCATATATAGAATTTCCTTATGTCAGATCTTTTCAACATAACATACATATATATATATATATATATATATATATATATATATATATATATATATATATATATATATATATGACTAAGCTTGATTAAAATCTCAATCTAAGCTTTTAGAATTGAAATGAAGTATGAATTCCTCTCCCTTAATTATAGCAAAACAATTTTTCAAACCCTGCAACTTTACGATTTGAAACTTTTGTTTTCTATAATTAACATTGCTAACTTACAACACTTACCATAATAATTATGCTCCTACTAGCATAATAATTATTATCTTACTAGCATAACACTTATGCTCCCACTAGCTTTGACATGTAACCAGAAATCAGTTGGACCTCTAGAAATCAATACTTATTGACTTTCATTACCAAAGTTTAGATTTCTGATACAAGATGCTTCGATAAGACTTTATCTAGGCTTCTCAAACTCATACACCTTTCCTTAGATAGCTCACATATATGTCTAAACAATTTTAGAACTTACAACAATAAGTCTCAAATGTTTAGACCTTTGCCATTTCTCACAATTCGAACTATGAAGAGGGATGTCGTAATCATAATCGAATTTGAGAATTCAAGTACCACAATTGCTATCTCCTTAGAATCTACTTAGTGAAAGCGTTTCCTCACAATCATTTTCATGAAGCGGAGAGAAACCTTATGACACTTAGATTTTATTGTGTATGTGGTCCTATCCATGTGAATTTGTCAAAACCATGACTACAAGACAAGGTTAGTGGAAAATCCAAACTAATATGGACTGAACTTGTTTAATCTTAATTTCATGCTACCCGGCAGCACGAGGGCCTACCATTGCTTCCAGGTTGTTATGCAACCAATTGAGAACTCTCAGCACTCACATGCATAGTCAACTTTAACTGGACTAGCCACAGAAACAAGAATATCTCAACACGATAGGTTATAAACCTCAAGTCGTGTGCTAGTGATAACCAATTGGTTTACTCTTGATTAGTTCTTGAAACTTTTTCAAGATCTTTAAGACTCCCACTGACCTCTTGACATATAAGATTCTCTTGTCATGAACCATTCCTTGACAAAACAAACATTTAAGAGTTAGTGCGGATTCTTATCAAGAAAAACACTTTAAAAAATTGGTCTTAGTTGGTCTTTGTCTTTACCAAGACATCACAACTTACCAATTTCAAATGTACAAGAGCAAAAAACATTTTACTCTACATTTGATGAGTGTTTTAAACCTTCTTAAGATTATGTCACTCAAGTTACAATCTTGGAGTATGACTCTGAGACTTGATTTTGGAACGAATTATGATTCACCTTTTGATTTAACCATTTCAACAATTCACGATTCCGCTTCTTAGCCATACAAGTGCACTTAGAGGATCAATTGTGATATGGTTTCATAATCACTAAGATAATCATAAAACATGATACTCAAGTACTCTCCCTTCTTTTCAGATTGGATAAACTTTTATCTTTTTGCCTAATTTGATTTTTCTTATTCGTTTTGCTATACATTGAAACTTTTCCAATGGTTCAAAATTACACTTAATCTTGTAAGTATAACCATATTTACTAAACTTTAGTAAATCATAACGAATATTTTTATCGTTCTTTGTGGTGGACCTAACCAGCACACAACCAAGTGTACCTGATCCCCTAGTCCTTCAGTTGACTCACATATACATGTGAACAAGGAATTAGTCTAAATTTCCCAAAGACGAAGGTTCTCATCCATCACACAATACAAGTTACACGATCCCAAGTTTCTGGACAATTGAAACTTGGGTGATGAGAATATTTCCTTATTTGGTAAATTTTGACACTACCACAAATGAAAGAATCAAATCCATTTTCCAATATTGCTATCAATGGAAACATATAAGCAACAATTTTTCACAAATGCCATTGTAAGGAAATTTAAAATAAGATATAATTCAAAATTTTTCTTTATTTATAAAAGTGCAGAAAACTTGTCCTTACAATGCAAATACAAATGAAAACTATGTTGTTATCTATTCCTAAGCAATCTATCATAACTGTTAAGCAGCAACTCAAAATTTTGATCATCGAGCCATGCGATCGAAATCCATCTTTTCGCGATCAGAATCAACTTACTGTTCCTTTAAGTTTCCTTTCTTTTGTTCGATTCTACAAAACATCAAAATGTAATTACATTACATAATGTATTAAGAATCTCCAAATAGGAACGTAATGGAGTTAGATAGTGGACTTTACCTGAAGTAGAGTCAACCTTTTTGACTTTACCATCTATCAGGTAAATATGGCAGCTTCGCAACCTGTGCCCCTTCTTTTGGCAACAGAAACATATGGACTGTCACACCCCAAAACCGGAACGGCGGAATCGTTCGGGGGTGGAGGACGTCATGTTCAGTATCACAACAATGCAAAGTAGTAAATAAGCAACAACATCATCCATTGCATTAATAATATAATTTCATACAAGTGTGTTCTGTCAAGTTATATAGACACCAAAAATATACATCAAAATAAAAGATGAGTCTTGAACGAGCTCCATCTTCTTAAAACTTGGCACCGGTACCTGTCTACTGGTGACCTGAGGATACATGTTATTTTGAAAGAGTTTATCAGCTTTAAAGTTGGTGAGATCATAAGTATATTAATGTGTGTATTTGCATGAAAGTGTTTGTAAGTCTGTAATTGTATAAGTTTGTAAAAGTTTGTAATTGTTTGAACTCCCCTAGAAAACCCTATGTTTCCTACTAAAAGTAGCCTTCTACCAAGGCATATAGTATCTGTGTGTGTGTCTCTTGTAAGAGTGTGTATTTTCCCAAATCCGACTATCATTAACCAAAAATATAGTTTTTACATTATTGTTTATTGTGTGAAGATCACAAAGTAAATGTAATGGGAAAATGAAATAGTACTGTAGTGTTGTATTAAGTAACTACTGCTGTACTAACTACCTTAAACCAATTGTTATTTAAAGTACTATGTGATCGGCCTGTATCCTGCTACCGACTCATAGAAAAACGACGATGTAAGACGTCGTAAGAAATGACGTTTGACACCCGTAGACTTGCAAGTCCAACTGTAGCGAGCAGCAAGGTGTAGGATAGTCAATCCAGTATAGATCTATACACAAACTCATACGCTCCCCACTTAAGGAGATTCTGGATACAAAACGGTCATGACAGGTAGTGCCATGCCCAGTTACATGTCTCACATAAATGTAATAATGTTCTAGTATATGTATGTGTTAGCTGTATTGTGTGTTCTCTCCCTGTCTAGCATGTATTGTATGTTTCTCATCATAGTATTCTATTGTTTGTTTCTCATCATAGTATCTATTGTTTGTTTGTTATTGACTCATGTATGAACTGACTCATTGTATGTTTCACTGTTCTAGTAATAGTATTAGTATCTCCCTAAACTATACCTATTATAGTTTACTAGTAATGTTGTTTGAATGTATGAACATGTTTGTGTACCTTTGCTACCCAAAGGTATTGAACTGAACTAAGTAACCTTTTATATCTATACACATATACATGATATATAACTAGGATTCAAACGACCTTCGGACAAATAACCTGAATACCCTAAGTCCACAACCAAACAAGGAACAGGAAGTAAGGTGAGCTATCAGTCCTAAGTCCTTTCAATCCTACTTATATAACTATATCTACATAGATACACAGAATATAAGTTAAAAGAGTTTAATAAAAGTATTTGATATGAAAAAGAGTTTATAAAACAGTTTGAAGTAAAACAGTTTGGTAACACAGTTTGGAAAGTAAGAAATCCACTTGTTTGGTAGTTATTAATCACATGTGATTGATATAATAACTATAATTGTTCAACTTGTATCCCCCCCTCATAAAAGCATTTAAAAACATTTAAAAGGTTAATTAAAGGGGTATGAACTCACCTGTAGTGAGTGGTTTGGAAGAACTGATGATATAGGATTGCTAGGTGTCAAGTGAAGACTTGTACACACACAATGATCCTAGTTAACATATAATAACACATATATGTATCCAATTAGTCTTTAAACAACTAATTAACAAAGTTAAGACATCCTAGGACATGTAAAACACCTTATTTAAGTGTTATAAGTGCTAAGGATTGCATCTAAGTGTTGTAGGACATTGCTATTGGGTTTAGGGTTCAAGGGTAAACTCCCTTGGAGTTTACGGTTTTGTGACCATCACTCAATGAGTTTACGGTCGTAAACCCATGAGTATATGACTGTAAACTCATGGTACTTTGACCATTTTGTGTTTTGAAGCTTTAAAGATCATAAGAAGCATTCCTACTTCATGTTTAAGCCTTAGGAAGTGTTTAGGGCACCATTTCACTCCTTTGTGGAGTTTACGGTCCTTGGACCATTTGTCTTTGGGTTTACGGCCGTAAACCCAAATGGTTTATGGTCTTTTGACATTTTCAAGTACTAAGCACATCAAGGAAGGGTCTAGGCTAGTTTCTAAGGCTTGGTATGGGACTAGGGCACACTTTGGCACCCTTTTTAGGGTTTACGGTCCAAGAACATCTTGGACCGTAAACACCTTTGATCTTGTGTTTCTTGGGTGTTTTCTTGATGATTAGAAGTGTAACATGTCTTATAATATACTAGGGTAAGATTACTTACTAGGTAGAAGCTTGAAAAGGTGCTAAAAGTCCAAGAACACTAGTGTGTGTTCTTGGTGAAACTTGAAGATCTACACTTTTGGAATGATTTCACGGATGGAATCATGTAAGATCACTAGATTAAGTAAGATATCAACTTTTTAGGGATAGAAACACTTACAAAGTTGAAGATCAAGAAGAAAAGTTGGATGATACTTGAGAGGATTTGAGTTTGGATCTTGAAAATGTGAAAAAGTGGTAAATAATGACTAAGTGTCATATTTATACCCCCTTTTAGGGTTTACGGCCGTAAACACCTTTGTTTAGGCCGTAAACTCCAAACTCTTGGAGTTTTGGGACATTATTGTTGCACAATAAAGCCTAGGGTATCCTCTCTCCTGTTATCTCTTGAAGTACTAACTTTAAAACACTCAAACTGACTCCAAAATGCTTAACAGTTAGCAGAAAATGTTCTGACTTCTATTGAATTGAGTGGTTGTACAGAATAGAAATTTCGGGTTGTCACATGGACTCTTTGGGAATGGTACATGGGACTATCTCAGACTTAGCATTTCTCTTTACCATTTGGTCAAATGATTTGACCATGGTCGATCCCTTTCCATTGGGTAGAGAAAGCTTTTCTGGACTTCCAATGTTGCCATTGTTAATATCCATGGAAGTTTGGGGAGTAGATCTTCCAATCAAATTTGTTTTACCAACGCACCAAATCATTGCTGATTCAGCAGCAACAAGCAAATAGGCAATATCGATAAGGGTCATGTCGTGATATGTCATATAGTAGTCCTTAATGAACTCACTATACGACTCAAGGAGTGACTGAAGAACCAAGTCAACAGCCAACTTCCTTTGAGACATCGACTCCTAACATTCCCAACCTGTCAATGTGTGACTTCATCTCTAAGACATGTGCACACACATACCTTCCATCTTGGTGTTTGCTTGTTAATAGGGTTTGAGTGACCTTGAACTTTTCAAGTCTTTGAACATATGGGTTAGGGAGAATTATTGGAGGAGGTGGAAGAAGTGAAGTTCCACTACAGCACGAAGAAGGGATTAATCTTTCACCTTGATCGTCTTGTGGAATATCATCTTTATGAGGAAAGCTTTTTCCAAAAGGATAAGGTAGACCATAGTTGTCAGAACTAGACATCTATAAGGGAGAAATTCAAGTTTTGTTGATTTAAGTCCTTAATATAACACCCAAATGAAATATTAAGGCTAGGAACTAACACAATATTATTTGAAGGTAGGTAAATGACGATTTACCAATTTCCTCCATGAAAAACGATAATGAACTTTAGGTTTTAAATGAATTGAAATGCCTATATCCTTTGAGATTTATTGAAATTTTCAATGGCATGTTTAACCTCGATTATGCCCTTCAAGTTTGTGACTGGGATACCGAGGATCACAAACAAGGTGTGAATAACCATGCAAATTAGCTTGGTACTCTCGATGTCATTTATCACCAAATCAATCTGTCGGTTAACCACACACGCTCCATTGATATATGACAAACATCGAGCTACCCTTTGCCACCCTTGTTAGTCCAAGTTAGTGTGCCGATAATCACACACGCTCCACTAACGACTTGGCAAGGTGCAAAGTGCAATTTCATGGATTAGCACCAAATTCACATTTTTCCTAAATAACTAAGATTGGGAATTTGTAAGTGTTTAGTTACTTGGTATTTTCATTATACTTTTAATGAAAATTAATGTCCTATCCTACCCGTTCGGCTAACGACCCTCCACCAGTCAAGGAAGCGGTGGGTGAGAGTGGACACCGATTAAACTGTCATTTTATAGGCAGTAACTTTATACCCCCCTTATAGACCAGCTTCGTGAATGAGGCCTACTAACGGTAAGACGGACTTGTCTTATACATATATATAATAATTAAACTTTTAATATTATAAAGTATAAGGGTGTATTTTAAACTTTTAAAATACTAGATGGTTTAATCTATTAATAAATTATACTCTTAATTTAATTAAACTTAAACCATGTCATTATGGATTTATTAATCTCTTTTAATTAACCACTTTAATTAATTTAATAAAGTCCATAAGGTGTAATTTGAACTATCCAAAAACTTCAAGGATCTAAATATAAAAATTCACTATTAAAACTATTTAATTAACTTTTTAATTTATGAATCCAAAAGTTACGCCTTTTAATTACAAGAGTTTCAAAATTTGAGACTTTTCAAATACCAAAACTTAAGGGCAAGTTTTGTAATTCTTGAAAACTTTTGGTTTTCCATAACTTATGGGTTAATATGATTTTTATGAAAAAACTTTTCATGTTCCATAACTTGAGGATAAATTATGGAGTTCTTTAAAAGCATTTAGATCAATATTTTATACTAATAAAATTACCATATAATTTATCATTGATCTATTCTAACTCATAAGACTAGATAATACCAAGTCAACAATTTGCAAATAAATTAATTTATCATATAAACTAACACTAAACTTGAAATTTTGACGATTATCTTTTTATTTGGATGAGACTAATTATTTTCATAATATTAAAAAAACAATTTTTTTTATCAAGAAAACAATCTATAGTTAATTATCCATATCCAAATTATGCCAAGAAAACCGAAATCTGCCATCTGATGCTTCACCACGTCGTGGTAATTATTGCCATGTCGTGGTGGGCATGCGGAAACGAAATTGGCAGATTTTCCAACTTTGAAAATAATACAATTGCAACAATATAACAGAAAACAACTCATAGCTCTGATACCACTGTTGGGATTTATGTATACTACAACATCCTATGGTGCACATACAACCCTAAATGCTTTGGATCTATGTTTTCTCTAATTATACATGCAATATTGTTTCCAAAGCATAAAGCCTACAACTAGCATACAATTGACATAACCAACATAAAAGTGAGTTATAGAATTACCTCTTTGTTGTAGATTGTAGTTTTGGCCTTTAAGAACTTAGCACCCCAAGTGTGATGCCTCAAACGGTTCACAACACACCTACGACAAAGAAGAACTTGAGAGAGAGGTTGATAACTCCAAAATCGGCTCTAATGAACTCCAAGAACTCTAGTCGTCGATTTTGGGTGTCAATGGACTCCTTTTTATAGTGTGGAAAAGTCTAAGGTTACATCCATGCAAACCCTAATGCCCATGACCTTTCATATTACTTAGGCTCCATGGGTTAAACCTTCATGGACTATCCATAGACTACCATATTGGTTTAGCCCATCCTAAATAACAACTGGCCCACACTATAAGAATCATTGATTTACCAAATTAATCCCCATATATTTAATTAGTCTCTTTTGATCACAGAATTAATTCCAAATTAATTCTTGATCAATACTAATTAAATAAGATGATTTCATATTAATATATTAGAACTTATAATATATTAATAAATCATAAGTAACCTCTTACTCAAGTATCCATACTATCAAATTGGCCTGGTGATATGCAACCCGAAATGGACCATGCTACTCTCGGGTCAAGTACATATTAATAATAGTTATAGGCTTAGACACCTAATCCAACAGTTACAACTTTCCCCCAGTTGAACTATACTTCGCCCTCGAAGTCTGCTACAACGAATAAATCAGGGAAGTGCTCTCGCATCTCTGCCTCGGGCTCCCATGTCCATTCGGAACCCCTCTGATGTTGCCACTGGACCTTGACCAAAGACACTTATTTGTTGTGCAGGGCCTTCGTCTTCCTATCCAAGATCGTCACTGGTCTCTCCACATAATTTAAGCAATCATCAACCTGAATTCCATCCAAAGGAACAACCGTGGACTCATCAGCCACATACTTCCGAAGCTGAGAAACACGGAAGGTGTTGTGGATATTGTTGAGCTCTTAAGGAAAGTCCAACTCGTATGAAACCTTTCCTACCTGGGAGGAAATCATAAAGGGACCAATAAATCTAAGGCCCAGCTTTCCCCGCTTCCGAAATCGGATGACACCATTCCAAGGTAACACCTTTAGAAGCACCAAACTCTCAACTGAAACTCGAGGTCTGAACGTCGCCGATCTACATAACTCTTCTACCGGCTTTGTGCGACTCACAACCTGTCTCACGCCTGCTGAATCAACTCAGTGGTCTTGAGTACCACCTTCGTGCTCCCCATGACCCGATGCCCGACCTCCTCCCCCTCCCCCAGCAAATCGGGGTCGTGTACCTCCTCTCATACAACATCTTAAAAGGTGGCCAATCAATACTGGCATCATATCTGTTGTTGTAGGAGTCTCGGTTAGTGGAAGGTGAGTATCCCAACTTCCTTTAAAATCTAACACACATACCCGGAGCATATCGTCGGGCATCTGAATCGTTCGCTCGCTTTGACCGTCAGTCTAGGGGTGGTATTTTGTACTAAAATGCAACTGAGTACCCAACTCCTCATGAAACTTGCCCCAAAATCTGGAAGTGAAACGAATATCCCGGTCCGAAGCCATTGAAACCTACGATTTACCTCCGCTCGATGGCTCCAGGGCTCATTTTTACCAAACGGGAGAAACTTGCGATATGGGTGTCTTGAGTGCCATTTATGCTTGTCATGGATTATGTCATGGTTATCCTAGTGGTTGGGGCTTGCATGGGAGTTTTCTTCTTCTTGCTTGATGTATGCGTTTGTGACGACCTTTAGGTTGGCTTCCTTCCATTCATCACCTTCGATCTGTCGGAGTTATTTCTCGACTTTGTATTTGAGCTCGTCCGTCGACTGAGGTACCATCCCCTGCATCTTCTTTGACAAAGGGTCGGGGAGTAGACCTTAGGCGAAGGCACCAGTTACAAGGAACTCTTCATGGTCCGGGACATTGAGTGTCGCCAGCAGGAATCTATCGTAATATGCCCGTATCGACTCTCCTTCTTTTCGTTTGCATTCCATTATGTAGTTTTCATCTCCATTCCCCTTCCTCAGTTGCATGAAATTGTTAAGGAAAAGGTATCTTAGTTGTTCGAAATTCGCGATGCTACCCGGTTACAATGCCATGAACCTATTTTCGGCGTTTTCGGATAACATAACATGGAAATACGTACACATGAACCGCTTTTCCATCCTTAGTGAAGTTATTGTATACTCATAGGTTTCGATGTGCTCGTCGGGGTCAATTGTTTCGTCATACTTGGGGATATTTGGTATCATCGCTGAATGTGGGATCTCATACTGCAAGAGCTCCTAGCAAAAGGCAGAACTGGTGCTTCTGACCGGGTTTTCCCTGCGAGAGTATGGAAAACCACCGTACATCATAATGTTTTTGAGCCTAATACATGTTCTCGTATGCTTGATTGTACATTGCTTCTTGTGATATGTATGGTTGTTGCTGGGAGATCGATTGTGTGCTTTGCTGCAGTTGTAAGCTTTGTTCTGGCTGCTGGGGTACGTTCAGAATTGACCCCTGAGGCTGTTGAGCAAAGGTGTTAAGTTGTTGTGCCAATGACAAGTGAGGGTTAAACTCTTATGACGACGGTTTTTGGTCGTGGGATCTGTGCGACTGCTGGAAATAAGGGTTGAACATTGGAGGTTGTTGAGCAAAAAGCAGGATATGTGATTCATGGGGACCAAGTGTTCGTCCCCGCCTGCTGTGGTAGCGATTACGGCTGAAAAACCGCTGGTTGTGACTATTGAATTTGTCTGCTGGGTCAACAGTTGTGACTGTTGGGTCAGTGGTTTCAACTAGTGAGTCGTTGTCGACTGAGGGGATACGGTTGTGGTTATAACCGACTGCTCTGTTGTGACGGGCGACGATCGCCATAGGGCGGTGATTGCTGCTGTTGGGTTCCTGTTATTTGGCCTAATGTCTATGGTGCTAGCGTGTGGGTGGACGTTAGTCCGTCTGAGGCAGATGGTTGTGTGACATCGAGCGGAGACATTTATTTGAGTGAGCTCCTTTCTTCCCCGCCGGACGCCACAGGTGCCTTTCCCGTCATTGTCGCCGTTTAAGGTCGTTTTAAGGTTATGTAACTCTAAGTACATGCCCGGATGGCACCAAATGTTGTGATATGTCTTCGAGCTTAACCTCGTTTATAGATTGATTTGTCTGGTTAAGCCTGAGAATTACAACACAGAAAGTGCCGATGTTAGTCGTCGTCTGGGAGGGGGTCCCGAAACGAGACTCCAGCGGTCTAGTCAGTAGTTGTATGGGAGAATTAGGGTTTTGTTATATATATATATATATATATATATATATATATATATATATATATATATATATATATATATATATATATATATATATATATATATATATATATAGAGGCGATCCTTTCTTCTATAGAAGAAGGATCTCTTTTAAACCTATCGTCTAGGGAGCATGTCCCCGATAGTACGCTTTGTCTTGTCTGGACCATCAGGACGTGGAGGCGTCCTATTGACGAATCGTGTACCACCAACGGTTATCTGCTATTGGTGCAGAATCACCAAAGATCAACGCTCTGAGCGCTACACTTGTCTCTTTGGGGAGTGGTTGGTGCTGTTTTGGCATGTTATGGATCTTGGCGTTATAACGCCGGGGCCTAAGTCCAAGGCCTCGAGGGCGAGGCCACAGGCCTAGTACTTAAGCTGAGTAGCAACCGTTAGCTAGGTCGTCCTTTGGATATCCGTCTCTTTATCTTTGATGTATTCCTAGAGGGATACGTTAATAATGTCGTACCAGGAACTAAGTCGATCCTAATTTCTACTTGACGTTCCAGAGGCACACCAGACAGGTCCTCAGGAAACATATCGAGGAACTCACAAACTATTGGCTCTTCTGCCAAGATTCCCTTCTTCTCCTCTTGGGTGTCGATTACATAGGCCAAGAATCCCTCACATCCATGTTGTAGGTATTTTCTGGCCTTCACGACAGAACAAAATGCCGAATTACTTGTAGGACTCTCGAATCGGATAGTAATTTCTCCCTCACTTAGAGTCCAAACTCATATTATCTTCTGCCTACAATCGATCAGAGCCTCAAACCGGTTTAGCCAAACCATACCTACTATTACATTCATCTCTCACATAGGAATGGGAATGAGATTTATAGGGAAACTATTGTCGCTGACTTTTAAGGTACAACTACCGTAAACCTTTGATGCTTTAACTGTTCGATCGTCAGCTATTTCTACTCTTAGAGAATATTCTAAATCTCCTATGGCGTTATTAAGGCTCTTGCTAAACTTAAGTGATATGAAGGAATGACTTGCTCCAGATTCGAATAATACTAAAGCAGGTATGGATTTGACTAGAAACGTACCAGCTACGACGTCTGGCGCTTCTTTGGCTTCTTCTTTCGTGAGCTGAAATGTTGTTCACTTAGTCCTTGGGGCTTCATCTCTACCCTGGAATCCATCAGTTATCCTCAGGGTTGCAGGTGTTGGTGCTTGAATTGCACCTATCTTCTTCAGGAGAGGAAATTCTACCTTGAAGTGTCCTTGCTGGTTGTAATTAAAACAGACATGCATGTTTTGTTTGCAGTCCCTGGCATAGTGCCCTTCTTTTCCACACTTGTGGCACCCTGGTCCCGTTCCACAGGGACCTTTGTGAAACTTCCCCCACTTACTACAAGTGCGTCCCTTCTGACTTCAAACCTTGAACCAGTAGATTTGAACTTATTGGCTGCGGGTTGTGATGGAACTGGAATCTGCCTTTTCTCCTTCGTTTGGGTTTCCAATTCTATCTCTCTCCTCCTAGCATGATCTTGGATCTCTGCCAAAGTTTTGTAGCGATGATTTGCTACTCTCTAATATCCTTCTTGAGTATACTCAGATACCTAGAAATCTTCACTTGTTCCGAGAACTTCAACTGATGAAAAGATGACGCAAAATCCCACACCGTCATTGAGGGTAAGCATACCCAAAGACAAAAGGAACCTAAAACATACTAAATATGATGATAAGATGATGCATCCAGAGAACTTCAACTGCCACACTCAAAACCTTCAAAGACCCTTTGCTGAAAGACAAACAATGCGACCAATAATTGCGAACACATGACATTAAATCGAATGAACCAAAACCCTTGTGGGGCCAAACGCACCAAATTTTGAAATGAATTCCTTGATCGATCCCTTCCCCAAACTAAACTATAATTAGAAATCCTTACACCCAGCTAACAATTTTCCCTCCGCCACCGATACTCGACCTAAGTAATCCCAACGATTCTTATATATTCATTCGTACCCTGAATAGGAATCAATATCTGCAACGATCTCCTTGATCATTCCCTTCCCGATGAGCGACAACCCATGAGTCTCTTCCACACATGCATATGATCATTACCTATTATATACCCCTTCCTTGACCAAACCCTGAACCGAGATTCCACATACTCGCACTGTGGGTCCCTAAAAACCATTCCTCAATGCCATGAACCCGAACAGATCGAAGATCCTCCAAGCAAAATATCTAGTTCTCCCCCACTTAGGGTTCGAACTACCACCCACTGGTGGTGAAACCAACCAATAACTCACCTTGCTCAACCAGGTGCAACCATACCCAGACCCTGGGAATGAATAATACACACATGATGATCTTCCAGATCAGGATCACACAAATCCAAAGAGAATCCTGAATTTCAGCTAAAGATCTCCAAAATTGTGCAACCATGACCACTTATCACTAAGGATCCCTTACAAGAGCATAAACCGATACTGACTTATGATCCCAAAACATACACTCCTTGCCTGTACTTCCAAACGCTAGACTGGTGCCCGTCTTGCTATAACCCAAGAACACGGACCCTTAATCACATCACAAAGCATACATCATGCATCAAACCATCTGCACACTACCGCGCTGACATCATGTCTCTAAACACTGCGACCAACAGACCCCAAGCTGGGCTTACATCCCAACCTTGAAGGTCACAAGCCTACTCACTCCTTCCATTAGCTCGGAAACTGAAAGGGTAAAATCCCCCACCATAGATAGCGACATACCAACCATCAATCAACCACTCGACTTCCGGATGCGATCCCCAAGCCGCTCATATCAATCGTTTCCTCCTTGAGTCCAGCGACTCGAATGTGCGGCCTTGAGAAAAACCCTCGAGACCTCAAAACCAACAAGCTCCTTTAGGTCTGCACCAATCAATCCAAACCAATTTCGCCACTGGGGCTGAACCATTCCAGACCTATCCCCATGCCAGAGCAACCATAACCAAAGATCAACAGATACGGAGCTACTGCCACAAAGAATGGTATCAAAGCATGCTAATCTCTCCCAACTGGTCTTTAGAATCCCCAAAACTCTCCTCAATTAGAGTATGGATCATGCGCTTCCAGTAGTACGAGCCCAATACTACCTTCCACACCTATCCATACTCTCCTCACGGATCATCTCGGGTCCTCTAGGACCTACTCTTGATAATACTCGTAATATCTTATCAACAGTGAAACAACCACACTAAAATACTTCCCAGGCTCTCCCAGGATCCTCCATCTCCCCTGCCAACAGCTGCTGAAGAACTCCTCATAATGTCAGTTAGCTACTCCGTGAACATAATCATATGTAATAAAGCTTAGATAATCCTTCAAGTAAAAGACTCATCCCTACAACGGTTAGACTCAGACAAGAGTTGCGCAATAGGGTCAAACCCACCATTATGAGATTATTCAAGCTTGATTACATGTGACCTTACATATTCACTTAACAGCTAACTCACATCACTTAAGAGTCTCACAAAGCACAAAGCAAGCAGCATTCGAGTAATGGAGTCGACTGGCACTAATACACAATAAAATCAGACGGATTATCATACAAAATTCCCGATCTCCAAATCCCAGCACCTTGGATACACCTTCGACCTGCCCTTACTCTCTCAAGAGTGGCTAATCATTCTTCGCGCTAACCCGCTGCACACTACACCCACTCATGAAACTTCCACCAACCCTGCAGCCACTCGTGTATGCTAATCATACATAATGCTGGACCCTATAGACAGTCGAATATTTGATCCTTCCCTAAGCCCTTCATCAAACAACAACAGGAAATAAGGACAAACCAATCATTATCAGACTATAGAATCTTAGTTATGTATAACTATTATGCATACACTAAGTAACTACAGTATGATGTCAATTTCATATAAGGAAGAATCCTAGGCTATCAGGTAGCATATAATCAGAAAATTCTATCATGCAATTCCTGAAGATCCCTAGCCTATCACTAGCATGTTGTTCTAACATATCACAATATCAAATTACAGTGTGGTAATTTGGGGTCTACTTACTGGCTCCGACTGCTCGTACACATCGCATCCTCCTTGTTTATTTTGAAAACCATTTGAAAATCGTTTTTAAAATCTTTTTCCTTAGTTTGAGACTGGATTCACACGAGTGTTCCTCCAATTCACTCAAACCAAGGCTCTGATACCAACTTGTAACATCCCAAAATTTTCAACAAATTTAAACCTTTCAAAAACGACCCATTTATTAATAAAAGTGTTTACAAACTTTTATTTCCAAAACATTAATTAAAATCAGAGTCTTACAGGATCCAATCAGTTGTAAACCAAGGATGAGTACGGTCACGACTTCGCCTTGTCACGGTCCACTGAATTACCTGAAACCATAAACCAAAACTGTAAGCACGAAGCTTAGTGAGTTCCCCAAAAATACCACCACACGAACAAATAACATATGCCAACAAATAACAGCATACTATGGGTCCAATCAACCATCGGGTTGGAATACCCAGGCCCCTCAACCATTGGGTTGGAATGCCAACATACTATGGGTCCAATCAACCTTCGGGTTCGAATACCCCAGGCCCTCAACCATCGGGTTGGAATGCTAACATATTATGGGTCCAATCATCATCGGGATGGAATACCCTCGACCCTCAACCATCAGGTTTGAATGCCAACATACTATGGGTCCAATCATCCTTGGGATGGAATACCCCATGCCCTCACCATCGGGTTGGAATGCCAACATACTATGGGTCTAATCATCCTCAGGATGGAATACCCTTAGCCCACAACCATCGGGTTGGAATGGCAACATACTATGGGTCCAATCATCCTCGGGATGGAATATCCTCGTCCCATAACCATTGGGTTGGAATGCCCCGACATGTTGGCTTACGCACAAAGCAGTGAAGCCTCAGCCACCGAACAAACATGCGCACATATAACAGATAATCATACAGAAGTCTACAGCCAGTCAAAAAGATCTACATATCACTAAGTATAGCATCATCCTATATACCAGGATACTGATATAAGAGATCACTACAACACACCATCATACGATAAACCAGGATAATAATCCAAAGGGTCGGCCTTGGTGCCTTCGACCCGTAAGTACAGTGAGGAAGACTCACCACGCACTGCCGAATCTCACGGAAAGAATCATTGGTTGTTGGCTCGCAAGAATCCCCGCGCTATCAATCACAAGATAAACATCCATCAACAATCGGATGCGACCCACACTAAGTGTCCAAACTAGGGTAAAATACCTTTTTACCCTCTTCATAACTTGGCCCCAAAGCCAAGGCCCAAATCAACAATCTAAAAGGCCCAAACATGGCCCAAAACATCCCAATGTCAACCCTGATCAGACATCTGGTCAAACTCAAAGTCAACAGCCCGTGTTGACCAAACACGCCGTGTTGCCCCTTGGACACGCCGTGTTCTTCAATCATCCAGATAATCAGGAAAAACCCAGCCAACACCCCGTGTTGGCTTGCAAACACGCCGTGTTTTCCCGAGATTCAATAGCTTAATACAATAAGCTGCTTTCTCTGATACCAAGAGCTCCAAAGCTCAGATATAGCCTCTCATGTGGTCCAGAAGGATAAAGTTTCCAACTTTATCCATTGGGACTACCCAAAAAGGTTCAAGACTCCATCCATAAGCTTAATAGTTCAAGGTCTTGAACAATAAGCACTTAATCCATAAAGACTTAGCCCCAAAACATAGATCTGACTTCCTTGAGCTGGAAAACCACGTAAAGTTTCCAAATTTACGTCCATGCATGTCTAAATGAAGCTCTTAAGCTTAAAAGGACTTAATAATTGACTTAATGCATGCATAACACCAAAACTCTCATAAAGCTTGCACCTTTATGCTCAAGGATACCAAAACAAACTCAGATCTAAAAGAACAAGCCTTTAAACGACCTAACTCATCCATTAACCCAAAAGGGACCAAAAGCACAACAAACTAACTATGAAGAGATCTAAACATGTACAGGACAAGATGCAAACTTGATACCTCAAAAATATTCCCCACATGATGATGATTTTGGATCCAATTCCTTTTCCCCAAGCAAAGCAACTTCAAGATCTCCTATTCCTTCACAAACACCATAAATGAGCACCAAGAACTTCTTACTAGCTTAAGAACACCACCAAGAAACTTAAAGTTCGATTTTAGGGTTTTAGTGACAATGGAGGCTGGTAAAGAGGCCATCCATAAGGACTTAAGGCCTTTATATAGAGTACAACACCCTAAAATTAGGGTTTTCTCCACCAGTCGCCAACACGTCGTGTTGCTCCATAAACACGTCGTGTTGACCTTAAAGAAAGTCGTGTTTCTTCAATCTAGCACGCCGTGTTGGTTCCTCCAACATGTCGTGTCTAACCCTAGAAAGGGGATTTATTTCCACAATTATTCCTCAAGATTCCGGGTATTACATTAGTAACTTTGTGACTCTTCCTGAATCTTGTATGGAGCATGTGCTTCCGGTAGTACCAGCCCATACTACCTTCCACACCTATCCATACTAGAGCCAAGAATTGTCCCAATGTTTCTAGGTCACAACATTCCCTTATCTACCGCCTTTTTCACACACTTAGTGTTTCAAGGCCTAACTACTATATTTCCTAGATATATCTCCTGGGATCTCGTTCACTACCTCCTTCTATCAGACAATGAAGAACTTCGGCTAACACTAACTAATTATCGGATAAAATATGATCACATGTTGTAGGATCAAATTGTTCGTCGACTGGAAGGTCTAACACTACAACGGTTGGACTCAAACATGAGCTGCACAATAGCCCCAAATCAGGCAGTCTAAAACTATCAAATTCTAAAGCATGCAACCTAACGTATTTTTTAAAATAGCTAATTAACATTACTATAGGTTCTAACCAGCATTTAACAAGCAAGACCCTAGGCTATTAGGCATCTTAAGTATCAAGCAGTTCTAATCTACAATTCCTGAAAAGATCCCTAGCCTACATAATAGCATGCATTTCTAACAATCATATATCAACGAATATAACAATATGGTTATTTTGGGAGTGGCTTTCCTTCTGAGCTCCACCTGACTGTATGCTTTGAATCCTTTTCCTCTTTATATTGTTTCTTTTTATAAAAGTTTTGTTTAAGATATTTATATTCTTAGTTTGAGTCTGGAATTACACGAGTGTTCATCCAATTCGCTCAAACCAGGGCTCTAATACCTACTTGTAACATCCCCAAAATTCAAGACAACTTTTTTTATTTATTAAAATATATGTCTTACACAAAACATTACAGGCATTATTACATGATTAATTATAAAAGAGTGTTTCAGCGGAAGTCTTATAAAACTTTATTGATGCTTCGATACAGATACAATCATGCGCGAGCCTTTCCACAGTCAGATGAACAACATGTAAAATAGTTATTCGACAATTGTAAGCCGAGGCTTAGTGAATTCCCTCAAAATATTCCATACCACAACATATAAACAATGCATACACATAATGGCCTTCAACATACAGTTGGTTCGTCCTTTGGGCTTCAGTATATAGCTGGTCCGCCCCATTTTTCCTAAAGCATATAGCTGGTCCGCACGTTGGCCTTTAGCATAAAGGTAAACCGCCTAAGTCTATTGGCCTTAAGCACGAAGCTGGTCCACCCTCAACTCCCACATAAAACATTAACCCATAGAGCAAGCAATATTCCAACATTACATGCAACTCTCTAGCCTAAGTGTATAGTATAGGCAACTATATCCTAACATACAATACATACATATTGGAGTATACAATATAGTGAGATGAACTCACCTGGACACTTTCTCAGGGGATAAACAGTTAATCGGGCACTTCGCCTAATGAGTAGCATTCCAACGATGGTTAAACTATATTACTATAGTTTATTAGTTCCAATGGGAATCTGGAAATGTAGGATAGACCTATCACTAATCCCAATGAATATCGATAGTTCTATCAAATAAGGATCAGCGAGGCATGATAGTTGGGAGGCAGGACTATTTTAGTGTATAGCCTTTCTGAAATCCAACAACCAAGCCAGCATGATCATTCTAGTCACCTTTCTCGTAAGTAGATCAATCAACATTATGACTGGAATTACTGATAAATCTTAGTTACACATTCATAATAACGACTATGAATAGATGTACAAGTTACATTTAAAAGCCTAGTAAGCGTAGCTTAACTTACAAGGAGTGTCTAGCATAAACCGCTATTTACGCTGGTAGAACCTCGACATGAGAGCTTCTACTAGTCGAGAATAGTTCCCAGAGCTTCACTAGACTAAATTACTCTGAAATTCCGAAAAAAGACCCCCATAATCGAGCTTAGAAGTTGAGAGAATGAGAGTCCATTGTTAATTACAGCAATACATATAAAATGATAGCATTAGAAGTTTTATTCATAAAGTCTTTGAACTTTTATGGTTTTTACCTCAACAAACAAGGTTATTATATATATATATATATATATATATATATATATATATATATAGTCTCGAAGACATACAAATATTCAATTACGTAAATTTTTTTCTAACTTTAATCAAAATAACTTAGCCAATGATTATTTCACTGCTAATGATGATTATGCTAGTTAATTAAGTTAATGATAATTGTAGACATCACATGGTGAAATGCATGTGGCTGGTGCAACAAATTGGAAGAAAAGTAACGTTTAAAAAAAATAGACATGACATGAAGATCAATTTAAATTTATATATTTGACCTAACCTTTCGATTTGACTTGAGTATCGGTGGTATTCTTTGGTGGTGGCAGTTCCTTCCAAAATTTCGCTTTATTTTGTACAGAATATCATATCAAAATACAGTTGCAGTCGTACTTGTAGTTGCAGTGATTTATCAATTAGGCTTCTATGAACCAAATAAGAAAAAAAAAACAATGCATCAACCAAGTGCATGAGATATTTATAAAAAATTTACTTCAAATCAATAATTTTTCAATACTGTTTATGTTCAATCGCTTCAAATAAATAGCAAAAATCAAATTAGAAGGAAACTTAAAAAAAAAAAAAAAAAAAAACTTATATATTTTATTGATGCACTGTTTTTCTTTTTTCTTTTTGTTTTGCGTTCGGTGCAAATTGTCCATTAGCCCTGTTTTTCAGTATTCCTTCCAATCATACTTGAAACTAAAGAAAAAAAAAGAGGGACTTGCGATCAATTGAAGGGAGAAGGAGGGGTTGTGATCGATTGGAGAGGCATAGAAAATGAGAGAACTTGTGATCGATCTTCGATCTCCAAGAGAAAAGAGGCTCTTTTGGGATGGGTGTTGATCGATTTTGTGAATCGATTAAGATAGAGACGCAAGGAACAACAATTTTTCGTATGACTGTCGAACAAAGCAAGGAAGAAAAAGAAAGAAGGATGCACAGTTCGTTAGTTTATTAATAGGTTCGTTGGTTCGCTCCTATAAAAAGAGTTTTCTGTTGAAATATATATATATATATATATATATATATATATATATATATATATATATATATATATATATATATATATATAGAGAGAGAGAGAGAGAGAGAGACGCAAGGAACAACAATTTTTTCGTATGACTGTCGAACAAAGCGAGGGAGAAAAAGAAAGAAGGATGCACAGTTCGTTAGTTTATTAATAGGTTCGTTAGTTCGCTCCTATAAAAGGAGTTTTCTGTTGAAATATAAATATAAATATATATATATATATATATATATATATATATATATATATATATATATATATAGAGAGAGAGAGAGAGAGAGAGACGCAAGGAACAACAATTTTTTCTTATGACTGTCGAACAAAGCGAGGTAGAAAAAGAAAGAAGGATGCACAGTTCGTTAGTTTATTAATAGGTTCGTTGGTTCGCTCCTATAAAAGCAGTTTTCTGTTGAAATATATATATATATATATATATATATATATATATATATATATATATATATATATATATATATATATATATATATATATATATATATGGTATTATAAGTATGTAATCTGAATTAATACATGTAGCTAGTTAGGACTAAAGACTAAAGTGGTGGCCATGGAAATGTTGGCATATATGCTGCAAGACAACCATTGATGCATGTTACATTCCTCAAAAATTAAGACACAAACCCATGTGAAGGAGCCATCCCACCCCACCCCACCTTTTGAGTACAACAATTGGCTCCTCTATACCTGTTTCGAAAGGCACAAGTCTTTGTTTCTAGTGTTCCTGACTCCTTGTTGTGGTGCTTGTTTGTTTGCCTTATGACATGACATGCATCATTGCATGTGGCCAATGATGGTGGCCGGTGTTGATGGTGGTCGCAGTAGTGGTGGAGGTTTTGGAATGAGTGGTAGGCCGGGTTATCAGTTATAGATATCAATATTCTAGCAAGGGACCATTCTACCCTCACTTAACACATGCCCTGGATTTTTTTCTTTAGAGTTGAAATTATTCAAATTAATGTCTAAACCCATGAAATATCTGTACAATATGTATTATACGCACTAAAATTAACACAACGCTCTATACTTGAAGATTTTAACTCTGAATTAGACTGTATTGTTGTCGATTGGATGTCCCCACAAAGCTAACAAGACAATGATCCTAGCTACGTTTGATATTTTTATGGACACCATTAATTATAATTTATATATAAAGCTTCGGCTCCTATACATGCTAGTATGAAAATCAACCGACATCTCCAAAAAGCTTTTGTACGTTCTCTAACACATGTTAAATTTACTTCAATCTTTAAATAATCAATCCATCATTATCATCGTCATAATCATTTTATAACATAAGTTACATAAACTTTACGGAAAAATATATTTCACTAGGATTGGAAAATTCAAATACCGGGAAAACTTTGTTAAGACTGCATGGTGTGGATGGTTGAATGTCGTCAGCATTCCTACCTGGCCACTATTGCCGGCGGTAAATACCGCTCCTTTGCTCTATTTTGCCGGCGGCAATTGTCTAATGGCAAAAGTATGTCGTTCAAAAAAAGAGCCGTTGAAGCAATGTAGGCGTTGGAAGTACTTAATGTTTTGTTTAAAACATTTACCATTATATATTTACCAAACTTTTACGATTTTATCACTACAACATACAAACTGATAGAGGTCACGTTCGAGAGGACAAATCTCCAGAAAGAAAAGATCAAGATGTGGAGATTGAAGCATTTTTTCGTATATTCCTTCAATGCATGCATTACAGGGAAATAAATATGCAAAACAAAAGTTATTGTTAAAAGCTAAGGAGAACATGCATGTAGAAAATGGAAGCGTGATCATACTTTATTGCTATTGACTATGTCTACTGATAACCATTTGAGGAGACCAAGTCATCCTCTAGCTCTTGTCTCTGATTCGGTTTAGCTTAGTCCAACAGCTTGGCCGGTTTCTTGACTTCTCTCTTGGGCCTGCTTTCCTGGTATGTAGATGGCTCGTTATCTGGAGGACCTTGAGACGTGATTGTATCAGCTACCCCCTCCTTGGCAAGCAGCTCGTCCTCGATCTGCATGGCGTTAGTATTTTGTACACAGAACTCTAGAAAGAGGTCACGAAAGTCGTTGTAGGTTTCCCATGTGACTTCCGCAACTTCGTGGTTCTTCCATTGGACAAGGACTTGCAATATCTTTCCTTAGAAGCGATGCTCTAGGATATTCATTGGCAAGATTGGTTATGTATCCTCAGTTGGAAAGGCAGGCAACGGTGTTGGTGTAGGATTCCTATATGCTTATCGGAGCAAGGAGACATGGAACACTGGATGTATACGTGCGTTTGGTGGAAGTTGGAGGCGGTATGCTATTGCTCCTATGCGTTCGATGACTGGAAATAGTCCATAGAATCGCTTGGTTAGCTTCTTGCCTGCTTGGGATTGAACGGAGTTTTGTAAGTAATCGCGAAGCCTCAAATAAACCACGTCACTAATTTTGAATTCCTTGTCAGACCTATGGGCGTTTGCTAAATCCCTCATGCCTTGTTGTGCACTTGCCATATTCGCTTTAAGAGTGGCATTTTGTCGGTTGTGTTCAATGAGGGTAACGCCAATGGAGACCATGGATGACAGTCCCGGTTGGTAACGGTTAATGTCGGAACCTGTCTTCCATAAAGTGCTTGGAATGGAGGCATTTTGATCGAGGTGTGATAGGATGTGTTATACCAGTACTCCATAAGGTATAAAAATATGCTCCATCTTTGTGGTTTGTCGTTGGTGAAGGACCGGAGGTAGTTTTGGAGACAACGGTTGACCACCTAGTTTTGTCCGTTGGATTGTGGGTGGTAGGCAGTAGAGTAACGTAAGTTGGTGCCCAATTGCTTAAACAACTCCCGCCAAAAGGAACTCAAGAATCTTGGGTCTCTGTCCATGATGATACTCTGAGGGACTCCATATAACCTGTAGATGTTTTTGTAGGAACATGGTAGCAATAGAGACAACTCTGAATTTTGGTGGTAAAGCTAAAAAGTGTGTGAATTTGGAGAATATGTCCACTATTACCCATATGGCTGATTTCCCATTTGAAACTGGTAGGTGGGTTATGAAGTCCATAGATATATGGTCCCAAACTAACGAGGGTATAGGAAGTGGTTGGAGTAAACCATAAGGTTTATGCTTTGGGTATTCAACCTGCTTACAGATGTGACATTCTTGGATGAAGGTGGTGACTTATTTTTTTAGTTTAGGCCATGATAATGTAGCTGCCAATCGATGGATTGTGGGTATGATATGGGAGTGACCTCCAAGCGTAGATGGGTAGTATTCCAAGAGTAGTTTGTTGCGAATAAAAGACTCATCGGGAACATATAATTTTGTCTTGTGGTAAAGTAACCTATCTCGGAACTAGAAAATATCTTGGATGTCTCGCTTATGTAGAAGTTTGTTGAGTAGCAATTGACATGTTCCAGATTTTTAGAAGGCGCGTAGATCATCCAACCAGGTGGGTTTAGCTGCCGAAATAGCGAACACTGTAGGGTTTTCGATACGGCTAAGAGCATCGGTGAATTTGTTATCCTTACCCCGGTTTGTAAATGATCTCAAAATCAAACCCAAAATTTTTGCGGCCCACTTGTAGTGTTCCAGTGTTTGGACAACCTGTGAGAGTAGATGCTTAAGGCTTTTTTTGTTAGTGAAGATACGAAACCTTCGGACTAACAAGTATTGGCGCCATTTTTTTACTGCTTCTGTGATAGCGAAGAGTTCCCTGACATACGCCTAGGTTTCTTGCACTCATGGGCACATTTTCTTGCTAAAGAAGTATGTGGGCCGGTCGTGTTGGGATAGCACTGCGCCAACTACTACAATCGATGCTTCTATTGTAACATTGAATGGAGTAGTAAAGTTTGGAAGTGTAAGTGTGATCAGCGAGTCATGGTTGTTTTGAGTTGGTGGAATGAGTGGAGAGCTGCTTCATTTAGTTCGAAGTTGCGTTTCTTGAGTACATTGGTGAGGGGGGCAGCGATATGGGCATAATCTCTAACAAAATGCGGGTAGTATCCAGTCAAGCCTAAGAACCCACATAAGTCTGTCAAGTTTGTTGGTGGAGGCCATGCTTGAATGGTTGTTATCTTATCTGGATCAGTTGAGACTCCTTCCACTGAATAATATGGCCCACGTACTCGACGGTATATGTGGAAAACGTGCACTTTGATAGCTTGGCATGGAACTGGTGTTGAGCTATTGTAAAAAATACTGACTGTAAGTGTTGATAATGTTGCTCCATGGTTGCACTGTATATTAAGATATCATCAAAGAAAACCAAAACAAATTGGCGAAGAACATGACAAAAGATGTCGTTCATGGTTTCCTAAAAGGTAGAAGGTGCATTAGATAACTCGAAGGGCATTACAAGGAATTCGTAATGTCCATCCACTATAAAAAAATGTTGTTTTATGTGTGTCCTGGGTTGCCACACGAATCTGGTGATAGCCTACTCGTAAACCGATTTTGGAGAAGATTGTTGCCCCTATAAAATTTGTCCAATAACCCATCAACAGTTGGTATTGGAAAACGATCTTTGATTGTAATTGCATTCAAAGCCCAATAATCAACATAGAAGCGTCATGTGCCATCTTTCTTGCATGCTAATAGAAGATGAGAAGAATATGGGCTTTGACTTGGCTTAATGATCCTGTCTTCAAGCATCTCATTAATGAGTTTGTTCATGATCTCCTTTAGGTAATAAGGGTATCAGCAAGGTTTAACATTGATTGGGTTGGAATTGGCTAAATTAGGTATACGACGACCTTGAAATCGTGACGGGGGTAGTGTGATTGGTTTGTCGAAGATCTCACAGTAGGTTTGGAGTAGCTGTTGTACTATCGGGTTAATGTGGTTCAATGGGGTTGGGCTTTTTTTGTATCTGTTGGCCCGAAGTGGAAATGCATAGCGTGTAGAGATGCAATACTATTTTTTTGGACTAGGCTTTGGAAGGATGTGGTTGATATTGGTGATGACAATGGCTCTCCACGTAGGGTGATAGCATTAGGACCTTGATTGAACATTATCTATGGGGTGGAAAATCTACCAAGATTGAGCCTAATGTGTGTAGCCATGCAAGACCCAGTGTAAAATCGGCCCAAACTACAGGTAACATAAAAACTAGTATATTAAAAGAGTTGTTTTCGAGTTGCACTACCAATTTTGAGTAGACCCCTGTATGTTGAAGGTGATATCTGTTGCCGGCCATGACGGGGAAAGGTTGAATGGGTTCCAACTTTAGTTTCAAGAATGAAACCATCCTTGGTTAAATGATGTTGTGAGTGCTCCCACAGTCGATCAGAATTTTGACCGGTTAAGAGTCGATGTAGCCCGTGATTCAGAGTGCTTGGGGTGAGTCAAGACCAAAAACACTATAGTGGATAGTGAGAAGAATTGGTGAGATAGATCGGGTGGTGATCAGTGGCATGGTGATGTCGCTCTCATCAACATCAGTTTCCCCTTCACTACCCACTATCAATAAGAATTGTGGTGGGTACACTTATGACCTGGTGAGTATTTCTCTGGGAAACGAAAAGAAAAGCCTTATGCACGCCTTTTCTGTAATGCTTTGGGTGATAGCTTCATGAATGGTAATGGGGAACGTGTTTTGGATGGGATGGGTAGGAGAGGAGTGGTGGTTTTATTTTGTTGTGAGGTTGTTATCGATGTAGCAGGTGGGTTTACTCAAGATGTGATAGTATGATATTGGCGATTATAAGTAAAGCGAGGCTTGGCTAGAGTGATTTTCTCTTCAATCAGCTTTGAAAGTCTGTATGCTTGATGAAGAGAGATGGGATGATGGAGTGCTATCTCGTTTTGGATGGTGACACAGTTGCTTACTTTCTCAAACTCGGTTTGATACGCTGCCACGGTGGTCGTTTGTGTGAGTTTGAAAAATGTTTCCTGGTGATTTTCGTAGGTGGACAATCCAAAGCGGAGTTCCAATGCTCTCGAGAAATCCGTCCATGTGCCTGGTAACTGGTTATTGGAGAGGTGCTTGTACCAACTCGAAGCATCCCCAGTGAAATAAAACACCAATAGGGACATGCGTTGGCCCGATGGAATTGCATAATAATCGAAGTAGTTATTAGCTTGAAAAAGCCAGTCTAAGGGGTTAGTACCATCGAAATTTAGGAGAAAGATTTTTGGTGGTCGAGGTTGGTGGTTGGGTGGCGGTGGTGGTGGTGGGTTGGGGGGGATGTTTGTGGTGAGAAGGTTGACTAGGTTAACAAGTGTTTCCGTTTGTCTGGCAATGTTGGTGGACTGTGTGGTTAAGTGGGTGGCGATGGTATCTAAGCGGTTGGTGGTTGTTGTTGACAGATGGATCAAGGCTTGTAGTTGATCGTGAGTGGAGGTTGGATCCTCATCCGTATTGTCTTTTTTAGGAGGCATAATAACGAGAATGAAAGCACCAAATTGATAGAGGCCACGTTTGAGAGGGCAAATCTACAGAAAGAAAAGATCAAGAGGAGCAGATTGGAGAAATTTTCTATATATTCCTTCAATGCATTACAGGGAAATAAATATGCAAAACAAAACTTATTGCTAAAGCTAAGGAGAACATGCATGCAGAAAATAGAAACGTGATCCTATTTTATTGTTATTGACTATGTCTACTGATAACCATTTGAGGAGACCAAGTCATCTTCTAGATCCTATCTCTGATTCGGCTTAGCTTAGTCCAATAGCTTGGCCAGTTTCCTAACTTCTCTCTTGGGCCTGCTTTCCTTGTATATAGATGGCCCGTTATCTGGTGGACCTTGAGGCGTGATTGTAACACAAACCTTTTACACACCTTCTCTTGAAAATGTATTCCCACAACCTAAATGATTTCAACCCAAATTTACTCTTCGGTTATGATCCATATCACCACCACCTTACCGCCCACAATTAGATCAATCAATTTACTCTCTAAACAAAATGTTATTTTCTTTTATTAAATGCTAACATTTTTTATTTAAAAAAAATAGATAAGGATGACACCACACCCCGTTCATAAAACAAATATTAGCAAGAATGGCATGTGGCATCAAAGAGAAAGCCCTTGATATGAGTGATAACTTTTAGTTTGGTCCTACTTGTGATTCATTTTGTTATTTAAAAATAAAACAAAACAAAAACAAACACAAAAAACCTTTGTTGCAGTTACCAAATGTTTGGCGATCATTGGTAGTTGATAGGTAAAAATAACACTGTACCCTTTAGCCTAAAATGTCTATGGATTTTGCAATAATACTTGCTCAGCATTCTAGATATTTATGGGAATTCCACCTCCGAGATAAGGGTATTAAAAAAAACATTGGCAAAGATGTGTCATCCATTACAAATATTTCTTTAGATCTTATAGAAATTGGTTATGATATGATATCATGTCTAATCAGTGTTCAAATATCTTATCTTTGGTGGATTTTTTATGGTGCTTTTTGTTAATGTACAAGTCTCTAATATGATCAGCAAATGGGTCCCTTTTACAACATTATAGATATGAGCCTTGTATGGTGGTTGGTTTAGGAGTTCAACCCATACATGATTGGTTTAAGATCGAGTTAAGACAAATACGTACAAACACGATGATACGAAACTTTCTTTCCATGTATCTCTTTGTTGGTCGAGGACATGAATATGTACACAAGAAAATGTTCTATTAATTTGTTATTTACGAACTTATATGTTTCTCTGCCTATAAAAATAATTGTTTTGAGTTTTAATCATTGATATTTGACTATTAACCTCTTTTTATTATAAATCCTTCTTTTATGTCTCATTGGCAGCAAGAAAGAAAATATACGATTTTAAGTTTTTAACATATAGCTATTGTTGAAAGTTGAGAGGCTATCAATTTCAACTCGACCATCTCGTTTTCATTTCCCCTCGATTTTTTTTTGTGTTTGTGTGTGTGGGTGGGGGGGGGGTGTTTAAGACTTGAATCTAGCGTTTTTGATCGTTCAAATTTCAAATTGTTATACTTGATTCTACTTCCATATATTCATATGTTGAAATTACTAAACTTAAATGCTTTTAACTTGCATTTGCGTAATTATACAGTTTGCTCAAATTGCTCCCGATTACAATAAACTGTTTGTAATATTTGTGGATAATTTTTCTAGTTTAAAGAGTTGACTCCGGTCTGTTTAGATAACATATTAGCATGAGTTGTTTTGTATCTTGGGGTTGACTTCATGTCAATTCACCAGTGTCAACATGGGATAGGGATGAAAACGGGTCCAAACACGACCCGAATGGACCTAAACCAGAAAACCCGGAAACAAAAAAATGTGATTTAATAGAACCGAAACCGAACTGGTATATATGAATCAGTTTTATTAGTGGATAATATTATTGTGTAATTATCTTATTTATTGTATTTATTTATCTCATTATTTGTAGGGATATTTGTTGTAAATCCGTTATATATAATTGATTCTCTCCTCATTAATTGATGAGGTTGATTTTATTACTTGTTATATGGTATCAGCCTTTCATCCGATTTCCCCCTTCTAAACCTATTCGCCTCTTTCTTCTTCCTGGGATCTCACCACGACAGAGTCCTCTTCTTCTTCTCAAGATAACCCTTTCTCCATGAATACTCTATTGCACCTGATGACAATCAAGCTTTCCTCCAGCAACTACCTTTTATGGAGGAATCATCTTCTTCCCATCTTTACTTATCAGAAACTATTAGGGCATCTTGATGGTTCTTCTTCTGCACCCTCGACCACCATTACTGTTGAAGGAAAATCTCTTCCAAATCCAAACTATCAAGTATGGACTGAAGCTGATCAGCGAGCTATTATTCTCTTGCAGTCTTCACTGACCGAAGAAGTTGCAGCCGAAGTTCTTGGTCTCACCACCGCTCGCAACATCTGGCTTGCTCTTCAAGCTTCTTACAGTAACGCCTCTGTTGAACGCATTCATTCTCTGCGTGACTCCCTTCGACAACTCACGAAAGGTACATCTTCTGTTTCTGATTATTGTCGTCGATTCAAGGCAATATGTGACCAGCTCTCCGCAATTGGTCACCCGGTTGTTGAAATTGATAAGTTGCATTGGTTTCTTTGTGGTTTGGGTCCTTCTTATGAAACTTTCTCCACTGCAATAAGGGCTACCAAACCTGCACCTTTGTTTCGTGATTTGGCTATACAAGCAGAGAGTCATGAGTTGTTCTTACAGTCTCTTCACGGTACCCCTTCTCCTCCTGCTGCTTTTCAGGCTCAGAATACTCACACTAATTCTGCTCAGGGTAGGGGTTGTTCCTTCAACTATCGAGGGTCAAATTCTCGTGGCAGGGGACGAGGTCAAGGTCGAATACCACCTCATTGCCAATTGTGCAGAAATAATGGGCATTATGTGTCTTCTTGTCCGCAACTTCATACCTATGCTACTCAAGCTCCCTCTTCGGATGAGAACTTAGCAAAGGCCTTCCATGCACAATGTCATGTTACTAACAACACTCCCGATTGGCATGTTGATTCGGGAGCGACAGATCACATGACTCCAACCCGTGACTCACTCAATCATTCGACATCATATTCAGGTAACAATAAAGTTGTTTTTGGCAACGGTAAAAAAACTTCCGATCACACATACGGGTTCATAGACTATTTCACATCATATTCCTTTACGCAACATTCTTGTCATCCCAAATCTTACCAAGAAATTACTTTCTGTGAGCAAGTTAACCACTGATCATCCGGTTGATGTTCTATTTTCTCAACATTTTTTCAATATTCAGGATCGGAAAACCAAAAGATTTCTCGCTAAAGGAAGCTGTGAAAATGGACTTTATGTGCTCAAGGATGAACCCCACGCTTTTGTTGACACCACCAGCGCTTCCAAAAGAGCCTCTTATGAGTTATGGCATGCTCATCTAGGCCACGTGTCTTTTGATGTTATTTCTACTATGAATAAGTTAGGATTTTTGTCTATTACTTCATTGTTACCAAAACCTATTGTTTGCACACCTTGTCAACTTGCTAAAGGACAACGATTATCTTTTAATCTTAATTATAAACGTTCATCTCATCCTTTAGACTTAATTTATTGTGATTTATGGGGTCCAACTCCTATTTGCTCTAATGAGGGTTATAAATATTATGTTGCTTTTATAGATGATTACTCCAGATTTACGTGGCTCTATCCACTTACAACTAAGACGGGTTTCTATTCGGTGTTACCTACATTTATTAATCTTGTTCAAACACAATGTTCCCGAAAGATAAAAGTTTTTCAAAGTGATGGTGGCACGGAATTTGTGAATCACACAGTTAGCAAAATTTTTGAAGACAATGGCACATTTCATCGTTTTTCTTGTCCATACACACCGCAGCAAAATGGTCGTGCGGAATGCAAGCATAGACATATTGTTGAAACCGGTCTAGCTATGTTATTTAACGCTCATGTGCCGGCTAGCTACTGGGTGGATGCATTCACTTCAGCAACATTCATTATTAATCGTTTACCAACTCCCGTGTTACATAACAATTCTCCTTTTCAGTTGCTTTTTAATCAAGATCCGCAATATGAGAATTTTAGAACATTTGGCTGCCAAGTATTTCCCTATTTACGAGATTACTCTCAACAAAAACTTGCACCAAGGAGCATCCCATGTATTTTTATTGGGTATAGCCCGCAACATAAAGGATATCGTTGTCTCGAACCTACCACCTCACGAGTTTTTGTCACTCGTCATGCTCGTTTTAATGAAATGGTTTTTCCGTTTCATAGTTCCTCTTGTGACACGAACATAAGTTCTTTGGAGCTCACTACCTTTCTCCAAGATGCTTCACAGTTTCCATTATCTTCTCTTGTGTTAAAGAACAATACAAAAGACAATAGCAACAAGCATACTGCTCCAACCATTTGTTCTTTATGTAAGCCGCCTACTGTTACCATTAACCCTCCACATATGCCTACCCCAACTACGGAACAGGAAACACTAACCGTGCCTTCATCCAGTCCTATGCAAGAGTCTCCGCAACCGGACCAACCCGCTTCTGCCACCTCACCACCACCTAGTTCTTCGGCTCCAGTTCATCCAATGATTACACGGTCAAAGGCTGGTATTTTCAAGCCCAAACATCGAGCCGATCTTGCTGCTCTTACTACTCACTCTCTTCATATTGCACTAACATCTACCACTGAGCCACGAGGTTTTAAAACAGCAGCTAAAGATCCTAAATGGATGGCTGCCATGCATGAGGAACTTCAAGCCTTGCAGCAAAATCAAACCTGAACATTAGTACCACGTCAAAATTCTACCAATGTTGTTGGCTCCAAATGGGTGTATCGCATCAAGTATCATTCTGATGGGACCATTGAAAGATACAAGGCTCGACTAGTGGCCCAAGGATATACTCAAATTCTGGGTCTTGATTACTCCCATACGTTTAGTCCGGTTGTTAAAGCAGCTACTGTTCGAATTATTCTCTCACTTGCAGTCTTGAATAGTTGGAAATTGCATCAACTTTATGTCAAAAATGCCTTCTTAAATGGAAACTTAGATGAGACGGTTTTTATGGAACAACCTCCGGGATTTGCTGATTCTCAATTTCCCAACCATGTGTGTAAGTTATCCAAGGCGCTTTATGGCTTAAAACAAGCTCCACGAGCTTGGTTCCAACGATTGAGCACTTTTCTTCTTTCATATGGATTTAGTTGCAGTCGTGCAGACACTTCTCTCTTTGTGTTCAAAAATGTCTCATGCATCATGTACTTACTCGTATATGTGGATGATCTTATTCTTACAGGAAATGATGAGACTGCTATTGCCAACTTTATTTCGCGTTTAAATCACGAGTTTGCCATCAAAGACCTTGGTGATCTTAGTTATTTCTTGGGCCTTGAAGTAGCTTACCTAGACAACGGTCTTTTTCTCACTCAATCAAAGTATGCTAGCGACATCCTCACAAGGGCTGATCTTTATGATTCCAAACCCGTGAGCACGCCTCTACCTCCCCATGCATTATTTACAACAGATGGTACGCCTTTTAAGGATCCAACTCTCTATCGATCTATAGTCGGGGCTCTTCAGTATTTGACAATCACGCGACCAGATTTGTCTTACGCGGTTAATCAAGTTTCTTAATTTCTCCAAGCCCCAACGGTTGATCATTTTCAATCTGTTAAACGAATTCTAAGGTATGTTAAAGGCACCATTTCCTTTGGTCTCACTTACAGTCGGCCTCACAAAAATTCCATAGTTAGCTACTCTGATGCTGATTGGGCTCGTTGCTTAGATACACGTCGCTCTACATATGGCTACTCTATTTACCTAGGTGGGAATCTTGTGTCATGGAGTGCTAAAAAGCAACCCACTGTCTCACGGTCTAGTTGTGAATCTGAATATAGGGCAATGGCCAATACCGCTGCTGAAATAGTATGGATTACTCATCTCTTAAGAGAGTTGCATGCACTTTCTCCAGACAGACCTACACTTCTTTGTGATAACAAGAGTGCTCTTTTTATGACACAAAATCCAGTCTCACATAAACGTGCCAAGCACATTGATTTAGACTATCACTTTATCCGGGAATTGGTCAGCTCAGGCAAACTCTTCACAAAATTTGTTCCAACCAATCTTCAGGTGGCCGATATCTTCACTAAAAGTCTTTCGCGTCCTCAATTCGAGACTTTTCGTACCATGCTATGCCTGGGACCGCCACCGTTTCGATTGAAGGGGGGTATTAGTGGATAATATTATTGTGTAATTATCTTATTTATTGTATTTATTTATCTCATTATTTGTAGGGATATTTGTTGTAAATCCATTATATATAATTGATTCTCTCCTCATTAATTGATGAGGTTGATTTTATTACTTGTTATAAGTTTCAATTCGATTCAGTGTACGAGATCGGGTAAAGTGGATCTAGAACCGGAAATGTCCAAGTGGGTAGGGTGGAACCGTGTTTATGAGTTTTAAAACCGAAAAACCAAAAATTTTTGGTACTTTTAACTTGTATATGAGCTGTTCTATATTTTTAACGTGTAATCAGAAGCAGTTTTGTCATACTATTGTAATCAGTTTTGTCATACTATTGTAATCAGGGGGGTGTTTTAGTACTATTGTAGCAAGGGGACACGACGGAATTTTAATTTTTTTTTATTTTGATTCCTGGTGTAAGAGACTACGACGTGAGGGTTTTTATTTTGATTTCAATCAATCCAAAGTCCAAGTTGCATGAATGATTTTTTATTTGTGGTCTTTAAACTATAGGTCCGGTTCCTTACACCCGTTTTGCCTCTACCCACTATACCGTTACATGTTTTAGGCTTAAAGTGGTACCCGATATCCGGACTAATTAACATATACCGGTTTAGGACCATATTTATGGGTTTGAAGCTCATCCCCAGCATGGGCCGACTTTAATAAGCTTGGGACTAACTTTTCCGGCTCAAGCTTATCTATGTGACGTCCAAATAACACTTCCGGTAACTGTGTTTAAAGTTCAAAAATTATTATTTGTCATCATCATTGTTTTTTATCATTCTTATCCATTTCTGATCCGGTGTTAGTATAAATACAGAGATAATTCACCACTTTTTTGGAACTCCTTGTATGTGCGTAAAATGGGAAGTGTCTGGATTAACCTATATTTAAATTCGTTAAATGATGTCCAAAGTTCAAAAAAAGTTCTCTCAAAATATCAATAGTGTTACGTAATTTACTTACATGTGATGGGTCTTAGGTTAGTTTGGGTCACCGTCTAAAGGATGTGGCTTATCCTCTGTCAGGATCAAATTATCAGTTAAAAATTCAAAAATATGATCCACCAATATGACAGGAACAATTTGGTTATGAAACTGGTCATATCTTTCTTATCGTATATAACATATTGTTTATTTAGAAATTATAAAAATATGAAAAGATTGAGAAAAGAGGGCTGCGTGGGGGGAATTTGTCATCATATCTCTGCCTCTGAAAAGCAGTAAACAGATTGTCATCCCCATCTATTCCTAACACAAAGACAGAATAGCACCGAATCTTCTGGTGTTTTACACCTCTAACACACACTCACATTCTTGTCTATCCCACGAAAACTCACTCATTATAACTTTTGAGTTTTTTTGGCTTTGTTTACGTTCATTTTATCTTTTTATTTTTTGTAATTAATGCGTAATGGAGAATAGTTGTGCGCGTATTTATTTTTATATCCTAGGTTGTTCAACTAATAGATGGTCTTCACTCTTTCGAGAATTAATAGAACACGTGCCGAAAATCAAACCACAAACCTCGTCATATATATCAGAATCAAAACTCAATGAAACAATTGAAAGTTGCTATTATAAGAAAATTTATGGCTTTAGGGAAGTTAATATGTAACGCCTGCGTTTTTCGTTAGGCATCAGTTATAGAAAATGTATTTATGTCGGTCAACAATTGTAATCTTTTGTGGATAAATAAAAGAAAACTATTTGAGTATATATGAATCGTTTGTATATAATTTGTATATAATGCTTATAAAATAACTTAATAAATAGGGCAAAAATACACCTTAAAGATAAAAGATTAATTAGGACAAATAATCTAAACAAAAGTCGTAGTAATCGTAAAAGCGAACTCGTGCATATAAAGAATTCTTAAATCTGACTTCGTAAGAAGAAGTTATGATTTTCGAAGTTTCAACGCAGCTGTGTTAACACACAAAACCGAATTAAAATCGATCGATTGTTACGCAAAACAATCTAAACGATAGTGGAAGATCTCGTGAATAGGAATACATCGATGTAAAGATAGTCAAGAACTGAATTCCTATGAAAAAATTGTGATTTTTATACGGAGTCTAACAGTCTCAGCCTCTCTAAAAATATAAATTAAAAATAAAGTGAGAATTAGCCGACGGAATCTAAATGAAAGTTATAGTACTCGTCGATTGATACGTGTGGATATAAAGAATGTCGAAAATGGATATCGTATGATAAAGATACAATTTTTAGAACAATAAAAATTCACGCGTGGCGCGCATACCTTCTACAAAAGGAATGGGGGGGGGGGACGCGGACTATGTAATGTCCCGAAAATACTAAGTAAATTTTCTTTTAGTCAACTCAAAACATTCAATCATTTATTCCAAAAACCCAATCAAAGTATAAAATGTATCAAATAACATCATAGTATAAAACAATCATAGAATGCGGAACACTAGTGGATGTTGTGTGATCATGTCAGACCCATCCCTTTCGAACCAAAACTACCTAAAACATTAAACCACAAAACTATAAGCACAAAGATTAGTGAGTTCCCCAAAAATACTACATACCACATACATACAAACGGGCCCCGCCCAAACTACATAACGGGCCCGCCCATATAAAACATACAAACACATGCAAGCGTCACAAAGATAGATAGCATCCTACAAACATATTGCAATTGGTCGGCATTGGTGCCTTCAACCCACGAGTACAGTGAAGAGACTCACCTCATTCGGTTAACGAATAGATCTCACACACAAGCCGGTGGTGCTGAAGTCTTTCCCACTAAACATATCCAAACCAAACCCTAATTAGAAATTAGGATAAATCCCCAACCTAAGTCCAAATATCAAAATACATCCTCATTTCGGCAAAATATAATTTTGCCTCTCTAAGTCCTCAACCCTCACAGTTGACCAAAAGTCAATTGGTAAAAAAGTCAGCGATCAACCCCTCCTTTAGCTGACCCTCACATCGTGACTAGCTTATGGTCATGTTGTGAAAACCGATTCCCCTCAGACCCTAACTCAGTCACGAGTCAACTCAGCTCGGCTTCAACCCTAAACAATCTGAACCACTGTCATGTCGTGAGGATCAACTCCTCACCTCGTGACAACGTCAGGCCAAAATAATCGAGGACTTCCTTCCTCATGTCAAGTTATTAAACACTATTTTACTCAATTTTTACTAGATCATCTAATCAGTTAAAAAATAACTTCTAAATCAAATCATATTCTAAATACCTGAAATATTATTACATGATTTGTTAGATTCAAAATAGAATCATAACACATCAACTTTCTAGGGTTTTAGCTGTAGAATCAGAATCATAATGTGTTGAAGAAGTTGTTCTTGAAGATAGATGTTAGGTAAGAAAGCTAGAAAACAATGTATTTGAGCCAAATTCAAGATAGAACAGTATGATTCAGATTTAGGGTTCTTGTTGTAATTTCTAAATAAATGTATAGATTTCTAGGGTTTTATGGAATAAAATTGAGAAAAATTATTGATGATTTGGATCGATATCAGGTTTGTCTGGAATAAGATAAGAGAAATTTTGATCTAGAAACATTTATGGGAGGAAGATGAAAGAAAACGTGATGGAGAATGAAAAGACAAGATCTATTCATTTTGAGTGAAAATTTACACTTATATCCCTCTGTGTTTTTTAGTTAATCAGGAAGTTTATGAATATTTCAAAAATGTCATTGTCTCCTTTGAGATATAATGGTTTAATCTCAGTCATTGATCAAATTAGATGAATGATTCAGATCTTGTCCCCACGTCTCACAAAATCATTTTGTCTCATATGAACCTAATTTTATATATATATATATATATATATATATATATATATATATATATATATATATATATATATATATATATACAAAAAAAAAGTTATAACAAATATATTAAAATTTATGTTTTCTAATTTCCTAAAAAAGTATAATATTTGTATTATATATATATATATATATATATATATATATATATATATATATATATATATATATATATATATATATATATATATATATATAATGAAAGGAAGTGAAAGGTGATAATTTCCTGAGTTTTTAAGAGTGAAATGGGTGAAGGAAAAGCTAACATGACACTGAAAAAAAATGTAAAAGATAGAAGGTACTACAACTTCGGGTCTAAGACAACTTATTTTAGCACTAATGCTATTAGGAGTGGTAGTACTCATTAAACCCTGCCACATCATTTTTTCTTACTACCATGTCATTTTTGTCTGCCACCTTGCTAGCACATTTTTCTTACCTTTTCATAGGAGTTGTAACACCCTTAGTAGTCCTTGATTGTTTTTTTTTCTTTTTTAAACTTAAATAAATTATATTTTTTAATACACAAACATTCCATATTATATATTTTTAATACACAAACATTTCATATTAAATAATATATTTTTTAAAACACAAACATTTAATATTAAATAAATTATATTTTTTTAAAACACAAACATTTCGTATTAAATTAAAAAGTTACAATAAATTAAAACTTCAAATACCTAGAAACACGATTTAATAATTCAAACCACGACTTAATACCTAGAAACATGACTTGATACCTAGAAACACGACTTAATACCTATAAACATGACTTAATACATAAAAAAAAACTTTTCATAACTAAAACACACTTCAAGTGGTTGTGTCTCGGGGATGACTTCATTCTCGTCATACACACATATCACATTTCCTTCATGTTCTAGTATCATATAATGCAATATGATACACGTATACATCGCCTCTGTCATAGTAGAAACATCATGAAACAATGATGTTTTGGCAAATATTTTCCAACGCTTTATAAGAGCTCCAAACGCTCGTTCGATATATTTTCTTGCTTTTTCTCGGACTCTCTTAAATCTGAACCTTTGAGGGTCATCCAGAAAAATAAAGTTTTAACGAAACCAAAAATGTCAGGATGGATCTCATTGACAAGATAGTACCCAAATTTGTATTCCATTCATCGGAGTCAAATGACGAATATGGAGCAGTATCGTCATACACTTTGTTCAATATTGCTGAATTATTGAGAATATTAACGTCATTAATCGAACCGGGACTACCGAAGTAGGCATGCCAGAACCATAAATCTTCTGAGGCTACAGCTCAAGTACGATCGTAGGATAATGATAGCACCCCTTTGTGTATTAACTGTGATATGCATTTGGACACAAATTACATCTTCAATGCATGCAATCTAAACTTCCTAACATCTCAGGTAAAACATGCACATTCGCATGATGAGCATACAAATTTTGTATGTCACTGGAAGTACAGTAGGATGATGCAAATATCGTGGACCATATAAAGACATGACATATATGTGAGTACAAGAAACTATGCGCAAGGACAAGGTATAAAAACTCAAACCTTGAGTTAATATTTAAGATCAATGTATGTTCTTAATTAGATGTTCCAGTCGAATTTGGTAATACCAGTTAGGACATGAATGAAATATTCAACAGAGTACACAATACTAAATGAAGAAACTAGGAGTATAATCAATGTAAAGACAATAAATGAACAAGAAGAATGTTTATGAAAGATCTTGACTTGAGAGAAAAGTGAAAGTGAGTTAATGAGATTATTTGCTATCTTTGGAGTAACAATCGTGTATTTCTTATCATTCAAGACACTTCTTAAATGGGCTGAGGAGGTACATCGTACAAACTTGTGAGACATTCCTAAGACTGGTTAATAATCAGCTACTAACAACTGATTATCTACAAGATACAAAAAGCTAAGTCCAATGAAACGTTACATCATGAATAAGACAAGAAATAATAAATGTTCAAACAGACAATCTGATCTCGGATCTACACTTCATCTCAGAATAGTCTTCATCTCGTACACCATCTGCATTTCGGACTTCACACAATCTCGGTCACTGCTGACTTTGGATCTTCAATACTTGTGATTGCTAGAGGTTCACTTTTCAGGTTCCAACAATCTCCCCCTAAGTGAACTTAGAAATCTAGTCAGCTTAGTTGGCTTCTTCTTAGATGAACACATGAGCTCTGTACAACCAATCTCGTACTTCAAGATACCATTAAGTTGACTTATAAACTTGGACTTCACATGCTCGGGGGCTTCTGATTTAGCTGCATTTTTGATGAACTTTTGAAGAGCTTTGGAGGGGACGAGATGCTTGTCTATGACTCGGAAGAAGTCCTTCTTGTTTGTCTTCTTTTGTAAGTAGACGTACCCCAACACAAGTTCATCAATTGGCCCTTCTGCCAATATTTCAGCTTCAGGCAGCTTGAAGTCAATTTTTGCCAAAAACTTTTCAGTTCTGAACAATGAGCCAATTCGAAGTCACATCTGCAAAATTCTGCAAAACATAATCCTTCAGATAATTCATAGCAGCACTGTAGGCAGTAGTGCTCATCTGACTATCTTGATGTTGGGTCAAAATTATGGTTTATACTTTACTTTTCTAGGAAAATGTATTTTTCAGTGTTTACGGTTACGTTTACGGTCAGGGTGTTTACGGTCTGTTGTGACCGTAAACCTGTTTACGGTTTGCTTGACCGTAATCAGGTTTACGGTCCGTCTTCCTATAAATATAGGTGTAAGGGGTGAGGATTGGAAGGAATGCATGAAAGGTGGAGAGCTTAAGTGTGTGAAACTCAAGGTGTTCTAGAGAGAGAAACTAGAGAGAAGTTTTGTGTGTGTGAATCTCTTGTATCTGAATCTTCATTCTAATCAATTCATACAAAGATTCATCATCTTCTTCTTCTCCTTCTTCTTCTATTGATCTGACATCATCCGTTTGATTGGGATTCCGCACCATCAAACGGATCTGATTGATACACCAGCAGATTGGGGACTTACAATTGGTATCAGATCTTGGATTGTATCAATCATTTTGGCCAGATCTGGAGCTTATTTGATCTTATCTTGGAAGGATTCTTGCGTTTTTGGATAGATCTCTGAAAATTAAGGGGGGTTTGTTCTTCGTGTTTTTGATAAAAACGAGTTTTTGATCGAGTTTTGGAGCAGAAAGGGTGAAAAACGCTGTTTTTTGTCGTAACCAGCGAGGGGGTGGCGGCGTGTACGGTCAGCAGATAGGGTTTCCGAAGTTTGCGGCCGGAGTTTACGGCCCGAGATTACGGCCCTCGGTTTGCGGTCCAAGGTTTACGGTCAGCATCGCACGTGTACGGCTCGGAGTTCACGGCCAGCAACAGCATCGCACGTGTACGGTCGATGTTAGCGGTCCTCGCCTCGGATTCATGGTCAGCCTCGCATAGTGTCCGAAGTTCGCACCTCGTCCTCGCTTCACTTCGTGGAGTCCTCGCATCGCACATTTAAAAAAAAGAAAGGGGCGGACAGATTTTTGGAGGTGCCAGGGATCGAACCCGAGCCTCCTCTATACTCAACAACGCGTCTTACCACTTGGGCCAAGCTACATGTTGATTTAATCCTTCCGATTTTTATTCATAACCACTCCCAGTCGCTTCTAGTTTCGCAAATTTCACACTTTTAGCCCAAAATTCAAATTTCTTTTATTTTTAAATTCTATTTTCATCCAAAATTTTAGCTTTTAATTTTTAAACTTTTAATTTTGACTTTTTACTTAAAATTTCGACTTTGACCTTCAAGTTTGACCTTTGACTTTAAACTTCGACTTTTTCGTTTGACTTTCAAATTTTCAAATTTAATTTTTCGGTTTGACTTTTAAGTTTGACTTTTCTAGTTTGACTTTCTAGTTTGACTTTTTAAATTTTGACTTTTAAGGTTGACTTTTGAGTTTTTAAGTCAAAGGGCATTTTTGATAAACAATGAGTTCTTCAAACATCAATGTCAATGAACTTTCCTTGGAGAATTTACGTGAACATTATGAATTACTTCGTAGAGAGAACGAGGACCTAAAATACGAAATGTATCAACTTAGGAAAGGACAGAAACCCCTGAAGGCTGAATTAGAAGCTAAAACCAAAGACTTTAGAAAACTTCAGGAAGAGTATAGTATTAAGAGTACACATTATAGATACGTAACTGAACAACTCGCTGAGGTAACTGCTGAGCTTGACACATTGAAAAACAAATTTGAAAATGCAGATTTTACTTTTAGAAAATTTGATGTGTCAAGTGAAGTAGTTGCATCAATGATAGAAACCAATTTGAAATTCAAAGAGAATCAGTCCAAGGGTTTAGGATATGACAAAGTGCCTCCTCCTTTTAATCATACTTATACAAATATCCCTTTGACAAAAGAGGAAAAGGACAGAGAGCCACATCTTAAATATGGATTTGTGTCAGGTGGTACCATTAATGTTGAAAATACTAATGTTTCTACTTCCCATGCAGATCAATCTTTAAGTCAATCAAAGCAAGCAGCTGAAGAGAGTGTGTCTGATAATGAAATTATATCAAAGACTGATGACTTAAATTTTTTCGATATATTTGATGATATCTTTGATAATTCTGACGTGAATGTGCCAGAAAGTATTGAGCTGAACGATTTTAATGCTTCTACTTCTTGTGCAGGTAAAGTAGCAGAAGATGAGAATAAGGAGAAAACTGTTGAACAAACCAATGTCTCCTTGAACTCTGAATTTGTTGCTTCGAACTCAGTTGCTTCTGATCAACCTGCTGTTGAGAAATACAGGCCACCAAATCAAGTGAAAAAGCCAGCCTGCTGCAAGTGTGCTTGTGGGAACAACAAAAGACAAGGCAAGGATACGCCACCAGGGGCAGGAAGAAACAATTTCCCAGTGAAGAAAAAGACATGTTTTCACTGTGGAACACCTGGAGACATTTCCAGAAACTGTCCAAATCGCGCATACGTTCCCTACTATGCACAAGGCTAGCAGAACGCACCAAGAGGAAAGTACTTCAAAAGAAACCCTTCGAGGCCACGATCAAACAATGATAACTGGAATGCCAAGAAGGACAAGAATCCAACTCCCAAGGTCAAAAAGGGAATACCGGCCAAGAAGTCTAATCCAAGAGATGCTCCAGTGAAACCAAGATCAGTTAGCTCAAAGTCATCTCGAAGATCGGCTTCAATTTCAAAATCAAGTGTCGAGGCACCCATCGGATCGAAAAAGAAATGGGTTAAACCCAACTACAAATGGGTACCGAAGCTTCACTCTCCCAAATCTTCTAATGATTCTAATATTTCTACATCTTCTATTTGCGATAAGCAGGATATATCTTGGGAGAGAGTATCGTGCGTTAATGACAAAGGTCAACCCAGTTTCATGATGGACTGGGTTCTAAAGACCAACTGATCCCGCTCTGTGTCGGAGCAGCTATGGAGGCATATCATCAGACTTCGGTTTGTTGGTAGTGGTTGTTCCAGGCACATGATAGGAGGCATCTCTCAACTGTACAATACTCAGAACATTGTTTGAGAGTATGTGTCCTTTGCGGGAAGGGAAGAAAGGAAGGGATCACTCATGGGGTTTGTGCTTAATGACATGAAGAATTTTCGGATCTGTTCTGAGATTACGCGTGCTGTTCTCAGACCTTCTGGATGCAAATTCAATCAGTGACTTACGGTTTGAGTTTTCTTCTCTATACTCCTGAGTTTTTCTTAAGCTGATTCGCTTCAAAGACAAATTTTTGTTTTAGGATAGTTTAAATTTGCGCATTTGCATTCGTTTCTCTCTTATGCACAAATTTAGGGGGAGAAATAAAAACAAAACAAAAATCAGAAAATCAGAAAATCCAGAAATATGGTGTTAATGGAATGTGCTTGCAGGTGATGTGATGGGAAGTGATATAATCATGTGATAATGAATCTGAATCTGTGTAAGGGACTGAATCTGAATTGTCTAGGCTCTGTGTTCGATGTGCTGGTAGGCACGAGTGATTAAAATGGACTTGACTAGGCATTAATGAACTTAAGGAATCTAGTGACTTGAAAAATCTTGACCTAGATAGATCCATTTAGCCTGACAATACGACGCTCATATAGGTTGAGCAGGGAGATATACATGATAATCCACTGGTCACATTAAAGTAATCCGTATCTAGAACTGTGGTTAACTCTTCCTCGATGTACGGACTTTGTCCTTAATTCCGGTATTGATGGGGCGACTGGGGAATTCCGATAAAGTAGGTCTGTAGGAAATTATTTTCTTGCTTTCTTTCTGTTAGTCATATGTTGCCTCCTCTGCGTGATTGAAATACATCCGACCTGGACTGCAACATATGCAATTCTATTTCTCTGCATCTTCTATCTATGTAATTCTTCCTGTCTGTTAGTCATATGATGTCTCCTTTGCGTGATTGAAATACATCCGACCTGGTACACAGCATATGCACCATTCTACTTCTAAATCCCTCTAAATCTGGTTAGTCATATGTTTCACCCTTTGCGAGATTGGAAGAGATCCAACCTGGGTGTATAGCATATGCATTCTAAATCTGACTTCTCTCATAATAATTGTCTGCTCACCTAAAGTAAGGAGTACTTTGGAAGTTCTTGATTATTGGGGTATATCAGGAAGCGGGAAACATGTTCTAGTACATTTAAAATTGAACAATCACTAGGTTGTCTGTAGATCTCGCTGCTCAATTTAGGTGGACAACAATATCTTTGGTCGTCATCAGCTGAATGGTCCTTTAGGAATATTATCTAGGAACATAGGATCACATTGTCTTGTCACTTGTAGTATGTCCTAATTTTGTCACAATCTCTCGTGTTTAAGTGGACCACAATACCGGCGATTGACTAGATCTATTCATGAAGGGAGAGGTACTGATAAACGGATAATGGCTGTCTAAAAACTTTGATCCCAAATCACTCTTAAAGTTAGATATTATTTTTGTTTTTGTTAAATTTGTTCATAGTTTTCTTCTAATTTAAATATTAGGGGAGAATTAAAAATTTTAAAAACCAAACAAAAAAAATCAGAAAATTAAAAATCCAAAAATAGTGTTATTTCTGTTTTATTTCTTTTTCAGAAAATATGAAAAATCCAAAAATATTGTGTGCTAAGTTTTCTTTTAGTTTTGTTTTGTCTTGAAAAGTGAATTCAGGTGTAGATGAGACTCATGGAGACTGTATCGAAGATTTTCTGAGCCGAAGCTTCATCCGTGAGCATCGAAGAATTTTCATTCGAAGGAGCAAGAAATGAAGATTATTCTTTCAACATTCAACCCTTCAACCCCAGAAGCAAGGTGAAGCTGACTTGAAGATTATGTGACAGATTGCATTGAAGCCTATCAATCAATTTGCTGCTATCTATAAACCTGCTGAAGTGATCCAGAAGATTTGTTCTCTCTGATGTTCTCTCTGAAGATTCTCAAGCTGAAAGCGCCATCTTTCAAGAATCTCTACAAGAAGCCTCCTCACCCAGTGTGCGTTCAGAGTCAAATTTTGAAGACAAGGCCAACTGCTCAAGATGAAGTCATTCGTTGAAGATTCATCAAGTTCATCTTGAAGTTGTGAAGAATTTGAAGATTAATGTTGAAGCCAAGCTCTCGATGAAGATTGACAAGAAAAGCCAGCTACTTTTTAGGGGGAGCTTGTTGGGTCAATTAAGAAAAGAAAGCTATAAACCAAGGGGGAGATTGTTGGGTCAAAATTATGGTTTGTACTTTACTTTTCTAGGAAAATGTATTTTTTAGTGTTTACGGTTACGTTTACGGTCAGGGTGTTTACGGTCTGTTGTGACCGTAAACCTGTTTACGGTCTGCCTGACCGTAATCAGGTTTACGATCCGTCTTCCTATAAATATAGGTGTAAGGGGTGAGGATTGGAAGGAATTCATGAAAGGTGGAGAGCTTAAGTGTATGAAACCCAAGGTGTTCTAGAGAGAGAAACTAGAGAGAAGTTTTGTGTGTGTGAATCTCTTGTATCTGAATCTTCATTCTAATCAATTCATACAAAGATTCATCATCTACTTCTTTTCCTTCTTCTTCTATTGATCTGACATCATCCGTTTGATTGGGATTCCGCACCATCAAACGGATCTGATTGATACACCAGCAGATTGGGGACTTACACTTGACGAGTTCAGAAATGTGCAGCAATGGTCAAGATGTCATTTGGATTGATTGAGGGGAAGTCGGCGTCCGTGATGGTGAGTTGTGTTTTCTTATTCCGATAAACGTAGTAGCGATGCAAAATATAGTCCAAATCAAACTTTGTTAAAACCTTCCTTCCGAACCCAGATATCTTGGTTATTCTCTTCCAAGACCACACTTCTTTTTAGGGATGTGCGTTCAAGGAGTAAAAAGTCTTCAGTCGTTCTCTTTCGGTTCTGATGATCATTTGAGGATCATCTTCTGGGTGGAGAGGATCAAATTTGATGTAGAACTTGTCGTATGGAGAAATGGGAAGATCGAGCTGGTCCGAAAACTGGGTTCGTAGATCATAATACATGAATGACACTATGTCCAAGTCATGGATTACTCCTTCTCTACAGAGTGGGGAAATCCCTAGCATCGAATTGGGGTTGTCTTTGAGAGATTGAATTCGCATGCTCTCTTCCAGGGCCTGATCTATTTGAGCCTGGGACCCACCTTCAAACTTTTTGGTGGTCTCCTCGGAGCTGTGGAATTCCGAGATAGGCTTTTTTCCTTTGTCTTGTTGCTTGTTGAGAACCGAGATGACATGTTGCATGTTTTCATCGATGGTAAACTCTGGAGGTGGAGGAATCAGGGGCTCTTCTGAAATATTATCAGGTTTCCTAAGTGGAGAACCTTCATCTAATGGAGCAATTCTTGGTAAGGGAACTGGAGGCAACATTGACTGGGTGGCTCGGAAAGCTTCAATTGCCAACTTGGTCTTTTCCTTAGCCATTTCACGGCTTCTTTGCAGAACGTCAGCTAGGGATGATGGCCATGAGACAGCAGACCATATCCTTTGCTCTTCCTCAGACAGAACTTTCGTCGGAAACTTCCTTGGAGTTTGAATTCCTATCACAGCATTGGTGATGTACTTGTCATCTTCATCATCATCATCATCATCAGATGGAGTACCTGTAGGAATGATTTGAACAAAATCATCATCAGACTCATCTCGAAGTTTGAACTCCGAGGTGGGCTTCCAAGATATAGAGTGATCTCTTTTACTTGTGACTTCTTCCCCTCTTGCATCGGATGTCCTGGCAACCGAGGCAAGCAAAGTTGAATGTTGAAACTCCAAGAGACGATCAAACACCTTTTGAAAGTTGGTGTTCATCTGCAGGGTAAGGGTGTCATATGCCTCAGTAGTCGGAGCCTGAGCTTTGAGGTGGTCAAATAAAGTGGCAAGGATGGAAAGCATTTCATCAAACTTATTTTTCGGAACGTCCACTATATTCCAGCAAGCTTGTAGGAGTTTGATCAGTACCTGCTGCATGAAAAGATTCATCTCGTCTTTCTTCTTTATCTCCTTCTCCATTCTATGAATTTGCTTTTCATGGCGGACATGCGTTTGCTTGATCAGCTCGTTGGTGGCACTGATCATATCACCATGAACTTTCAGCATGGTGGTGATGGTGTCGAGGTAATGATCAAGACTTGAGTTATATTTTTTCTCAACCTCCTCAATGGTGTGCTTGATTCGGAGGGAGATGAGTTGATCCAGCTGTTGAGCCCTTTCTTCATCTGAGGGCCCTGATTTCTTGACTTCCGAGAGGGAGAGGAGAATTGCATCCAGATTAGTTTCGAGATGTCACACCCCCAAACCGGGACGGCGGAAACGTCTGGGTGCAGATGACTTCATGTACAGTATCATAATAATTGAATATGAAGGAAACATAGCAACCAAACATCATACATTGCAATATACCAATATTCATTGTATTACACATTGTACTTGTTTAACAATTACACAAAAATAACAAGAAGTAAAACTTCTTGAAGTCGCACCACTTGATCTCATAGCAGAGCTGATTACCTGTTACTGGTTCCCTGAGAATACAAGTCGTTTTGAAAAGCGTAAACTAAAAAGTTGGTGAGTTCATAAGCATTTTTGTATAAAAGTGGTTTTGCACTTGTTTAGAAAATAGTTCTCTTAGTTCGTTTAGAAAATCCGATATTTTCTATGAAAATGATTTGTAAGTCTCGTTCCAAAACTGTGAATACATGCATGTCTGTCCTTTGTTATCTTTTGTTTGTAAAAGCAAAGCGAACGTTCCTAGAAAATCCGATATTTTCTACCTATAAAAGTGTTGTAGTCTTAAACCCTAAGACCGGAAGTGTAAGAAACTGAATACTTGGAAAATGACTTGCAGTACTATAGCTTAATAAAACCGATGAAGTGTAAGCTTCACGTAAACCAAAATCGTATTTTTATTCCCTATGTGAGTCGTTATAACCATATTCGATACTGACTAATCTGCCTGTCATGACGCTCTTCAGGCGTCGACGTATTTAAGGTAAGGTTTTTGTTACCCTAGACTGTCCTAGTCTAACTGTAGCGAACAGATCAGGTGTGGGGTGTCAACCCCGTATAGATCTATACACAAACTCCCGCTCTCCCTCCAGGACACTCTCGTTATAACTACAGGCTACGGTTGTACACTCGATAGGTGTCAAACGCAATGTCCCACAAGAGCCTTAATAGATTTTACGTGAACTATGACTCCGTTTTACTTGCAAATAAGATAATTATGCCTTTAAATAATTGTGTGTCCTTTGAAAGTGAGGTTTGCGACCTTCAACTATGCTAAATACAGTTTATTACGTTGGTTTGTCAAGACAATTTATATAATCATATAAATATATAAATACATATAAGTTAACATGTCTAGATGTTTTGAAAGTATATATATATATATATATATATATATATATATATATATATATATATATATATATGTCATATTAACTTGCATCTAACGCAAATATAAGTGTTTTTAGCATGATAAAAACAATTCCTTGTTTTTGACTTTTCTGTCCATGTTTTTAGAAAAAATATAGGAAAATTATCATAAGTCAAAATTTGGATCTGTAAACTCCGAGAGTTTGGAAAATGAGGCTACTTTGTTCAAAATTTTTATTTTAGTTTTTAATAGCCTCAAACCAGTGTGAAAATGTTCATCTTCACAGACTGGTCCGAAATCATTCCATAAATGATAGACAGTTTTGTAAAAATCGCCAAACATTGTAGAAAAATCGTATGAACGCGTGAGAGTAGTCATTTTAAAGGTATAAACCTGAACTTTTTGCATGTAAAACAGTTTTGAAAAATATTAACATATTTGTGGTCGAAACAGTCCGTAATTACACCAAAACGTTTCTGTTAAAAGCTGATTTTTGAGTTTAGGTATACATGTTTGAACACAACGCTTATTTTTGCTATTTTGAGTGTATAATCCCAGATTTACAAATTTACATGTAATATATATGACAACACAAAATTTTCTCATGGTTTTTATTAAGATCTAAGTGATAAGCTTCATGTTCAAGTAAAGATCCAAAAGCTAAACACATAACACAATGGTACATGCAAACTTCCAACGATTAAACGAGAGTTGACTTGTATCCTCCCCCGAAAACATGAAAAATACGAAAGATATGGGGGTATGAAGCTCGCCTTGAGGTTTTTTGAGAGTTAGATGAAGAAGAAGATGAAACTTTGAACCTAGCTTGAGTTCTTGGAGAGATCTCGAAATGGTGGTTGATCTAAGCTCCATATTCACGAAAATGGAGTTGTAAGAGAAAGATCTTACTATAACTTCAAGCAAAACACTTGAGTTTTAGATTAGAACTTACCAAGTTTTTAACCCTTTGAATAAGATCTCTTTGAAACTAACACATGCACACACACCCACGAAATTGTTGGAGAGGAAGGAAGATGAGAGGATCTTGAGTTTTTAAGAGAAACTAGATGGTGTTCTTGAGTGTAAGGAGAGAAAATGAGTTGGATGAAAGTGGTGAGGGGGAAAAGGGGTTTTTGGACGAGAGATGGAGAGGGAGGGACAAAATAGAAGTTGGCTTCTCCAATGTGATGTGAAATGCTTTGTTATTTGGAGGTTAAAGACTTGGAAATATGTTGGATAAAAATGAGGTGTCAAACTTAATATCCACCCTAATTCTTTTTTTATAAATGGGCTTACCAATCGGCCCAAGGAGTTTAAATGGAGGATTTTTCGGCCCACTAGGAGGCCCAACATTGGTTTTCAGTTTGATGAGCCCAAAATAATGATTTTCGGCCCTTTAGGGTCCTATGAGGGGTTATCGGCCCAATAGGGCCCAATAAGGAAGTATTGGTCCAATAAGGGTTTTGGGTTGAGAATTCTTGGGCTAAGGCCCAAAGATGATTGGATTTGGCTTATTGGATCGAGTTTTTGGGCTTATACATGGTTGTTTTGACTTGAATGCCAATGTGTGAACGTATGAACTTTAATGGCATCATAGATTGAATTTCACTAAATGGAATGTTGCAAGATTACACAAGGAGATTTTCTTGTACAAGGATCAACATCTTAACCCTAATTTGCTAGTTGTGACATCATCCCCCCGTTAAAGGGAATTTCGTCCCGGAATTCGTTTCTAAAGCTGCTCTCAAGTACTAGGGAAAAGGTGCGGGTATCCCGGATTCGCTTTCCTACGCTTTCCCAAAGTGTATTATCTCTTTACAAATGGGGACTTTTAGTAGTGTATGATTATTGATTTGGGATTCCAAGGGCTACTGTCGCTTTCTTGCGTAGTTCCTTTTTCAGGTTCTAGATGCATCTAGTCATGCTCGAGTTTGGGGGATCTTTTCGGTTGTCTCCCTCGTGTTTTCGAGGCCGGTGACATTGTCATTGGGTACTTGCCCTTTGGCTAGTTGGGTGTTCATCATCTCAGCCCAACACAGAGGTATTCTGCCTTTGCATCCTATATGGTGAAGTGAATGGATAGTCACGGTTATCGAGGATTGTGTGCTTGGCGTCCCAAAAGTAGTGTCTCTAAACCTTAAGGTGGACCCTATGGTCACTGAGGTTATGGTTGCGTGATGTAGTTGGTCTTATATTTCTTAGGTTGTCTTGGGAGTTTCTTACTACGGGATTCTAAACGAGTGGGATGTCGATCTTTGCTTGTTTTTGAGTAAGTCTCCGAGTCGGGGTAGGAGGTATCGATCCTTGAGGGTGGGTTCGTTCGATTCTTAGTATTCAGTGGTCCTATGGACACTTAGCATTTCCTCTTTATGAGTCTGATGGGTGTTTCTCTGAGGTTTGAATCTTGGTCTGATAACTCTCACACTTACTGGGTCGTTCCATCGACCGGGCTCTTTCGGTGTTTATGTTGGTGCTAAGTGGCCTTGGTGATCTGGCTATGGAAATGGTTCCATGAGTTGAGTCGATTCTGAACTCAACTTGGTATATAGGTGGTATTTCCAAAGGACCTTCTGGGATCTACTTCGGAAAGGTTATAAATCTCTAGGTTACCCTATGTGTCCTTTGCTTCTTGTTTCTTATCTTTATTGTGGGCCAGGAAAGAGCGTGGTATTTCTTACATAGGTACTTAGGAGTCTAGATGCCAGGGATGATTCTGGGATTCGTCGTTATAAGTTGTAGGGGTTTCGTTAATCGATTGGTTAAGGCGAAGAGCCTCGTTGGCACATGAATTTCGTATGGTGAGGATCAAGTCAGCCCATGTCAATTGACACCGTTGGGCTCCTTATTGTAATAGATGTTGGATTGATCTGAAAGGGATGGTTGTTCGAAATGATAGTGTGTTCTATGTACAAGTTTGTAATGTTACCAATTTCGTCCTTGATATTACTACTGTGGTTATTTCGTTCTAAAATTTTGGGTGTCCTAGCAATACGAGTGCCTTGGTATAAACGATGTGATTTCATAGTCTAACTTCTATTAGACCTCTCTATGATGGTTTGATGTAGCCTAGTCGTACATAATTTAAGATTGAAAAGATTGTAGACTGATTGGTCATGTCTTAAATCCACAGTCAGACAAGGAACAAGAATTAAGGCGGGTCCACGTACTCTAAGTTTGTAGAATCTTAATTACACACGGCCTTACATTTACACTAAGTTATCATTGTTGGATTAATATCTAAGTCCATAACTATAATTGGTAAGACTTGACCCGACCCGGCATGGTCCATTTGGGTTGCATGGCATCATGCATTTGGATAGACTATAATGAGAGAAATAACACTTAAGGTTGGTTAATATATTATAAGTTCTAATATATTAATAAGGTTATTTAATTAGTATTGATCAAGAATAAATTTGGAATTAATTAAGTGATCAAAAGGAGACTAATTAAATATATGGGTTGATTGTGTAAATCATTCATTCTTATATATGTGGGCTTGTGATCCAAGATTCCTTATGTTGGACTAAGTCCATGGGGTGACCCATGGATACTCCATGGAGGTTAAAATCCATGGAGCATAAGGAATGAGTAAAGTTATGAGTTACATGGTGTAACCCTAATAGCCACCATATAAAAGAATCCCATGGCTCAAGAAATCGTGCACTAATGTGTGAGTGTGAGGGCTAGACGATTTCAAGGAGTGTTCAAGTTTCTCTCAAGTTATTCCAAGTGTATTTGGTTTTGTGTGAACCATTTGAGGTGTCACACCTGGGGCACTAGGCACTCAAGCTTCATGAAGACATTCTACATCAAAGAGGTATGTATTCTATCTTGTTATATTTATTATTTTGTATGCTAGATTAGGATAATACCTTGGATGTTCATAATTGTATGTATAATAGAGAAAACATAGATCCAAGGTATTTAGGGTTGCATGTACACTTAGGAGTGTTAGAATGCTCATAACCCAACAGTGGTATCAGAGCCTAGGCTTGTTTTCTTGTTATACTTGCAAAAGTAGCTGAAAAATCGAGTTGGATGCATATATTCGATTGTTTTGGCTGGAATTGGACTAGGAACATTATCCTAAGATGTTTTTGGACTTATAAACTTGTTTTTGATGTGGTAATGTTCATGCTAATCCAATTTCGAAGATAATTGTCATAATTTCAAGATTTGTATTAGTTTGTATGTTCATGCTAATTTCTTGAAGATTGATGATTTGAATTATCTTGTTCTTATGAGGTTCTTAGATTAATAGAAAAGTTGTGTGAAATAGTTGTTTTCAATCCATTTTAATCTAAGAGTTGATTCCAAAGTGTGTTTTTGTAACTTGTCCTCAAGTTATATGAAAAGTCACATTTAAGAATCATAAAACTCATAAAAGTTGGCAAAGGTTACAAAATGAAGAGTCTAGTTCTAATTAAATGGTTTTATGACTCCATAACTTGTCCTCAAGTTATGGAGGTTCAAGAGTCTCTTCATTAAATTAAAAAAAAAGTGTAACCTTAATTAGTTCCATAAGTTACAATAAAAAAAAGTTATTTTTTTTTATTAATTAGTTTAAAGTCTTCCATAACTTGTCCTCAAGTTATGGAACTTGAAGAGTTTTTTTTTTAATTAAAACTACTTTAAACTCATAAGTTATGGAATTAATTAGTTTTGAATAGTTTCAAAACTTGCCCTCAAGTTTTGGAATTTGAAAAGTTTTCACTTATGAATACTTTAATTCCAAGTTAGCCCTTAGAATTTTAAAAGTTAAAATTCAACCCTTATACTTTATAATATTATAAGTTAATACTATTTATATATATGTATAAGAGTAAAGTCAGTCTTACCGTGAGTAGGCCTCATTCACGAAGCCGGACTATAAGGGGGGTATAAGGTTACTGCCTATAAAATGACAGTTTAATGGGTGTCCACTCTCACGCACCGCTTCCTTGACTGGTGGAGGGTCGTTAGCCGAACGGGTAGGACAAGGACTATAATTCTCCTTTCATTAAAAGTATTAATGATAAATACTAAGTAACTAAACTCTTATTAATACCCAATCTTAGTTACTTAGGAAAATGTGAATTTGGTGCTAACCCATGAAATTACACTTTGCACTTTGCTTAAGTCGTTAGTGGAGCGTGTGTGGTTAACCGGCACACTAACCTGGACTTAACAAGGTAGGCAAAGGGTAACTTAATATTTATCATAGTATCGGTGGAGCGTGTATGGTTAACCGGCACACTGATTAAGGGGTAAATATTAAGGGTACCAAGTATATTTGCATGGTTATTCACACCTTGTTTTGTGATCCTCGGCATCCCAGTCACAAAACCTGAAGGGCACACTCGAGATTGAAACATGCCTTTGAACAGTTCAATGAATCTCAAAGATCTAGGACTTTCAAATCCAATTAAAACCTAATAAATTATTTCATTTTTCATGGTGGAAATTGGTGAATCGTCATTCACCTACCTTCAAATATTTTATAGCTTGGATTACGGCATCCCTCTTCTAAGTTATAAAATAGTTTGTTGGGTCCTAGCCTTAATATTTCATATTGGGTGTCATATTAAGGACTTTAAATCAACTATCTTGAATATCTCCCAAAAAGATGTCTGGTCTAGACATTTATGATCTTCCCAAATCTCTTGAAACAAGCTTTCCTAAATGAAGATGATGTCCCATGGATATCATACTTCTTTCACCTCCTCCAATTATTCTCCCTAACCCACAAGTTCCTAAAAAGTTTAAGGTCACTCAAGCCCTATTGGCAAGGCAAGGTCTAGGTGTGATCACATCTTGGAGATGTAGTCACATATTGACAAGCCGGGAGAGTTGGGTGTCAAAGTCTTGAGAAAGTTGGTGGCTCAACTACTTTCTAAGTCACATAGTGAGTTCTTTTGGGAATCCTATGAAACAGACTAAGACAAGACCCTTAATGATCTTATCTATTTGCTAAGATCAACTTCCTAAAACGCTATGGACATTGACAATGATGACATTGGATATCCAGTAAAGCTCTCTCTTCCCAATGGAAAGGGATCGGCCATAGTCAACTCGGTTGACCCAATGGTAAAGAGAGATGCGAAGTCTGAGATAGTCCCATTATCAAGGGTCCATAGGTAACTATTGCCAAAGGAAGGGGCATTGGTTACGAAGCTGCCAAATTTACCTAAGGATGTTAAAGTCAATAAGTTTGGCTCTACTTCAGGTAAAGTCCATTGTCTAACTCTATTAAGTACATGCTGATTCTGATCGCGAAGATGGATTTCAATCGCATGGTTCGGTGATCAGAATTTTGGGCTATTACTTAAGAGTTATGATATTTATATTGCTTAGGAATAGATAACAACAAGGTTTTCATATGGATTGTAAGGATAAGTTTTTCCGTAAAGTTTTAAAATAAAAGAAAAAGGTTTTGATTTTATTTATTTTAAGTATCCTTACAATGGCATTTGTGAAAAGTTGTTGCTTATAAGATTCCATTGATAGCAATATTGGAAAAATGGATTTGATTCTTTCGGTTGTGGTAGTGTCTAATATTACCAAATAAGGAAAGATTCTCATCACCCAAGGTTCAATTGGACCGAAACTTGGAATCATGCAAGTTGTATAGTATGATGAATGAGAACTTTCAGCTTGGAAAATTAAGACTAATTCCTTATGTGAATAAGGAAAGGACTAAGGGATCGACTACACATTCTTGTGCACTGGTCAAGTCCACCACAAAAGATCAAGAAGACTATTCGTCATGATTTACTTAAGTTCAGTAAATATGGTTATACTTATAAGTTTAAGTATAAGTCTATAGCATTGGAGAAGTTTCAATGTGAGACAGAACGAATAAGAAGAATCAAAGTATGGCAGAAAGATAAAAGTTTCTCAAATCTGAAAAGATGGGAGAGTACTTTAGTATCATGTTTATGATCATCTTAATGATTAAGATACCATATCACAATTGGTCCTCTAAAGTCATCTTAGTGCATTCTTATGACTAAGAAGAGGAGTCATGAATTGTTGAAATGGTTAAATCAAAAAGATGAGTCATACTTCGTTCCAAAACAATTCTTAGAGTCATACTCCAAGATTGTAACTTGAGTGACATATCTTAAAGAGGGTTTGTTAACACTAGTCAAATGTAAGAGTAAAAGGTTATCTACTCTTGTACATTTGAAATTGGTAAGTTGTGATGTTTTGGATAAAACAGAGACCAACTTAGGCCAATTGTGTAAAGTGTTAGTCTTGATAAAGAATCCGCACTATCTCTTGAATATTTGACAAGGGAGTCTTATATGTCAAGAGGACAGTGGGAGTCTTAAAGCTCTTGAAAGTTTCAAGACTTAATCAAGAATAAAACCTAAAGTCCTTCACTAGCACACGACTTGAGGTTTATAACCTATCGTGTTGAAATTTTTGTGCCTATTCAAGTTGGCTTTGCATAGGAGTTCTGAGAGTTCTCAATTGGTTGCACAACTACTTGGAAGCAATAGCAGGCACCTGAGCTGCCAAATAGCAAGAATTTAAGATTGCACAAGTTTAATCAATATGAGTTTGGATTTGTCACTAACCTTGTCTTGTGATTATGGTTTTGACAAATTCACATGGATAAGAACACATACACTATTAAATCTAAGTGTCATAAGTTTCTCTCCGATTCATGAAAATGATGGTGAGGAAACACTTTCACTAAGTAGATTTTAGCTAGATAGCAATTGTGATATTTGCATTCTCAAAGTTGTTAGTGGAGCGTGTGTGGTTTACCGGCACACTAACATGGACTTGTGAGAAGTGGCAAAAGTCTAAACAATTGAGACTATGATTACGGCATCCCTTTTCATAGTTCTAAAGTTGTTTAGACACACATGCGAGCTATCTAAGAGAGGTGTATGATTTTGATAAAGTTTTATCAAAACAATCTAGTATCAGAAATCTGAACTTTGGTAAGAAAGTCAGCTGATTTCTGAGTACATGTCAAAGCTAGTGGGAGCATAAGTGTTATGCTAATAATCATCATGTTAGTGGGAGCATGATAATTATGACAAAGGTTGCAAGTTAGCAATGTTAATTATAGAAAACAAAAGTTTCAATTCGTGAGGTTGCAGGGGTTGAAAAAGTTGTTTTGCTATAATTAAGGGAGAGGAAATTATACTTCATTTCAATTCTAAAAGCTTAGATTGAGATTTTAATCGTATTTAATCAAGGATATATATATATATATATATATATATATATATATATATATATATATATATATATATATATATATATATGAATTTAATGTTGGAATGGCTCAACATAAGGAAATTCTATATATGGGTCCATTATTTGCGTTCTAAAATTCGATTATGATTACGGCATCCCTTTTCATAATCTGAATTTTGAGAACTTGGCAAATTGAAATGGAAATATTATAGCAAAAGACTGGTTTAGTCTTTATGTGAGACATCATGAATCGTGTCCCATATGCTTCGGATATAGGATCGATTACATGTGCTATATTCATCCTTTCTAAAATTTTCCAAATGCCTGGGGCATTATGAAGGGAAAAGGTCTAGAATTGGATATGACTAAAATGATTAAGCAATTGTTGAGGACAATCTAAGGTTTACCAAAGATTGGTTGCTCAAGGACAGTTGAAAGTATAATGTTAATTCTGGAAGGACCATATTGACATAATCTGTAAGGAGGCAACTCTTGTTCAGAAGTGATAGTCAAAATGGAATATGGAAATGTTTCAAAGTTAGAAATTATTCAATCTGTGTAAGATTAGGAAACTTAATGAAAGAAGGATGTTTCCAAGGAGCTGATCTCCTTTGGAATGCTCTGTAATGATTGTTGTCAAGTCTTTCTGACTTCGTGCATAATCATTAAGAGGATCAATGCATATAAGTTTAGAATCTAACAGATTTCAGTAAATGGCATGAATTTGGAATTCTTGCATTTGCAGTAACGATTTGGGACTGTGAAAAGAGGATCATTGGAGTGATGTTCAATTGATCTATTTTACAAAGTAAAGATCATAGACAAACATAGTATGCATACTTAGTGTATGGCATGACTAGTGTTTAGAAAACATAGTGTACATGCTTGGAGCATGGGACAACTATTGTTTTAAATTCAAGTATATAGTTGATAAAACCGAAACAATGAACAATGAGTAATCAGTATGGTGATAAATAAAAGTGTTTATTTATATTCATAGGGTTTGATACCATATTTGATTCATTTATTCTTGTGTTTCACTTTGCATGTTTTGACTTCCAGAATAACTAAGTCGCTTTTCCTGAATGATTAAGTTATTCAAACCATCCATAGTCGGTCATATGTCGGAAGTAGATATGAATCAAGACTGTCATGGGTTGGTTTGTAGAGGTCCAAGTTGGTGGACAAAGTGGTGCTACAACACTCATGAGTGCTCATAAGTTCTGAGTATTGGATTCAACCCGTGCTCATTTGAATCACTTCATGGATTTTATCACGAGTGATCATGAGACGATAATATCTTATATTCTTCAAACCTAGAGATATGAGTTGTTACTATGAGTTGGTTATACATTGATTGCACAAAAACGCATTGGTAACTCGATGTTATAAAACGTGCCTTTGTGTATGATTCAACAAGTAGTAGAACAAGCCATATGAGTCGAAGTTTATCCATTCCTTTTACCTTCGGGATAAAAGCCATATCTGTGGGCCCCTCGATGATTTAAAGATGATACATGTGAGTGCTTGGCCAAGCCAGGACTGATTTGATTTGTTCAATCAGTCAGTCATCATGAATCGGAAATCGGGAAACAACAAATGGACAGAGAGAATGATTGATAATCCATGTCTCAGTCCATATGATATCTAGAATGGAGGAATATATGATCCCTTATCTAATGGACAAGTCATTGACAAAGGTCAGAGTTCGACAGAAGCTTTTGAGAGCTACGATTGCTGATCGGTTCCTGAAGTCATACGCAATAATAGTTTTAGACTTATCCAAGTGGGAGACTGTTGGATTAATGTCTAAGTCCATAACTATAATTGGTAAGACTTGACCCGACCCGGCATGGTCCATTTGGGTTGCATGGCATCATGCATTTGGATAGACTATAATGAGAGAAATAACACTTAAGGTTGGTTAATATATTATAAGTTCTAATATATTAATAAGGTTATTTAATTAGTATTGATCAAGAATTAATTTGGAATTAATTAAGTGATCAAAAGGAGACTAATTAAATATATGGGTTGATTGTGTAAATCATTCATTCTTATATATGTGGGCTTGTGATCCAAGATTCCTTATGTTGGACTAAGTCCATGGGGTGACCCATGGATACTCCATGGAGGTTAAAATCCATGGAGCATAAGGAATGGGTAAAGTTATGAGTTACATGGTGTAACCCTAATAGCCACCATATAAAAGAATCCCATGGCTCAAGAAATCGTGCACTAATGTGTGAGTGTGAGGGCTAGACGATTTCAAGGAGTGTTCAAGTTTCTCTCAAGTTATTCCAAGTGTATTTGGTGTTGTGTGAACCATTTGAGGTGTCACACTTGGGGCACTAGGCACTCAAGCTTCATGAAGACATTCTACATCAAAGAGGTATGTATTCTATCTTGTTATATTTATTATTTTGTATACTAGATTAGGATAATACCTTGGATGTTCATAATTGTATGTATAATAGAGAAAACATAGATCCAAGGTATTTAGGGTTGCATGTACACTTAGGAGTGTTAGAATGCTCATAACCCAACAATCATAACTTCCGCAAGGATCTTTAGTTTTTCTACGAAGGATATTATTAGTTCGGATGAGGGAGCAATTTATGACTTTTGCTGACAAAATCTTGGTGAAAATTCGATGCTAATTTTTTTTTGTATGGAAACGTACCAAAAATCTCGGTAGGGTTCCTCGCTGCCCCTTCATGTCCAGTTGCTAAACTCCTCCTGCTCCTCTGTCATTCTTTTCTGTTGGACAATTCCTCTTGAAATGTCCCGTTCCACCGCATGTATGGCATACTGGACTTACTTCTGGGTTGAGGGTTGGAGTGACGCATGGGGTCGGGGCCCTACAGTGACGGGCGGTGTGCCCCTTCTTGTTGCACCTATCGCAATACAATTCCCGACAGACTCCATGATGATGGTAGTTGCACTTGCTGCAGTGTGGGAGGTTTCCATAATATGGTTTTCTCGGTGTTGAGATAGTAGGGCCCGTGGGGGTATGGACTGCTACAGCTTGTTGCCTTTTGGTAAGCCCTTGAGTCGAAATGCTTCCTTTCTTGTTTCCTAGCTTTCGCTTCATGACCTTAGTTTTGGAGTTTGGGGTGTCTTGGGAAGTTGTACATCGCTGGTTTCCTTGGTTTTTACTACGGTTAGAATTGTCGACACCGTTTCCATTTCCATTTGGGTTGTTGGCGTTGAGTTGTGCCATGATGGCTGTCACGGCAACTGTTACAGCGGCTTGGAAGGTTGCGGGGTCCATCTGCAGAATTGGTTTCGCCGGCTAGTTGGTTGTTTCCATGGGAAGACATGATTATGTTGCATGATGAGAAACAGGTTCGTGAGTAACTATGGTTATTTCTAGTCGTATCTCATCTATGATTATAGATATGAACTTATGCATGTATGCATATAAATCACATGTTTTGTTGCACGATTCTCATTGTCTCGACCTATATCCCTATGATGTATTAATGGTAGTATGTAGAAATAGGTATTGTACAAATGTTAAGTTACCCTAATAGATTATATATATCAGATCCTTAAGTTGGCTCAGGTTACATGAGTTCTTGTAGGGCGTACCTCTCTTGATTTACTACTACTAGTTGTGATGAATTACATTGTAAACCTAGGACTTAGTGCGAATAGTGTAATGACTCTCATATGCCTAAATAGCGTACAAGGTGTCCAACCATTTAGCTCATTTCACGAGTGGCATCTTCCGCTCTCTGCTCTGCTAAGGCTGCCCTAGCCTCAGCTTCCATGAGTTGTTGTCTTAGGTTGACCACCTGTAACATCCCAACCGTCAGGTATTATTAATTTTTTTCCCATTTAGACTTCATGTCTAAGGTCTACTCGACGAGTTGGTGCTTGACTCGTTGAGTAGCAGCGAGCCAGGACACGTCAATTAATGAGTGACTTGTCGAGTCGGCATGAAGACTCGACGAGTAGGAGCTGGCAGTGGAAACCCTAATTTTCAGGGTTTTGCACCCTATATATTGGACCATTAGCGCCTCCCACTGTCCTCTATCACCCTCTTGAGACCCAGAAACCCTAATTTCCATGAGTGAGAGCTTGGAGAGTGTTCTGGAGCTTTGGGAAGTGACTTTTGTGAAGGAAATTTGTAGATCAAGAGGCTAGCATCAAGATTTATGTGTGGATCCAGAGTCTACTTCAGTTTGGGCACGTTTTGGAGGTAACCAGCTGTTACCTTAACCTCTTTTTCTTCTAGAATCATTCATATGTGGAAACTAGGGCTTTCTTTAGTTATTCATGAAGGGATTTTGGTATGGGAGCTAGATCTGAAGTTGAAACTTTAGATCTGAACCTCTTTTGAGTCCTAAGTCCATAAAGTTTCCAGCTTTTGCAAGGATGAGACTCTCCTATGGTGTAAAGCTCCATTAGAAGCTTAGATTGGTCATTTAGAGCCTTTAGGGCCTTGCATGTGTGTAAAGTTTGCAACTTTACGTGATAAACATGCCTTAGAAGCTTGGATCTGTAATCTGGAACCTTGGCATGGCTTGAAAAGTGTCTGCATGGATGAAGGTCTGCAAGGACTCGGCGAGTTGCATAGTTAACTAGGCGAGTCATATGAAGATGTTCATGAACTCTTCGAGTTGATGAACAAACTCGGCGAGTCCGTTGAAGATTGCCTTGAACTCGGCGAGTCGTTCGAAGACTCGGCGAGTCGGCTAGGGTTTCTCCCAATTCTTGGACACGTATGAACTCGGCGAGTTAAAGGGGAACTCGACGAGCCAATCAAGGATTTCACAACTTCTCGAGTTCAGGAAGGACTCGACGAGTCGGTGAACTGCACTCGACGAGTCGAGTCAACATGGACTGTTGACTTTGACTGTGGACTTTGACTTTGACCAAGAGTTGACCAGTTGATTTCTGAGGGTATTCTGGTAATTTGGAGATTTATGAAAAAGGGTTTTATGGTAACTATAGGTGGTGGAGTTCGTGTTGGTGATCCGGGAGTTGAGCTTTCTAGTTTCAGACGACAGTTGCAAGGTGAGTTATCCTCACTATACTAAGGGGTCTAAGGCACCAAGGCCGGCCCATTGGATATGTTATCCTAGCAGTGTTAGATGTTGAGTATAAGTTAGTGTTGCATGCTAGTAGTTATGTCAGTTAGGTAGACCTGTAGGACTACCTGTGATGTTATATGATTATTGCATGCTCAGTGGTTATGTGGTATGTTATATGTTATGTGGGATGGGTTGAGGTTGTACTGCTCCGTGCGGTAGCCAACAGACCTTAGGAGCATTCCGGTTACGGGCTAAAGGGAGACTCGTACTGTGGGCTCGGGGGCATTCCAATTACGGGCTAAAGGGAGACTCGTACTGTGGGCTCGGGAGCATTCCAGTTACGGGCTAAAGGGAGACTCGTACTGTGGGCTCAGGGGTAATCCAGTCTGTAAAGCTGGGGACCCATTACATGTTTTTCAGTTTGTTATGATATGTTTATATGGACTGTATGTGTATTGGTATTTTGGGGGAACTCACTAAGCTCTCGGGCTTACAGTTTCAGTTTATTGTTTCAGGTACATCAGGGGATCGCGGCAAGGCGAAGGCGTGATCGTACAGCTCCTCATGTTTTGTCTATGTTTCTGGGAAAACTCTGATATTATACATTTTGAAAACAAAGTTGTAATGATTTTTAATGTTTTGAAATGTTTTTAAAAGTTTAAATTGGTTTGAATTTTTGGGTGTTTCACCACCTCTTCCTATAGAGGACGCAGTCGGTTGGTAAGGTCCTCATGTGCTGCTTGCTGGTTCGGTATTGCTCCCGAAGGGTGAGGCTTGCTAGGGATCTCCCCGGCGTCTTCACCCTTGCATGTTCCCTCATCAGAGTCTTCTCTCTCGTAGTCCATTACTTGGTGTTCCTCAGGGCCCACTTCTGGGTTCTCCCCTTCCACTTTCCTGGTTCTCCCTCGATCCATTCGTTGGCTATTACCGCAGGGTAGTATGGGTCTTCGGGGTGAAGCTCAGTCACGTTGCCTTTGCGAGAATGGAGGTATGAGATACATGTTGAAGATTTAAGTGTGGGGGTCATACGGTATTCTAAAATGCTACTATAGTATTACATGTTTGATCCTAGGGCTTCCTGATGTACGAAATCGATACGTTTTTAGACTTGTTGTTATTGTTTAGTATCATAAAATACTCTTATAGTATTTTAAACCTTAGGTTTGGTTCTAATGGTCCTTTGCATGTAGGGTTTGTAAGTTTTAGACTCGTTGCAACACCACCATCACTCCTAAACACATGTTGGTCGTATCTCAGCTAAATAGAGTTGATCAGGCTCTATTTATTCCAGATATGATTACATATTGTTGAGGTTTGACTGTAGCGTTCAACATATAAATACTCCTGTTCTGCTCTTATTATGATATGGTTCTAGCAAGTATGTATACTTTTAGAAGATACTTATATTCTTAAGGTATACTTTTAGTCGGAGTGTTTTTAGTCCCATTGTATTTATAGTTGTATATCTTGTATGGTTAGATATACCAGTTCACTATAAACAATGCTCTAATACCAATCTGTCATACCCCCAAACCGGGACGGCGGAAACGTCTGGGGGCGGATGACTTCATGTACAGTATCATAACAATTGAATATGAATGAAACATAGCAACCAAACATCATACATTGCAATATACCAACATTCATTGTATTACACATTGTACTTGTTTAACAATTACACAAAAATAACAAGAAGTAAAATTTCTTGAAGTCGCACCACTTGATCTCATAGCAGAGCTGATTACCTGTTACTGGTTCCTTGAGAATACAATTCGTTTTGAAAAGGGTCAACTAAAAAGTTGGTAAGTTCATACGTATTTTTGTATAAAAGTGGTTTTGCACTTGTTTAGAATAATTCTCTTAGTTCTTTTAGAAAATCTGATATTTTCTATGAAAATGATTTGTAAGTCTCATTCCAAAACTGTGAATATATGCATGCCTGTCCTTTGTTATCTTTTGTTTGTAAAAGTAAAGCGAACGTTCCCAGAAAATCCGATATTTTCTGCCTGTAAAAGTGTTGTAGTCTTAAACCCTAAGACCGGAAGTGTAAGAAACTGAATACTTGGAAAATGACTTGCAGTACTATAGTTTAATAAAACCGATGAGGTGTAAGCTTCCCGTAAACCAAAATCGTATTGTTATGAGTCGTTATAACCATACTCGATAATGACTAATCCGCCTGTCATGACGCTCTTCAGGCGCCGGCGTATTTAAGGTAAGGTTTTTGTTACCCTAGATTGTCCTAGTCTAACTGTAGCGAATAGCTCGGGTATGGGGTGTCAACCCCGTATAGATCTATACACAAACTCCAGCTCTCCCTCCAGGAGACTCTGGTTATAACTACAGGCTACGGTTGTACACTCGATAGGTGTCAAACGCAATGTCCCACAAGAGCCTTAACAGATTTTACGTGAACTATGACTCCGTTTTACTTGCAAATAAGATAATTATGCCTTTAAATAATTGTGTGTCCTTTGAAAGTGAGGTTTGCAACCTTCAACTATGCTAAATACAGTTTATTACGTTGGTTTGTCAAGACAATTTATATAATCATATAAATATATAAATACATATAAGTTAACATGTCTAAATGTTTTGAAAGTATATATATATATATATAAATATATATATATATATATATATATATATATATATATATATATATATATATTTATATATATATATATATATATATATATATATATGTCATATAAACTTGCATCTAACGCAAATATAAGTGCTTTTAGCATGATAAAAACAATTCCTTGTTTTTGACTTTTCTGTCCCTGTTTTTAGAAAAATTTTAGGAAAATTATCGTAAGTCAAAATTTGGATCTGTAAACTCCGAGAGTTTGGAAAATGAGGCTACTTTGTTCAAAATTTTTATTATAATTTTTAATGGTCTCAAACCAGTTTGAAAATGTTTATCTTCACAGACTGGTCCGAAATCATTCCTGAAATGATAGACAGTTTTGTAAAAATCGCCAAAAAGTGTAGAAAATTTGTATGAACGCGTGAGAGTAGTCATTTTAAAGGTATAAACCTGAAACTTTTGCATGTAAAACACTTTTGAAAAATATTACCATAAAGGTGGTCGAAACAGTCCGTAATTAGACCAAAACGTTTTTGTGAAAAGCTGATTTTTGAGTTTAGGTATACATGTTTGAACACAACACTTATTTTTGCTATTTTGAGTGTATAATGTAACGCCCGTATTTCTGGGCTAAGCATTAGTATAGTGATGTAATAGTCATGTCAACCATTGTAACCTATTTTGAAGTAATAAAGATGAATTATTTGAGTAATACGTGAATTATGTGAATTTATGTGCTTATTACTTGTTTATAATGATATAATAAATAAAGGATAAAAATAAGCGTCAAAAATAAAGTGTTAGATAAACCTAATATCGATGAAGAAAGTTGTATTGGTCTTGACAAGGATTCCGGACATATAATGAACGCCGAAATCCGAGTTATAACGAAGAAGTTATGACCTGTCGAAGTTTCACGACAAAACCGGCACGACGCTGTGTGACGTAAATAGTGAACTTACGATAGAGGACTTTTTGGCCTTAGTAATCTAAACCAAAGTTGTAGTATACATTAAACCGAGAGTGTGCTTAAAAAGAACGCCCAAATCTGACTTCGTATGAGGAAGTTATGAATTTTCTAAGATTTGGCTTAGCTGTGCACATCCCGAAACTCGAATTTTAGATCGAGCGGTTTTTGGCCTACGCGACCTAAATGAGAATTGAAGATCTCATTAATAGGAACTCAACGGTAAAAAGACAGACGAAAACGGAGTCGGTATGTAGAAGTTATGAATTTTACGCGGACATTTAACAGTATAATCTCCTCGTACTGTTAAATTTAAGATCGGTCGAGAATTAGCCGACGGAGTCAAAATGAAAGTTGTTGATCTTATTTTTACCTACGCATGGATATAAAGAACGTCAAAAAACGGAGCTCGTATGTGAAAGTTACGCATTTTAGAAGTCGGAAGTGTGATGTGCGAAAATGGGTGACGTGGCACAATCTTGGTCATTGCTTTCTCCCCATGTCTTGCCACCAGATGGTGACATGTGGCACCAAGTTCAGCCATATTTCACCCTATAAATAGAACCTCTCCCACCCTCATTTTCTTCACACCTTTCCCATTCTTTCTTCTCTCTACTCTCTCTCTAAACCTTCCAACCCCCCCCCAACCCTAAGCCCTAGGGAACTCCCCTAGCGCTAGAAGAAAGCCCCGGAGTGCTCGACGGCTCCGAGAAGACGAGCTTTTTGGCTCGGGAACGCTGCTCTAAACGAAGCCCGGTTTTCGAGAAAAAACTCGTTGTAAGTGAGCTACGCCTACGCTATTTTTAATATAGCTTTTAATTAATTATAGTAACGTTATTAGGACCTTATAATAATTATTTGGGCTATTATTATGAGTTATATAAGTGTAGTTATAATATCTTTTTAACTACTCGCGGTACGGGGAATCTGGTTTAAAGGGCCGCATAGGGTTGTTGGATTTCAGAACTGCTATATGCCAAAATGGTCTTGCGCTCCGGTGTTTTATGTCTGGCCCTTGTCTGTACATAGTGGTTGGAAAATATTGTTTAAACGCTTATATAATAATAATAATAATAATAATAATAACAATAATAATAATAATAATAATAAGACTAATAATTAGTCACGGTAAATATTGGACTAAAATCTAGTGGTAATAATATTAGGTTTCGTCAAAGGAAATTATTTTTAAGAAGCGAAGCGTTGTTTGAATTCGGAATCACCACCTTTTCAGGTGAGTGCATAGTCATTTTCATCTTACACATAAATATGAAGTATTTAATATAAACTACGTGCTATGTGTGCATAGTGTCTGAATACTTGATGTCTATGTTGATGAAAGATTTTTTTATACATGTTTTAAATGATTTAAATTGTATATGTATTTTATATCTACAAAAATGTTGGGGTAAAACATGGGTAGATGTAATAGATGATGTGTGATAAAATGATGAGAGGCCTCGATGTTGTTGTTGTTGATTCTGTCATCTAGCGGAGTATAGATGACGACCACGGACTCTTCTAGACAGTTCAGTGGAACACTAGCAGGCTCGCAACTTATAGGTGTTTGTGAACGATGTGTTCACCGGTGTACTCCATCCCCCTCATGGTTGCCTTAAGGACATTTATCGTTGAGGAATCCCCTTAGCAGTAGTGTCCATCCCGATGATGATCCTTAGGCTAGGTCCCTTATGATAGGTGTTTAGGGACGTAAAGTGAGGATAACGGGAACGGGTAATCGGGTTATTGTTGGTTGATGAAATTAAATAACTTATTTATTGTGGGTTGAAAACCCTATGTGCTCACCAGGCTCCCAAGCCTGACCCACTCAGTTTCATGTATTACAGGTAGTGGCGTTCGAGCATAGATGTGATGTTTTGGATGAGGGATTACAGATATAGGCATGTAGATATGAATAAATGTAGTAAGGCTTATATTGTACTGTTTATGGTTTTGATCAGTATCGAACATGACATCCCGAGGTTTTAATGAAATACATTTCTACGAAAATGATTTGACAAATCTTTATCATATTTTATTTTGGGAACAAATTCCGCAACACTTTTATTTAAAATGTTACTCTGATTTTTAAACAAAGCATAAACAAAATCGGTCTTTTCTGGCCGTGAAAATGGGGATGTCACATATAATCCCAGATCTACAAGTTTACATGTAATATATATGACAACACATACTTTTCTCATGGTTTTTATGAAGATCTAAGTGATAAGCTTCATGTTCAAGTAAAGATCCAAAATTTAAACACATAACACAATGGTACATGCAAGCATCCAACGGTTAAACGAGAGTTGAGTTGTATTCTCCCCCCCCCCCCCCCGAAAACATGAAAAATACGAAAGATATGGGGGTATGAAGCTCACCTTGAGGGTTTTTGAGAGTTAGATGAAGAAGAAGATGAAACTTTGAACCTAGCTTGAGTTCTTGGAGAGATCTCGAAATGGTGGTTGATCTAAGCTCCATATTCACGAAAATGGAGTTGTAAGAGAAAGATCTTAGTATAACTTGAAGAAAAACACTTGAGTATTAGATTAGAACTTACCAAGTTTTTAACCCTTTGAAGAAGATCTCTTTGAAACTAACACATGCACACATACCCACGAAATTGTTGGAGAGGAAGGAAGATGAGAGGATCTTGAGTTTTTAAGAGAAACTAGATGGTGTTCTTGAGTGTAAGGAGAGAAAATGAGTTGGATGAAAGTGGTGAGGGGAAAAAAGAGGTGTTTGGAAGAGAGATTGAGAAGGAGGGACAAAATAGAAGTTGGCTTCTCCAATGTGATGTGAAATGCTTTGTTATTTGGAGGTTAAAGACTTGGAAATAGGTTGGATAAAAATGAGGTGTCAAACTTAATATCCACCCTAATTCTTTTTTTTTTATAAATGGGCTTATCAATCGTCTCAAAGAGGTTAAATGGAGGAGTTTTCGGCCCACTAGGAGGCCCAACATTGGTTTTCAGTTTGATGAGCCCAAAATAATGATTTTCGGCCCTTTAGGGCCCAATGAGGGGTTATCGGCCCAATAGGGCCCAATAAGGAAGTATTGGTCCAATAAGGGTTTTGGGTTGAGAATTCTTGGGCTAAGGCCCAAAGATGATTGGATTTGGCTTATTGGATCGAGTTTTTGGGCTTATACGTGGTTGTTTCGACTTGAATGCCAATGTGTGAACGTATGAACTTTAATGGCATCGTAGATTGAATTTCACTAAATGGAATGTTGCAAGATTACACAAGGAGATTTTCTTGTACAAGGATCGACATCTTAACCCTAATTTTCTAGTTGTGACACGAGACCAGACACTTTGGCATCAAGTTTGGAGTCAAGTTGAGCAACCGACTTGTCCAATGATTCAACTTTCGAGACTGCAGCAGAAACATTGTCTCGGAGTTCCAACAAGGCAAAGGAATCAGTATAGTTTTCAGCTGATGATCCTGTGTCAGAGGTGGAACTTTCAGACTTGGCTTTGTCATTTGCTTGATTGACAGGAGGTTCGGAAGGGTCAGGATTGTTGGCGATTTGATCCTCTTTGGGAGAATTTGCTTCTGTTTCACCACCATGAATTTTGTGAGCTTGATCATCAATATAAATTTCTTCATCAACGGGCTCGGATGAAGATGATGAGAGACCAAATTCATAAGCGGGCCTGGATGAAGATGGTTTCTGCAAAATATGAAAAGATGAGAGAACAGGAGGAGCAGCAATGGAGACACTATCGTCATCAAACATAATGTAAGTCCCTAATCTGCTTGTGTATCAATCAGATCCGTTTGCTGGTGCGGAATCCCAATCAAACGGATGATGTCAGATCAAATAGAAGAGAAGGAGAAGAGGAAGATGATGAATCTTGTATGTATTGATATGAATGAAGATCCGAATACAAGATTCACACACACTAACACACACTCTCTTTTCTCTCTCTCTAGAACACCTTCAAATGCACACACTTAAGCTCCTCTATTCTATGTGTTCATCACTCTACTCCTCACCCCTTACACCTATATTTATACATAAGAAACATGGACTTGGTGAACATGGGCCGTAAATGGGTTTACGGCCGTAAACACCGAGCTGTTTACGGTCCTAGACATAAAAATACATTTTCCTAGAAAAGCAAAGTATAAACCATATTTTTGACCCAACAATATCCCCCTTGGTTTATAGCTTTCTTTTCTTTTCTTAAATGACCCAACAAGCTCCCCCTAAAAAGTAGCTAGCTTTTCTTGTTAATCTTCAGTGGGAGCTTGGCTTCAGCATTAATCTTCAATTTATTCACAGCTTCCAGATGAACTTGATGAATCTTCAATAATTGACTTCATCTTGAGCAGTTGGGCATTTCTTCAGAATTTGGAATTGAACGCACATTGGGTGAGGAGGCTTAACGTACTGATTCTTGAAAGATAATGCTTTCAGCTTGAGAATCTTCAGAGAGAACATCAGAGAGAACTAATCTTCTGGATCACTTCAGCAGGTTCAAGATAGCAGCAAACTAATCTTCAATTGCTTGACCTTGCTACTAGGGTTGAAAGATTGAATGTCGAAAGAATAATCTTCATTTCTTGCTCCTTCGAATGAGAATTCTTCGATGATCACGGATGAAGCCTTGGCTCAGAAATCTTCGACACAAACTCCATGAGTTTCATCTTCACCTGAATTCACTATTCAAGACAAAACAAAACTAAAAGAAAATTTAGCACACAATATTTTTGGATTTTTCATATTTTCTGAAAAAGAAATAAAACAGAAATAACACTATTTTGGGATTTTTAATTTTTTTTTTGTTTGGTTTTCAAATTTTTTTTTAATTCTCCCCTAATATTTAACTTAGAAGAAAACTATGAACAAATTTAACAAAGATAAAAATGATATCTAACTTTAAGAGTGATTTGGGATCAAAGTTTTTAGACAGCCTTTATCCGTTTATCAGTACCTCTCCCTTCATGAATAGATCTGGTCAATCGTCGGTATTGTGGTCCACTTAAGCACGAGAGATTGTGACAAAATTAGGACATATTATAAGTGACAAGACAATGTGATCCTAAGTTCCTAGATAATATTCCTTAAGGACGATTCAGCTGACGACGACCAAAGATATTGTTGTCCACCTAAATTGAGCAGCGAGATCTACAGACAACCTAGTGATTGTTCAATTTTAAATGTACTAGAACATGTTTCCCGCTTCCTGACATACCCCAATAATCAGGAACTTCCAAAGTACTCCTTACTTTAGGTGAGCAGACAATTATTATGAGAGAAGTCAGATTTAGAATGCATATGCTATACACCCAGGTCGGATCTCTTCCAATCTCGCAGAGGGTGAAACATATGACTAACCATATTTAGAGGGATTGAGAAGTAGAATGGTGCATATGCTGTGTACCAGGTCGGATGGTTAATCACGCAAAGGAGACAGCATATGGCTAACAGGCAGGAAGAATTGCATAGATAGAAGATGCAGAGAAATAGAATTGCATATGTTGCAGTCCAGGTCGGATGTATTTCATCAATACCGGAATTAAGGACAAAGTCCGTACATTGAAGGCAATATATGACTAACAGAAAGAAAGCAAGAAAATAATTTCCTACAGACCTACTTTATCAGAATTCCCCAGTCGCCCCATCAATACCGGAATTAAAGACAAAGTCTGTACATCGAGGAAGAGTTAAACCACGGTTCTAGATACAAATTATTTTAGTGTGACCGGTGGATTATCATGTATATCTCCCTGCTCAACCTATCTGAGCGTCGTATTGTCATGCTAAATGGATCTATCTAGGTCAAATTTTTTCAAGTCTCTAGATTCCTTAAGTTCATTAATGCCTAGTCAAGTCCATTTTAATCTCTCGTGCCTACCAGCGCATCGAACACAGAGCCTAGACAATTCAGATTCAGTCCCTTACACAGATTCAGATTGCCTGTTATCACATGATTATATCACTTCCCAAAACATCTCCCTCAAGCACATTTCATTAACACCATATTTTTGGATTTTCTGAATTTCTAATGTTTTTGGATTTTTTTTTTAAATATTCTAATTTTTGTTTTGTTTTTATTTCTCCCCCTAAATTTGTGCATAGGAGAGAAACGAAAGTAAATGCGCAAATTTAAACTATCCTAAAACAAAAATTAGTCTTTAAAGCGAATCAGCTTAAGAAAAACTCAGGAGTATAGAGAAGAAAACTCAAACCGTAAGTCACCGATTGAATTTGCATCCAGAAGGTCTGAGAACTGCACGCGTAATCTCAGAACAGATCCGAAAATTCTTCATGTCATTAAGCACTAACCCCGTGTGTGATCCCTTCCTTTCTTCCCTTCCCGCAAAGGACACATACTCCCAAACAAAGTTATGAATGTTGTACAGTTGAGAGATGTCCCCTATCACTACCAACAAACCGAAGTCTGATGATATGCCTCCATAGCTGCTCCGAAACAGAGCGGGATTAGTTGGTCTTTGGAACCCAGTCCATTTTGAAACTGGGTTGACCTTTTTCATCCTTGCACGGTACTCTCTCCCATGACATATCATGTTTATCACAAACAGAAGATGTAGAAATATTAGAATCGTTAGAAGATTTGGGAGAGTGAGCCTTTGGAACCTATTTGTAATTGGGTTTAACCCATTTCTTTTTCGATCTGGTGGGTGGCTCGGTACTTGATTTTGACCTTGATGTCGGCCGTTGAGATGACTTTGATTTTGGCTTCACGGGAGCATCTCTTGGATTTGGCTTCTTGGCCGGCATTCCCTTCTTGACTTTGGGATTTTGATTCTTGTCCTTTGGAGTTTGATTCTTGCCCTTCTTCACATTCCAATCATCATTGTCTGAACGTGACCTTGAGGGGTTTCTTTTGGAGTATCTCCCTCTTGGCGCGTTCTGCCACCCTTGTGCATAGTAGGGAACGTATGCGCGATTTGGACAATGTCTGGCAATGTGTCCAGGTGTTCCACAGTGAAAGCAAGTCTTTTTCTTCACTGGGAAATTGTTTCTTCCTGCCCATGGTGGCGTATCTTTGCCTTGTTTCTTATTGTTCCCACAAGCACAATTACAACAGGCACTCTGTTTCACTGGATTTGGTGGCCTGTATTTCTGAACAGCAGGTTGATCAGAAGCAGCTGAGTTCGAAGCAACCGATTCAGAGTTCAAGGAGATGTTGGTTTGTTCAATGGTGTTCTCCTTGTTCTCATCCTCTGCTACTTTACCTGCACATGAAGTAGATGTGCTAGAAACAGGAACATCAGTATTTTCAAACAAATAATCAAATATGTCAAAAAAATTTAACTCAACATGATCCGATGCAAAAGCATCAAAAGCATCACAAGATGTATCATCAACTTTAATATTAGAAACAGAAGGTTTTTCATTGGAAACAGAAACATCAGGTTCAGGCTTAGTTTTGTTATCAGAAACAGATCCTTCAACTTTGTGCTTTGACTGATCTAAGGATTGATCTGCAGGGGAAGTAGAAATGTTAGTATTTTCAACAATAATAAATCCTCCTGAAACAAAACCAGATGGCTTGCCATAAACCATAAATGGTTCGTTGGCAATCTCATCCTTGGATAGGGGTTGATACTGATATGTATGATTATAAGGAGGAGGTACACTATCATATCCTAAGCCCTTTTGTTGGTTTCGTTTGAACTGCATGTAGTGATCAATCATGTTGGCAACTACCTCGCTTGATCCATCAAATTTTCTAAAATCAAAATTTGCAGTTTCAAATTGTCCTTTTAATGTATCAAGCTCGGTAATTAGCTCATCATTTTGTCTTTTAACATAATCATAAAGCTCACATTTTTCACTGAATTATGTCTGAATTCTTTTAAAGTCCTTAATTTTTTTTTCTAACTGGGCCTTTAGGGGTTTCTGTCCTTTTCTAAGTTGATATCCTTCATATCTCAGGTCCTCAACTTCTCTTTTTAATAAATCAATTTGTTCCCGAAGAAATTTAATCGTAGTTTCACAAGATGGAGTACATGAAACTTTATTGACTGGAACGTTTGAAGAACTCATTGTTTTAAAAAAATATGCCCTTTCACTAAAAACTCAAAAGTCAACCTCAAAAGTCAAATTTGAAAAGTCAAACTTAAAAGTCAAACCGAAAAGCTAAATTTGAAAATTTAAAAGTCAAATGAGAAAGTCAAAGTTTATAGTCAAAGGTCAAACTTTAAAAGTCAAAGTCAAAATTTTAAGTAAAAAAATCAAAAATAAAATTCAAAATTTAAAAACTAAAATTTTTGGTTGAAAAAGGAATTTAAAATTAAAAGAAAATCAATTTTGGGCTGAATTTGACAAAAATGCAAAAGTAGGTGCGAATGGCAATGTATTTGAATTAAAATCGGAAGTGATGAACCAAGGAGGAGCTTAGAGGAGTTGGTAAGACGCGTGTTTGATCAACCAGAGGTCCTGGGTTCGATCCTCGGCAACCCCCAAATCAGTTTCCCTATTTATTGAAGCGCTGATGCGAGGCTGCTGCTTGCGAGGACGGGGCGCGTGTGCGAAGCTGCTATGCGAGGCGAAGACCTGATGCAAGGATGCTGCTCACCGAGCCGTTCTTCAAGCCGTTCACCGAGCTGCTACCGAATTCCGAGCCGAGGCCGCAAACTCCGGCGACCGTAAACCGCCGACCGTAAACTCCGGCGACCGTAAACACATTTACGGCCGTAAACTCCGAGAAACCCTAGCCGCCGCCGCCGCCGACCGTAAACCCTTCAAAGACCGTAAACTCTTCGCAGATTACGTGAAAAACAGCGTTTTTCACCTCTTTTTGCTCCAAAACTCGATCAAAAACCCGTTTTTATCAAAAACGCGAAGAACAAACCCCCCCTAATTTTCAGAGATCTATCCAAAAACGCAAGAATCTTTCAAAGATAAGATCAAATATGTTCCAGATCTGACAAAAATGACTGATACAATCCAAGCTCTGATACCAATTGTAAGTCCCTAATCTGCTTGTGTATCAATCAGATCCGTTTGATGGTGCGGAATCCCAATCAAACGGATGATGTCAGATCAAATAGAAGAGAAGGAGAAGAGGAAGATGATGAATCTTGTATGTATTGATATGAATGAAGATCCGAATACAAGATTCACACACACTAACACACACTCTCTTTTCTCTCTCTCTAGAACACCTTCAAAGGCACACACTTAAGCTCATCTATTCTATGTGTTCATCACTCTACTCCTCACCCCTTACACCTATATTTATACATAAGAAACATGGGCTTGGTGAACATGGGCCGTAAATGGGTTTACGGCCGTAAACCTGTTTACGGCCGTAAACACCGAGCTGTTTACGGTCCTAGACATAAAAATACATTTTCCTAGAAAAGCAAAGTATAAACCATATTTTTGACCCAACACATAAATTCTGACAAGTGTTCCTCATCAGGATCTGGATGTAATGCATCATGATGGGAGGACTTCAGAATGTTGTCTTGAAGAGTCTTTCCTGAAGCAAACTCTTGGTCGGTAACTTCATCAGATGGAGTAACATATGGAAGGTTGCTTTGAATGGCTATGTTCCTCATGGAAATGAGAGTAGCTTCGACCTGTGATCGAGTGAGCTCCGGATGCCTGGTGTGAGCCCTGCTAACAAAGTCTAGCCAATCTGGATCATCAGTACATGGTCGTCCTTTACCTTTGCTAGGTATCAGACCAGTTGTGGCATCCGAGGTAGGAGGGACTACTCCTGCTTCGGAATGCTTAGGATCCGAGGCAGGGAACTCGAATCGTGTTGTGCAGAAGAAGAATGAGGGATATCCGAAGTGACTCGTGGGTGTGTTCCAGGGCGTGCAAGGAACTATGCTCAACACCGGCATCACCTTGTTGGGAAGGTGTGTTGGATTAGGTGTCTAAGCCCATAACTATAATTGGTATGTACTTGAATTGATAGCAGCACAGTCCTTTTGGGTTGCCCTCAACCTAGCAACTAGACAAGGAAATTATGAAAGGAGAGATATTAATTTATAAGATTAATAAATTAATATAAATGATTTATTAATATGTTAATGGATTAATATATTAATTAGAAATCATTATGTTTAATTAATTGTTAGCCAGAAATTAATCAGAATTAATTTTGGGGTTAAAAGAATTAATTATAAAGTGTAGGGACTAGTTTGCAATTAACTAATAGTTGAGTGGAAGGTTCCAGAACCCCCTTGGAAGGGGGTGGACGAAAACCCTAGGGGAAACCCTAGAGAATTCGTCCAAGGGCTCCAAGATAAGGCCTTGGGTCTTGCTTAGGCCCTAAGCAAAGGATAACTAGGGTTTTCCCTAAACCCTAGTTCCCTCAACTATTTAAGGAGCCTCTTGGCTCACATTTTGGGTACTGATTCTTTGGAAGAATACCCTGGCCGAAATTGCATACTCCCTCTCCTCTCTCTCTCTTCTACTTTCCTTCTTGCTAGTTTGGGTGTGACTCCATTAGAGGCATTACACTTGTGGTGCTAAAGCTTCCAAGAAGATCAAGATCAAGATCAAGGGAATGTCAATTGTTTGCTATAACAATTGAAAGGTATGTAAACCCTAAACCCTAGTTTACTATTTTCGATAATAGCCTCTCTCCTCTAGGGTTCTTGTATTGCAATTCAAAGTTGTATGTTCAATAGTTAAAACATAGATCCAAAGTAGGTTGCATGTGAACTTAGGAATTGTTTTCTAGTTTACTTGTTGTACCTAAAACCCATCAGTGGTATCAAAGCCATTGTTGTTTTAAATTGAATTGCTACAATTGTTGAATTGCAAATTAGGGTTTATAGCTATTAAACCCTAAAGGCCAAAATTTTCGATTTCTAGGGTTTTGGATCAAAGGGTTTTTTTTTCGAAAACCCTAGCCTCCAAAGAACCCTAATCGAAATTAGGGTTAGGGTTTTGAAAACCCTAGCCTCCTCCCTTGTAAATTTCGAAATATGCTAGAGGATAACTAGGGTTTCTTGTTTTGGATAATTGTTACTTAATTAGATTAATTGGATAATTATCCTTACCCTATTTTTCGAAATTTAGAGGGATAAGGATTAGGATTAAATTAATGGATTAATTTAATTAGATAATCCTTACAAGATTTAATAATTTGATTAATAGTTAATTAAAAGATAAATATTAAATCTAGTTAATTGGTTTATTTAAATTTAAATTTAATAGCTTAAATTTTGAAATTTATAAACCCTTGAAGTTTTAAAATGTTTTAAAACACACCTTATATATATATTATAATTAAAAGTTTAATATTATATATGTATAAGAACATGGTCAGTCAAATCGCTAGTATGCCTCATTCACGAAGCTAATCTATAAGGGGGGTATAAAGAAACTGCCTATAAAATGGTAGTTGAATGGGTGTCCACTCTCACCCACCGCTTCCTTGATTAGTGGAGGGTCGTTAGCAGAACGGATTTGATAGGACAACTACTTCTCATTAAAAGTATAATGATATTAAAGAAAGTACTAGAACATTATTTTCAAAATCCCAACTCTAGTTACTTTAGGAAAAATGTGAAAAGTATGCTAATCCATGAAATTGCACATTATGCTTTATTGGTCGTTAGTGGAGCGTGTGTGGTTAACCAGCACACTAAAAGGCACTAATAAAGAGTAGTAATGGGTATCTCATAATTGTCATTTTGATGGAGCGTGTGTGGTTTACCAGCACATCAATAGTTAATGATAAAGACAATGAGGTTACCAAGCACATTTGCATGGTTATTCACATCTTGTTTGTGATCCTCGGCATCCCAGTCATAAATAGAAGAGCATAATCTGAGATTAAAACATGCCATTGAATAGTTTCAATGTATCTCAAAAGAATTAGGAATTTCACTTCGTTTGTTTCGTCTAATGGTGGAATTGGTGAATCGTCATTCACCTACCTTTATGAAATTTGCACTTGGATCTCGGCATCCCATTTCTAAGTTGTGAATCTTCATAGTTGGATCCTAACCTTGATATTATATCTTTGGGTTATTCTATTAAGGTATCTTGAAATCTAACTAAAACTTTCTTTCTTTTCAGATGTCTACTCCTGGAAACACTTCTGCTTCATCCTCCTCCAACCAGAACTTCTCATTGCTCAATATATGCTCCAAAGTCGTTATGGATGGCTCAAACTATAACGATTGGATGCGCAACATCAAGATGGCTCTTCGTTTCGAGAACAAAGAATATGTTCTTGAAAAGGAGCTCAAAGAGCTTGATGAGAATGAAGCTACTCCTGAAGATCTTGCTGCCTACAAGAAACATTACGATGATGCTACCAAAGTGGCATGCATCATGGTGGCAACTATGTCCCCAGAACTGCAGAGGTACTATGAGGACTACTGGCCTTTCGAGATGAACAAGGACCTTATGGAAAAGTACCATAAGCGAGCTCGTCAAGAAAAGTTCGAAGTAGTCAAGTCACTCATGGCTTGCAAAATGAAAGATGGGGAGTCGGTTGTGTCACATGTGCAAAGAATGCAACGCTACATAGAGCGTTTGGTCAAGCTCAATATTCACTTTGATGAGGAATTGGCCATTGACATGGTCTTGAACTCACTTCCTGAATGTTATGGTCAGTTTATTCTAACTTACCATTTGAACAATACTGAGCAGACCTTGGCCCAATTGCACAACTTGTTGCAGACAGCTGAGGCAGGGATGAAGGGTAAAAGTATACCCTCCACACCTACGAGTGCCCCTGTTTTGGCTATTGGACAGGGAAAGGGGAAAAAGAGGAAAGGTCCTCCCAAACAAAACTGGAAGAGCAAGACTCAGGCTGGGTCATCTAATAATGGCCCAAAGGCTAAGCCCAATGGTTCCACTCCCCATGTTTCTGATCCAAAAGAGGCAGTTTGCTTTTACTGCAACCAAAAGGGGCATTGGAAGAGATCTTGCCCACAATATCTGCAAGATATCAAGGATGGCAAAGTGAAGCCATCTTCGGCAGGTATTTACACTATTTCTGCTAATAACTCATTATCTTCTCGTTCATGGGTCCTTGACACAGGATGTGGTTTTCATATCTGTTCTGATTTGCAGGGTCTAAAGGAAAGTGAGGAGATAGAGCGAGGAAGGATAAACCTGATCATGGGAAACAGAAAGTCTTCACCAGTAACCAAGATCGGAGTTTATCAGCTTCTGCTTAGTAATGATGTTAGATTAGATTTAATAAATTGTTGCTATTCGTCTGAGATGACGAGAAACATTATTTCATTTCCTGCATTGTTCAGACAAGGTTTTACATATTCTTTTAATGATTTGAATGGTTCAATTTCTGTTTATAAGAATGGTGTTTTTATGTTTGAAGCTTTGCCTTGTAATGGTGTGTATGAAACAGTGACTTGTGTTGATAGCTTAGGAAATAGTGTACTTAATATTGACTTGTCTAATAGTGTAGACAAGGCATGTTTGTGGCATTGTCGTCTTGGACACATTAACAAGAAACGCATAGCCCAACTCCAAAAGGATGGAATGTTGGAATCATTTGACCTAAAGTCAGATGATATGTGTGAATCTTGTCTTTTGGGAAAGATGACAAAATCACCATTCACAGGGTCTTGTGAAAGAGGTGAAGGTCTGTTGGATCTCATACACACAGATGTGTGTGGGCCCTTCAGATCAACTACAAGAGATGCTAATCGATTCTATGTGACTTTCACTGACGATTATAGCAGATATGGATATATCTACTTGATCAAGCATAAGTCAGAAACTTTTGAAAAGTTCAAAGAGTTTAAACATGAAGTCGAAAATCAATTGGGCAGAAAGATAAAGATACTTAGATCCGATAGAGGCGGGGAGTATCTTAGTATCGAGTTTAACGACTATCTGAAAGAATGTGGGATAGTCTCACAATTGACTCCTCCTAGGACACCACAGTTAAATGGTGTAGCTGAGAGGCGCAATCGAACCTTGTTAGACATGGTTCGTTCTATGATGAGTCGGGCTTCGCTTCCTATTCACTTCTGGGGGTATGCCTTAGAGACAGCCGCCCACATCCTCAATCTTGTCCCTACAAAGAAGGTTGCCAAAACACCTCACGAAATGTGGACAGGGAAAGTTCCCTCGTTAGCACATATTAAAGTCTGGGGTTGTGAAGCTTTCGTAAGACGAGAGACTCACGACAAGCTAGCAGCTAGAAGTGAGAAATGTGTTTTCATTGGTTACCCAAAGCAGTCTTTTGGATATTTGTTCTATAGGCCTAGTGAGAACGTGGTCTTTGTAGCACGAAGAGGAGTCTTTCTTGAAAGAGAGCTCATATTCAAAGATGACAGTGGGAGCACTATTGACCTTGAAGAAATTCAAGAGTCAGCCAATGAAGGAACCTTAGATGACACTAGCACTCAACCAGAGGAAACAGTTCCTGTTGAACCAATTGATAACTCATTACCTCTTAGAAGATCCACTAGGGTGAGTGTGCCACCTGAGTTGTATGGTTTTCATATTACTTCAGATGGTGACACATTCATAAGTGACAGAACACTGGTAAACTTAGATGAACCAGTCACTTATAAGGAAGCAATGGCAGGCCCAGAGGCTTCCAAGTGGAAAGAGGCAATGGACAGCGAGATTAAGTCCATGTATGACAACCAAGTTTGGAATTTGGTTGATAGTGCACCAGGTCGTAAGACAGTTGGGTGCAAATGGATCTTCAAGAAGAAGACAGACATGGATGGAAATGTGCACACATTCAAGGCTCGACTGGTTGCAAAAGGTTTCACTCAAACCCCAGGGGTTGACTATGATGAAACCTTCTCGCCAGTGGCTAAGATTAAATCTATTAGGATATTGCTCGTCATAGCTGCCTTTCATGATTATGAAATCTGGCAGATGGATGTCAAAACTGCTTTCCTTAATGGGAAGTTGGCTGAAGATGTTTACATGAGTCAGCCAGAGGGTTTTGTTGATGCAAAGTTCCCTAATAGAGTGTGCAAGCTTGAGAAATCCATTTATGGATTGAAACAAGCATCTCGCAGTTGGAATCTTTGCTTCCATGAGAAAGTCAAAGAATTTGGTTTCTCTAGAAGTGAAGATGAGTTCTGTGTGTATATCAAAGCTAGTGGGAGTATAGTAACTTTTCTGGTGTTGTATGTCGATGACATATTACTCATTGGTAACGACGTTCCAACCTTGAAAGAAGTTAAGTCTTGGCTTGGAAAGTGTTTTGCCATGAAAGACCTTGGAGAAGCTGCCTATATTCTTGGGATTAGAATATTGAGAGATAGAAAGAAGAGACTAATTGGACTTAGTCAGAGCACATACTTGGATAAGGTACTAAAGAGGTTTAGTATGGAAAATTCCAAGAAGGGAGAGCTACCTATCCAGAGCAATACCAAATTGAGTAAGACTCAATGCCCGAGTACAGATGTTGAAATAGATGACATGAGTCGTGTACCTTATGCTTCCGCTGTCGGATCGATCATGTACGCTATGACATGTACTCGCCCTGATGTGGCATTTGCTTTGAGCATGGTCAGTCGCTATCAGGGAAACCCAGGTAGAGCTCATTGGATAGCAGTTAAGAATATACTCAAGTATTTGCGAAGGACAAAGGACTGGGTCCTTGTGCTTGGTGGCAGTGATACCTTGAGAGTAGATGGTTACAGTGATGCCAGCTTTCAGACGGATAGAGATAACTTCCGTTCTCAGTCGGGCTGGGTGTTTTTACTGAATGGAGGAGCAGTTACTTGGAAGAGTTCCAAGCAAAATACGGTGGCTGATTCTACTTGTGAATCAGAGTACATAGCAGCAAGTGAAGCGTCGAAAGAAGCAGCTTGGTTGAGGAACTTCATCGGGGATCTCGGAGTTGTTCCAACCATCTAGGAGCCTATGGAACTGTTCTGCGATAATGAAGGAGCGGTTGCCTTGACAAAGGAACCGAGAGATCATGGTAAGACCAGACATATCGACAGAAAGTACCATTTCATCAGACATAGAGTAGAAGAAGGCCATCTTATAGTACAGAGGGTGTCATCTGAAGATAACCCAGCAGATCCTCTCACAAAGGGTCTGAGTAGGGCTAAGCATATTCAGCATGCTCGGAGCATAGGACTGAAAGATGATATTAGTTTTAGTAGTTAGATTAGTTTTTGAAACTTGTAACAAAGTAAATGTAATTGACTTTTGGTGATTAAATAATAAAGTATTATTTATAAGTTTGGCTACGACCTTTTGTCAATTGTTTATTATTGCGTTTCATTTTTTGCATGTTTTACTTCCTGAATAATGAGATTATTCAAACTCCACAGTCGCTCGTACTCTTGGAAGTAAGTAGTGAATTAAGACTGTCATGAATTGGATTGCAGATTGTCTAAGGATAGACATGGCAATAGAATTGCTGCAATGTTCATGAGTACTCAGAAATTGAGATTTGAGTATTGGATAAACCCACGCTCAGAGTATTACTTCATGGAATTCATCACGAGTAATACTGAGACGATAATATCTTATAATCTTGAAACGAAGATATATGAGTTGTAATTTACAAGTCGGTTGTGCATTGGTGATACGAAAACGCATCAGTAACTTGGTGTTATAAAACGTATTGTCATGCATAATTTGATGAGTAAAAGATACAAGCATATGAGTCAACGTTTATTCGTTCCTTTTGCCCTAACAGGAAAAGCGATATCTGTGGGCCCCTCGATGATTTGGTGTTGACTTATGTGCTGGGCCCAGCCAGGAATAAATTGATGTGTTCGATTAGAAGTCCTACATCATCACAAATCAGGAATCGGGAAACATAGATTCTGGACAAACAGATTGATTACATTCCATGTCTTTTGTCTGGGGATATCAAGCAGAACGAAGGGTTATATGATCACTTATCTTAGGACACGTAACTGACTGGGTCAGAGTTCGGCAGCAGCTTTTGGAAGCTACAATTTGCTGGTCAAATTTAGAAGGCATACTAGCAATTATAGTTACAGACTTATCCAAGTGGGAGACTGTTGGATTAGGTGTCTAAGCCCATAACTATAATTGGTATGTACTTGAATTGATAGCAGCACAGTCCTTTTGGGTTGCCCTCAACCTAGCAACTAGACAAGGAAATTATGAAAGGAGAGATATTAATTTATAAGATTAATAAATTAATATAAATGATTTATTAATATGTTAATGGATTAATATATTAATTAGAAATCATTATGTTTAATTAATTGTTAGCCAGAAATTAATCAGAATTAATTTTGGGGTTAAAAGAATTAATTATAAAGTGTAGGGACTAGTTTGCAATTAACTAATAGTTGAGTGGAAGGTTCCAGAACCCCCTTGGAAGGGGGTGGACGAAAACCCTAGGGGAAACCCTAGAGAATTCGTCCAAGGGCTCCAAGATAAGGCCTTGGGTCTTGCTTAGGCCCTAAGCAAAGGATAACTAGGGTTTTCCCTAAACCCTAGTTCCCTCAACTATTTAAGGAGCCTCCTGGCTCACATTTTGGGTACTGATTCTTTGGAAGAATACCCTGGCCGAAATTGCATACTCCCTCTCCTCTCTCTCTCTTCTACTTTCCTTCTTGCTAGTTTGGGTGTGACTCCATTAGAGGCATTACACTTGTGGTGCTAAAGCTTCCAAGAAGATCAAGATCAAGATCAAGGGAATGTCAATTGTTTGCTATAACAATTGAAAGGTATGTAAACCCTAAACCCTAGTTTACTATTTTTGATAATAGCCTCTCTCCTCTAGGGTTCTTGTATTGCAATTCAAAGTTGTATGTTCAATAGTTAAAACATAGATCCAAAGTAGGTTGCATGTGAACTTAGGAATTGTTTTCTAGTTTACTTGTTGTACCTAAAACCCATCAAGGTGAGGGTGGATTATGAGGATACTTCCCGTGAGTGTGTGCAATTGATTTTGAAAATCCAAAGGGTACTTCGAAAGAGTGGCCAGGTGGGGTGAGTGGACGACTAGAGTCAATCGGAATGTCTTTGATAGATTCCTGTTGAGAGGAACTATCGACTTTGGCTCTCTTTTTGGCTTTTGGTTTAGAGGGAGAGGTCTTTCTTTTGGCAACCTTCTTTTTCTTTCCGCCAGTGGATTGGCTTGGCCACATCTGAGGTTGGCTCAATGGATACAGGGGTAGCCTATGTAGGGCTATACACAATCGAGATCTCTAAATGATGTTTCAAGTGAAGGGTCTCGGATGGTAGGGTGGCCAATATATGTTCAGGCAATCTATGGAAGGCGATAAGTCTTAATAGATTTGAAAGATAGAAATACCTCTTTCGGAATTGTGTCGACTGCAATTGGTTCACGCCTCTCTCGGTAGAGTTGTTGGATGGTAAGAGCCCAGAATCTCAGAGTCGATATTTCCAGAGGCTTTCTTTTGACAGCAAATTTCCGAAAGTCTTGCCACAAGACTTCGGTCTAGTAAACAACATTCATCTTTCCGGAGTAGATACTCTAGACGACATAGAGCCAGTCTTTGTTCATAGTGTCTGTTCCTCCATGTTTCCCAGACAGACCTCGAAGGATGAGGTGCATGAGAACTGTCCATAGCCTAGGAACTACAGATTTCTTGAACTTTTTCTCTTTAAACTCTTCAGCATATCCTATGTGGTTGAGAAACGTCTGAAACTCTTCAGACAATGGTTCTTGGACGGTGAAACCCTTAGGGTTTTCAGGAATCCCAATGGCCCTTAAGAAGGTTTTCTTTGAGACTGGTACAATACGGTCACCAGTAATCCTAACTTCAATAACTTCGTCTTCGATCTTGATTCTGTCAAAGGCGGTGTGAAGGAGACGAAGTGGAATGGGTGGATCAGGGATTTTTGTGAGAGGAATTGAGATGGGATGGCGAGATATGAACCAATCATAACACGAATGGACTCTTCATAGTCCATTGGATCCAAGGAGAACAGTTGAGTGGTGTCTCTGAGGAACGGTTCAGTCGACGACGATCACGCAGAACCCTTGGAGGATTTCTTATTGGGAGAAGTCTTGGTGACTTTGGGGGCTGTTTGAGAAGATGCCATTATTGAAGGTTATGAATGCTCGAAGAACAGTTTGCAAAGAGAAAGAGATGAAGGTTATGAGAGCGTAAAGTGTCAAATGGGTTTTGGTGAGCCCTTTATAGGTTGGATGAAGGTGGGCCGGGTTAAAAGGTGTAATGATGAAACCTGGATAAAGATATGGAGTGCATTAAATGTGTTGCCACATTTGGAATGAGTTGACCTGCAAGGACGAAAGAATACTATGGAAAGACGTGCAAAATGGAAACCTTCATTTGATTGATATGATGTTTACTTTATTGAGACGTGTGCAAAAAGAGTGTGATTTTCAAGGATTAAGGATAATCATCATTAAAAATAACCATTTGAGTTATTAAGAAAAACGTTTCAGTATTAACAATGAAAAACCTTTTGAACTTCTTTAAAAAAAGATGATTTCGGAGCAAGGAAGTTCCGAGATGATTTGCCAAAGAGATCTCGGAGTATGAAAGTTCCGAGATGGATTGTTATAGAGATCTTGGAGCTTGAAAGTTTCGAGATGGATTGTCATAAGATACTTCCGATAATGAACATACTTGTACATGATATAGAGTTCGAGATTGCACAGACTCAGACTGAATATCAGAGGTAAAAGGAGAGAAGATCTTATAGGACATATTTAAACAAATTTTGAGACTCCGACACATGAAGGAACAGATCTCGAAAAAAGGTAAGAGGTGAACACACATTACCATTTCGGACTTGAATTTCGAAATGAGCTTCATAACACACGTTTGAGATAGATTCGGAGGTGAGATCAGACAAAATACCAATGTGACTATATTGGTCAAGAGCTTCAAAAGATTGATTAAACTGTACAACTTAAACGTATATCAATGTGATTCGTCATGGAGTGCTGAATTAGATGGTACGAAATCGCAATGGCACTTTGAGAATCACAATATATGGGAATTTGTTGGAACCGGTAGCCATAATCCAAGAGCTATGATTTCATCCAAAGAACTTGAGAGGTGCAACTAGCAGCAGCAATGTATTCCGCATCGGCTGTTGATAGTGCAATACATTTTTTTTTTCTTAGATGACCAGCTAACCAATCTTCCACCCAAAAATTGACAGCCACCAGAGGTGCTCTTTCTGTCCAATTGAAGACCGCCATAGTTCGAATTGGAATATGCTTGTAGGAGGAAACTCTCATTTGTTGGGTACCAGTGTAGCACCCAATTCCTAGTACGCATTTAATCCAAGCATTTTTATGTTTTTCCCTGGGACTCGACGAGTCGGAGGACCCACTCGTCGAGTAGAGTCGAGATCCGCAGACATCTTAAGTGACCTACTCGACGAGTCGGAAGACGGACTCGGCGAGTAGGCGTTGTGCGAGTAAAACCCTAGATCTGAGGGTTTGCACCCTATATAAACACCTCAACTCAGCCTCCCTTGTCCCTAACACTCTCTTAGAGCTGGATATCGAAACCCTAGCCGTTTGTGTGGGTGTTAAGGCCATTTTGGTGTTCTTGGTTGGTTTGTGAAGCTTGGAAGGAAAGAGGAAGCTTGGGATTTCGAGTTAGGACTTGTAGATCCAGAGATCTTACTTCATCTTCAGCTCAAGCAAGGTAAATGCCCCCTGTTTTGGTCTTCCTTTTTGGTTGTTCATCTTTAGGGCCTAGAGTCATGGTGCATTTAGGGCTTCTTCAGCCATTTTCGGATTTGTAAGGTGATTCATGGGGTTCTACTTCCAGATCTGAGTCATTGGAGGGGTTTCATGGCATAAAGGTGCCAACTTTATGGCCATGAGAGCCCCATGCACATTGTAGAGCACCTTCTATGGACTTTTGAGCTAAAAACCCCATGCATGTGCATCAAGTTTGGAACTTTACGTATAAAATGGACATTAGGAGGCCAGATCTATGGTTTTGGTGTGTTAAATCCCATTTAGATCAACTGTATAGAAATGGTCAAGGTTAGACTCGGCGAGTCGTTCTTGGGACTCGGCGAGTCGGTGCGCTTTCAGCCATCTTAAACCCTTCTGCGATGGTCAGTTGTTAGAAGAGGGAGTCTCATAGCTGTTTAGACATGTTGGGAGACCTGGAGTTCATAGGACTCGACGAGTGCTAGAACAGAATCGGCGAGTCCAAGGCAATCTCCCAACTCTTGAAGATAAACTCGACGAGTTGTTCATACAACTCGGCGAGTCGAGGACAAGACTGGTTTTTTAGGATGAGGATGAACTCGACGAGTTGTTCATACAACTCGACGAGTCGGATGAAGGTTCATTCGATGCTCGTATCGAAGGAGAACTCGTCGAGTCATTTCTAAACTCGACGAGTAGAGACGTGGATGAGGACAGTTAAAAGGATAGGGACTCGACGAGTTGGCGGACCAACTCGGCTAGTCAGGTCAATTGGAAGTTGACTTTGACTTTGACTTTGACTTGGTCTTGGTTAGGGGTAAAATAGTTATTTTACCCTAAGAGTAGATATCAGATTCTGACTGAGTGTTTTGTGGGGATTATAGCCGGAGGATTTCCGGAGCAGCAGCAGACGGAGACTTCCCGCACAGATTATCAGCAGCTACTCGTTTGAGGTGAGTTACCTTCCAGTAGCGGTGGGTCTACGGCCACAATGTCGGCCCACCAGTAGGAGTTGTATGTTGGATGATTGTCTTCGTGATAGCATCCAGGTTTGCTACTACCTGATATGTTATATGCTAGCATGATATGTTATATGTGATAGTGGTAGTAGGAGGGGAATAGTCCCCAAGTTCGGTTGTTAGGACCGAAGGGTAGTTCGGACACCCTAGATATGTCTGATAGTATGTTTATGTTATGATATATGTGATAGTAGCAGTAGGGGGTGGAATAGTCCCCGAGGGTCGGTTGTTAGGACCGATGGGTAGGTCAGCACCCCATAACGGCTTGACACAGGTAGGTCGGCACCCCAGAATGGTCGTACGGGTAGGTCGGCACCCCAGAATGGCCGTACCGGGTAGGTCGGGCACCCCAGAATTGCCCGGCAGTATGTATGCTACATGATTGTATGGTATGTGGTACGATGGGGAAACTCACTAAGCTTTGTGCTTACAGTTTATAGTTTTGGTTTCAGGTACCTCTTCAGCGAAGGGGAAGGAGCTGGCGCGGTAGCAGCCCATCATACACACTCGCATTGATTTTTCGCACTTGAGATATTCTGGGAGTGTACTCTGACATGATGCTATTTTATGACTTGGGTTTTCAGACATGATATATTTATGTGGTTTTCTTATGAATGCTTTTATAATCAGTTAATTAAAATGAAATTTTTGGACTCGAAATTTGGGATGTTACAACCAGATTCGAGACTCTTTGTACCTTTGAGGTATCGGAATATTTGCTCGACCGCCAAAAGATGAGACATCTTTAGATTGACCTGAAATCTGGCACACAAACATGTAGAAAACATGATGTCTGGATGACTTGCTGTTAGGTAGAGTAGAGATCCAATCATTCATCTATACTTCTTTTCATCAACAGCAACACCTGATGGGTCCGAAAAGATCTTGTGTCCGAAACCCATAGGTACCTTTGTAGAGGCACAGGTGTCCATTGAGTATTTCTTGAGGAGCTCAGAAATGTATTTCTCTTGGTGAATAAAGATTCCTCTGTTGGTTTGTTTTGCTTGGAGACCGAGGAAGAAACTTAGTTCACGATTCATACTCATTTGGAATCGACTAACCATTAATTTGGCAAAATCATCAACCATTCATGGATCGGTGGACCCAAAAATAATATCGTCCACATAGATTTGAACCAACATGAGATATTTCCCATTTGATCTTCGGAACAGGGTAGGATCAAGAATTTGTAACATCCCAAATTTCGAGTCCAAAATTTTCATTTTAATTAACTGATTATAAAAGCATTCATAAGAAAACCACATAAATATATCATGTCTGAAAACCCAAGTCATAAGATAGCATCATGTCAGAGTACAATCCCAGAATATCTTAAGTGCGGAAAATCAATGCGAATGTGTATGATGTGTCGCTACCGCGCCAGCTCCTTCCCCTTCGCTGAAGAGGTACCTGAAACCAAAACTGTAAACTGTTAGCACGAAGCTTAGTGAGTTCCCCCATCGTACCACATACCATACAATCACATAGCATACATACTGCCAGGCAATTCTGGGGTGCCCGACCTACCCGATACGGCCATTCTGGGGTGCCGACCTACCCGGTACGGCCATTCTGGGGTGCCGACCTACCCGTGTCAAGCCATTCTGGGGTGCTGGCCTACCCGTGTCGAGCCATTCTGGGTTGCTGACCTACCCATCGGTCCTAACAACCGACCCTCGGGGACTATTCCACCCCCTACTACTATCACATATATCATAACATAAGCATACTATCAGACATATCTGGGGTGTCCGAACTACCCTTCGGTCCTAACAACCGAACTTGGGGACTATTCCCCTCCTACTACCACTATCACATATAACATATCATGCCAGCATATAAACATATCATCACATACTGTCAGACATATCTGGGGTGTCTGACCTACCCTTCGGTCCTAACAACCGAACTCTACTACTATCACATATACATATCATGCCAGCATATAACACATGAGGTAGTAGCAAAACTAGATGATATCACAAAGACAATCATCTAACATACAACTCCTACTGGTGGGCCGGCATTGTGGCCGTAGACCCGCCGCTACTGGAAGGTAACTCACCTCGTACGAGTAGCTGCTGATAATCTGTGCAGGAAACCTCCGTCCGCTGCTGCTCCGGAAATCCTCCGGCTACAATCCCCACAACCAAGTCCAACTCAAAAGTCAACTTCTAGTTGACCGGACTCGCCGAGTTGGGCCGTCAACTCGTCGAGTCCCTTCCCGTTACTCGTCCTTATCCACGACTCTACTCGTCGAGTTTAGCGACGACTCGACGAGTTCCTCTCCGATATGAACATCGATTGATCCTTCATCCGACTCGCCGAGTCTGATGAACACTCGTCGAGTTCATCTTCAACAGATGAACAAGTCCTGACTTCGACTCGCCGAGTTGTATGAACAACTCGTCAGGTTCATCTTCATCCATAAGAAGATTGCCTTGGACTCGCCGAGTCTGTTCTAGCACTCGTCGAGTCCCATGAACTCCAGGTCTAAAATTCAGTCCAATGCGTTGGGTCACTCTTTCTGTCTTGTTACAACCCCTCTAATACCCCACTGAGTCCTTTTGACCCTCAACAGATATGGGACTCAAAGCCTTGGACTCGTCGAGTCCCAAGAACGGACTCGCCGAGTTGGTCAAGTCCACACTCTAAATCCTCGATTTCTGATTTATAACTCTTGACTAAAAGATAGATCTAGGCTCCTACAATCGTCCTAGCACGTAAAGTTACAAACTTTACGTGCATGCATGGGACTTTGAGTCCAAAAGGTCCTAAAACAAGCTCTTGGGTTGCATGGAGTCTTTCTTAGGTGTAAAAGCACCCACTTTCTGCCTTGTGACCCCTCAAAGGACCTAGATCCGAAGCCTTGTCCCCAACCATGCTTGCATTCATGGTTGGCTACCTAAAATGGCTTATAAAAGCCCTAAATCTCCACAAAATGGGATCTAGCAAATGAACAAGCAAGTTAGCAACTTTATACCTTCTGAGGACTGAAGATGAAGCACAAACTCGAACGCTTCTGGTCTCCTCTTGTTTCCTCAAGCCTTTCTCCTTCCTTCTTAACACTATCAACACCAAAATCCACCAAAATGGCTTAGATTACTTCAACAACGGCTAGGGTTTTCTATAGAGGGTGTTTGGGAGCATAAAGGGGCGATGGAGGTTGTATAAGGTTGTTTAAATAGGGTGCAAACCCTCAAATTAGGGTTTAGTCCATACAGAGCCTACTCGTCGAGTCCGGGACCCGACTCGACGAGTCCATCACTTAAGTCTCGCGTCTCATCCCGCTTCTACTCGGCGAGTTGGTCCTTCAACTCGCCGAGTCCAAGGCCATAAATGCAAAATACTTAAATAAAAATATGTACCAAGAACCAGGTGCTGCAAATCTCCCCCACTTATTTTAGACTTCGTCCTCGAAGTCTGCTGATCGGTCATGGAATAGCTCTGGGTAATGCTCCATCATCTCATCCACCAGCTCCCAAGTTCTGGGTAATGCTCCTTAGAGTCCCAAGAACGGCCTTCCGGTGCTGCCACTGCACCTTCACAAGCTCCACCCTCTTGTTCCTCAGATCCTTCGACTTCCGGTCGAGGATCGCTACAGGCCGCTCAATATAATTCAGGCTGTCATCGACCTGAATGTCCTCTAAGGGTACCACTGCTGAGTCGTCCACCAGGCACTTCCGCAGCTGAGACGTGGAAAGTGTTGTGGATCTGACTGAGTTCGGCTGGCAGATCCAACCTATAAGCCACCTTGCCCACCCGGGCTATAACCCTGAAGGGTCCAATATACCTGGGACCCAACTTGCCCCGTTTCCTGAATCGGATGACGCCCTTCCATGGCGACACCTTCAACCATATCCCCGACCTGAAACTCCAGGTCCGATCGGCGCTTGTCAGCATAGCTTTTCTGTCGGCTCTGCGCAGTCTGAAGTCTGCTCCTGACCTGCTGAATCTGTTCGGTCGTCTTGAGCACTACATCGGTGCTCCCCATGACCCTCTGGCCAACCTCGCCCCAGCATATCGGGGTCCTGCACTTCCTCCCGTACATCATCTCGAAGGGAGGTCGATCGATACTCGCATGATAGCTATTATTATATGAGAACTCCGCCAACGAAAGGTAGGTATCCCAGCTACCTCCGAAGTCTAAAACACATGCCCGCAACATATCCTCTAGCGTCTGGATGGTCCGCTCGCTCTGACCATCCGTCTGCGGGTGAAAGGCGGTGCTAAAATGCAGACGAGTACCCAGCTCGTCATGAAACGTCTTCCAAAACCTGGAAGTAAACCGAACATCTCTGTCTAAAATCACCGATACTGGCACCCCGTGCCGTGCCACCACCTCTCTAATATAAATGTCGGCCAGCTTGTCAGCCGAGATGCTCTCCTGAATCGGAATAAAATGAGCGCTCTTGGTCAATCGATCGACGATGACCCAAATCGAATCCACCCCTCGCGCGGTCCTGGGAAGCTTTGTGCTAAAATCCATCGTAATATCCTCCTATTTCCACAGCGGGATATCCAACGGCTGCATCTTGTCGTGTGGCCTCTGGTGCTCGGCCTTGACCTTCCTGCAGGTCAAGCACCGCTCCACGTACCATGCTACGTCCCGCTTCATGTAGGGTCACCAATAATCAGGACGAAGGTCTCTATACATCTTCGTCGCTCCGGGATGGATAGAAAATCTGGATTTGTGTGCCTCCTCCATCAGGATTTGGCGCACGCCTCCATGATAAGGGACCCATACCCTATGGTGAAGAGTCAATAACCCTTGGCTATCATAATCAAAGGAGGAAACCTGCCCCACAATCCGCTCGCTCTTCCGATGTTCTTCCTTCACGGCCTCCTGCTGGGCCTCCCGAATCTGCTCCAACAGCGGAGTCACCACTGTCATCCTCAGATAGATATCCCTGATCGGCGCCGCCTTGCGGCTAAGCGCGTCGGCCACCACATTGGCCTTCCCCGGGTGGTAAAGGATCTCGCAATCGTCATCCTTCACCACGTCCAACCACCGACGCTGCCTCATGTTTAGATTCGGCTGATCCATGAGGTACCTCAAGCTCTTGTGGTCCATGTAAATTGTACAACGAACCCCATAGAGGTAATGATGCCAAATCTTGAGGGCGAATACAACAGCCCCCAGCTCCAAATCATGCGTCGGGTAGTTCGCCTCGTGAGGCTTCAGCTGCCTCGAAGCGTAAGCAATAACATGCCCTCTCTGCATCAATATTGCGCCCAAGCCCGAGATGGACGCATCACAGTACACGACGAGATCCTCCATGCCCTCTGGCAGGGCTAAGATTGGCGCCTCGCACAATCTCTGTCTCAGTGTCTCGAATGCAGCCTGCTGCTCAGGCCCCCAATGAAAGACCACGACCTTCCTCGTTAGCCTGGTCAAGGGTAAGGCTATCTTGGAGAAATCCTGGATTAATCTCCGATAGTAGCCGGCTAATCCCAGGAAACTTCGAATCTCAGATGGAGACCTCGGAACTTCCCATCTCATCACGGCCTCCACTTTGGCCGGATCTACCGAAATCCCGTTCTGGTTGACAAGGTGCCCAAGAAACTGCACCTCGCGCAACCAGAACTCGCACTTGGAGAACTCAGCATACAAGCTCTCCCTCCTCAAAGTCTCCAGAACCTCTCGCAGATGCTCCTCATGCTGCTCTCGCGTCTTGGAGTAAACCAAGATATCATCGATAAACACTATCACAGACCGGTCTAACATCGGTCTACACAAGCGGTTCATGAGGTCCATGAACGCGGCAGGAGCGTTGGTGAGCCCGAAAGGCATCACCACGAACTCATAGTGGCCATAACGCGTCCGAAACGCCGCCTTCTGTACATCCTCCTCTCTGACCCTCATCTGATGGTACCCTGAACGCAAATCAATCTTGGAGAACCAAGATGCTCCCAGTAGCTGGTCAAAGAGGTCATCAATCCTCGGGAGTGGGTAACGGTTCTTCACCGTTACCTTATTCAGCTCCCTATAATCTATACACATCCGATGCGACCCGTCCTTTTTCTTCACGAACAGAATCGGGGCTCCCCAGGGAGAACTACTCGGTCTAATGAATCCCTTGTCTAACAGCTCCTGCAGCTGTGTAGACAACCCCTGCATCTCGGGAGGAGCCAACCGATACGGTGCCTTGGCTATCGGAGCCGCACCAGGGACTAGGTATTTCCTGAATTCCACCTGTCGCTCCGGAGGTATCCCAGGCAGCTCCTCGGGGAATACGTCCGCGAACTCCGGCACCACGGGCACATCGCCCACCGTCGCCCTACCCGCCTCCCGGGTATCCATAACATAAGCGACATAACCTGCGCAACCCTGCTAGAGGTAACGCCTAGCTCTCGCTGCTGAACATAAAGCTGGTCCTCGCTGTGGCCTCTCGCCCTGAATCACCAGCTCTCCCCCACTTGGGGTCCTGATCCGCACCAACTGTTGCGCACAGTCAATCACTGCCCCATTGGGGCTCAGCCAATCCATGCCTATAATCACCTTGTTCCCTCTCAATGGAATAGGAACCAGGTCTACCAGATAACGCTCCTCGAACAATCTCAAAACACAATCTCGGAAGACCTCAGATGCTCGCACTGACCGGTCGTCCGCAATCTCGACCTCTAGAGGGCAATCCAACATGCCCGAAGACTCAGGAAACTTCTTGCTAAGCGCAAGAGAGACGAATGATCGGGTAGCACCCGAATCAAACAATACCTGAACTGGGATACTGTTCACATGGAACGATCCTAAACAGAGCACATACATAACATATCAAAATCACAGCAGCATATCATAAAAGCATAAACAAGAGGTCATACCCGTCACCACATCAGGTGCAACGCGTGCCTCCTCGGTAGTCAACTGGAAAGCCCGACTCCTCACCACCGGAGCCTCCGCCTTGCCCTGCCGGCCATCAGTAATCCGCAGGGTCGCTGGAGTTGGCTCCTTCACTGGCGCTGCTGCTGCTGCTGTCAACTGGGGGCAGCTGGCCTTCTTGTGGCCCCTCTGGTTGCAGTGGAAACACAACAAATCAGATGTCTGAATAACTGGTGTAGGGGCGGTACAATCCCTGCTGAAGTGCCCCGTCTTGCCGCACTTGTAGCAGCCCGACGATCCCAATCTACACGCCCCCTCATGTGGCCTGCCGCATTTCCTGCAGCGACCTGGCCCTGACTGGCCTTTCGGCCTACCATCTTATCCCTTGGGCTTCTTCCCCGAAGCCCCAATCGTCTGCCCCTCCTCTACCTTCCTCTTCCGGACATGCTCCAGATCGATCTTCCTCTCCCTTGCCCTGGCAATCATGGACTCCAGGGTAGGGCAAGCTGAAAAACTAACATGCTCCCGTATGTCGGCTCGCAGCATGTCATGATAGCGGGTCCTCCTCATGTCCTCATCTCCCGCATACTGGGGCACTAGCAATGCCCTCTCCCGGAACTTGGCGGTGATCTCCGCCACAGTCTTCGTAGTCTGTCTCATATCTAAGAACTCCCTCGCCAACTGTTGGAGCTCCACTGCAGGTGCAAACTCCGCTCTGAACCGAGTCACAAAGTCCGGCCATGTCATAGCCTCAACCGTCGAGGCTCCCAGAGAGTCACCAACCGACTCCCACCAATCTCTGGCCCTGTCTCTCAAGCATCCTACTGCATACCTCACCTTCGACCCCTCAGGGCAGAAGCTAGTCAACTGTGCAGACTCAATGTCTGCAATCCACCGTCTGGCCACAATGGGGTCCTTCGCCCCATGGAAATCTGGCGCACCACTGCCCCTGAAGTCCTTAAAGGATAGTGTGCGCGATCCCGACTGGCTGGTAGCCATGTCGCTCCTGAACGCCCGGAGGCGATCCTCCATCAGCTCGACAATCCCTTCCTTGATCGACCCAAAGATGACCGGGGTCGCATCAAGGATGCCTCTAGTGATCTCGGACGCAATAAACTCGCGTAGTCTCTCATCCACTGGTTCGGAACCTGATCCCGAACCCGATCCCTCTCCCGAACTGCCAACTGTTGGCCTCGGACGTAGTACCACCATTCTGCAATACGTAATGACAATCGTCAGTGATACTGATACATCTAGAGGGATCACATCCATCACAAGTTCCCTGGTCTTGCCTTAGCCTTCCTCGACTCGAGTACGGATCCTCTGCTTTCAGTAGTACGGGCCCATACTACCTTCCACATTTATCCGTACTTTCCTCAAGGACCGCCTCGACTCCACCAAGTCCCTTCTACTACTACTGATCTCTGCTACTCTCATCCTAGGCTTGCCCTAGGGAAATCTATGACTCTACCCAAACCAGTCCTCAGCTACTGAAGGCCTCCTTGTAATGCCAACTAGCCATTACCTGAATACCATCACATGTAACGAGGCTCAGATAATCTTTCGAGTAAAAGACTCGTCCCTCCAATGGTTAGACTCAAACGAGAGCTGCGTAATAGGGCCAAATCCAGCACTCTGAGATTATTCAATCTTGATCACATGTGACGTGACGTATTCACCTAATGGCTAACTCCCATCACTCAGAGTCCCACAAAGCACAAAGCAAGCAGCATTCATACAAAGGGAACGATCTCAAGCAATCCTATCCTCATAACAGGAAACTGCACCAACACACAATGCTAAGCTCATACTATCAGGTATAACCTAAACAGGCTATCCTACTGCTATCTACTCAATACTAGCATGCAATTCTCAAAAGCTGAAACACATAAAGCAGGCACATAAGGCATCATTCCTAGATCCTTAGTCCTATTCTAGCATGCTGTTCTACTGAAGATGATAAACATAACATAAACTTGTATGGGTACTTTGGGGAATACTTACTTGAGCTCGGCCGGTCGCGCACATCACACACTTCGTTCTTTCTCAAAACTCCTTTAACTTATATTTTAGGAAACCATTTTCTTGTAAAAAGCTTTTAATCCCTCGATTTGAGTCCAGACACCCCCGAGGGTGTGTCCGAATCCCTTAAACCAGGGCTCTGATACCAACTTGTAACATCCCAAATTTCGAGTCCAAAAATTTCATTTTAATTAACTGATTATAAAAGCATTCATAAGAAAACCACATAAATATATCATGTCTGAAAACCCAAGTCATAAGATAGCATCATGTCAGAGTACAATCCCAGAATATCTTAAGTGCGGAAAATCAATGCGAATGTGTATGATGTGCCGCTACCGCGCCAACTCCTTCCCCTTCGCTGAAGAGGTACCTGAAACCAAAACTGTAAACTGTAAGCACGAAGCTTAGTGAGTTCCCCCATCGTACCACATACCATACAATCATATAGCATACATACTGCCGGGCAATTCTGGGGTGCCCGACCTACCCGATACGGCCATTCTGGGGTGCCGACCTACCAGGTACGGCCATTCTGGGGTGCCGACCTACCCGTGTCAAGCCATTCTGGGGTGCTGGCCTACCCGTGTCGAGCCATTCTGGGGTGCTGACCTACCCATCGGTCCTAACAACCGACCCTCGGGGACTATTCCACCCCCTACTGCTACTATCACATATATCATAACATAAGCATACTATCAGACATATCTGGGGTGTCCGAACTACCCTTCGGTCCTAACAACCGAACTTGGGGACTATTCCCCTCCTACTACCACTATCACATATAACATATCATGCCAGCATATAAACATATCGTCACATACTGTCAGACATATCTGGGGTGTCTGACCTACCCTTCGGTCCTTACAACCGAACTCTACTACTATCACATATAACATATCATGACAGCATATAACACATGAGGTAGTAGCAAAACTAGATGATATCACAAAGACAATCATCTAACATACAACTCCTACTGGTGGGGCGGCATTGTGGCCGTAAACCCACCGCTACTGGAAGGTAACTCACCTCGTACGAGTAGCTGCTGATAATCTGTGCGGGAAACCTCCGTCCGCTGCTGCTCCAGAAATCCTCCGGCTATAATCCCCACAAACACACAGTTAGAACTGATATCTACTCTTAGGGTAAAATGACCATTTTACCCCCAACCAAGTCCAACTCAAAAGTCAACTTCTAGTTGACCGGACTCGCCGAGTTGGGCCGTCAACTCGTCGAGTCCCTTCCCTTTACTCGTCCTTATCCACGACTCTACTCGTCGAGTTTAGCGACGACTCAACGAGTTCCTCTCCGATATGAACATCGATTGATCCTTCATCCGACTCGCCGAGTCTGATGAACACTCGTCGAGTTCATCTTCAACAGATGAACAAGTCCTGACTTCGACTCGCTGAGTTGTATGAACAACTCGTCAGGTTCATCTTCATCCATAAGAAGATTGCCTTGGACTCGCCGAGTCTGTTCTAGCACTCGTCGAGTCCCATAAACTCCAGGTCTAAAATTAAGTCCAATGCGTTGGGTCACTCTTTCTGTCTTGTTACAACCCCTCTAATACCCCACTGAGTCCTTTTGACCCTCAACAGATATGGGACTCAAATCCTTGGACTCGTCGAGTCCCAAGAACGGACTCGCCGAGTTGGTCAAGTCCACACTCTAAATCCTCGATTTTTGATGTACAACTCTTGACCAAAAGATAGATCTAGGCTCCTACAATCGTCCTAGCACGTAAAGTTACAAATTTTACGTGCATGCATGGGACTTTGAGTCCAAAAGGTCCTAAAACAAGCTCTTGGGTTGCATGGAGTCTTTCTTAGGTGTAAAAGCACCCACTTTCTGCCTTGTGACCCCTCAAAGGACCTAGATTCGAAGCCTTGTCCCAAACCATGCTTGCATTCATGGTTGGCTACCTAAAATGGCTTATAAAAGCCCTAAATCTCCACAAAATGGGATCTAGCAAATGAACAAGCAAGTTAGCAACTTTATACCTTCTGAGGACTGAAGATGAAGCACAAACTCGAACCCTTCTGGTCTCCTCTTGTTTCCTCAAGCCTTTCTCCTTCCTTCTTAAGACTATCAACACCAAAATCCACCAAAATGGCTTAGATTACTTCAACAACGGCTAGGGTTTTCTATAGAGGGTGTTTGGGAGCATAAAGGGGCGATGGAGGCTGTATAAGGTTGTTTAAATAGGGTGCAAACCCTCATATTAGGGTTTAGTCCATACAGAGCCTACTCGTCGAGTCCGGGACCCGACTCGACGAGTCCATCACTTAAGTCCCGCGTCTCATCCCGCTTCTACTCGGCGAGTTGGTCCTTCAACTCGCCGAGTCCAAGGCCAAAAATGCAAAATACTTAAATAAAAATACGTACCAAGAACCAGGTGCTACAGAATTCCTCTTTAAAAAACAGAACGCTTGAGAAAATCGATGAGAGTCTCGTACCAGGTGCGAGGAGCTTGCTTGAGGCCATAAACAGCTTTTCGGAGTTTGTAGCAATAATTTGGATATGATGGATTGACAAAACCGGGAGATTGTTGGAGATACACTTCGGTATCAAGTTCACCATTAAGAAAAGCACTCTTATCGTCCATTTGGTACAATTTAAAGCGTTTATGAGCTGCATAAGCAAGAAATATTTTGATGGCTTCAAGACGGGCAACATGAGCAAAGGTCTCGTCATAATCAAGTCCTTCAATCTGTGTGAATCATTTGGCCACCAGTCTTGCTTTGTATCGAATAATAATTCAAGCGTCGTCTAGATTATTTTAGAACACCCATCTCGTACCTACAATGGGATAATCCTGAGGAGGAGGAACGAGAGTCCACACTTCATTTCGATCAAATTCTGCCAATTCTTCTTGCATGGCTGTAATCTAGTCAGCATGTTCAAGTGCTTCCTTGATGGATTTTGGTTCAACCATTGAAATAAATGCCGAGAAATGACATTCATTTTGGATGTTGGAGGCAGAACGAGTTTGAATACCGGCGTTTAGATTTCCAATAACGTGGTGTGGAGGATGATCCTTGGTCCAGATGTGTAGTCTCAGAAGCTCTTCTGCAGCAGATGATCCGACATCAACAATGGGGTTGTGTTGCCCCCCACCCCCCTGAACAACTCGAATTTGAGGATGATGCTCCCCCTGAACTTTTGAATCGGAGATATCAGCGTCATTTTCGTCAAGAAAGTCAAAGAAGTTAGCATTGCTGTCGTTGTTGTCCGGAATAGGATCGATTTCAGCAAATTGATCCGTTGCATCATGGAATCCTTCAACATTTGATTCAAGAGATGGAAAACCATTCTCCCCCTCAACCTGAGAAGGTTGAATCGGTTCGGAATCAAATGGAGGAAATGTGGGTGTCGGACCTGAAACATTTTGTGAAATTGGAGCTACATTCGATGAGGATTGTCTTGATCGAGATTCCGATTCAAGAGCTGTTTCAGATGGTCCGAACAGGGTTTCAAAATCGATTTTATGAATTATTTAAGGATTCAGACATCCTGGCGATGGAGCATCGGACTCCATGATGTGGGTTGTGACATGGATTGGGCCAGAATTCTGAACATAGTTGTCATCAAAGGTGACATCAAAGCTTTCTTCAAGAACACGAGTTCAACGATTCAGAACTCGGTAAGCTTTTAATTTTGCTGAGTATCCAAGAAAAATTGCTTCATCGACTTTTGGCTGAAATTTCGTGAGCTGATCATGATTGTTTTTGATAAAGCACCGACAGCCAAAGACATGCAGAAAGGAGATACTCGGTTTACGACCATTCATGGCTTCATACGGTGTCATATTGAGGCATCGATTGATAATGCTTCGATTCTGAGTGAAGCAAGCAGTGGACACTGCTTCAGCCCAAAGATAAAGTGGAAGATTTGCAAAGTTAAGCATCGATCAAGCAGCTTCAACGAGGTTTTGTTTCGTCTTTCTACCATATCGTTTTGTTGAGGAGTGTAGGAAGCTGAGAAATTATGGTCAATACCTTTCTCGGATAGGAATTTCTCAATGGTAACATTGGTAAACTCCGAACCATTATCACTTCGGATTCGTCGCACAGGAAGTTTGACAAGAACTTCAATTCCTTTGATAAAGTTGATAAGTTTTGAGGCTGTTTCTGACATGAGCCTAAGGAAGAAAACCCAGGTGAACCTTGTAAAATCATCCAGAATCACAGATGGTATTTCTTGTGATGTAGAATTTCTACAGTGGAGGGTCCACATAGATCTATATGAAGTAGCTCTAACGGTTCCGAGATTTACACAACTTAATGTGCTCAAATAGAGAAGGAGGGACACCAAACACCATTTCGGAAAAAGCAATTTGATATGCATGCAATTTCTCGATGTCATCAGCAGTGACAGGTGCTTGACGATGTACTTCCTGTCCCATGAGAGTTGCAGCAGCATCTCTTACAGTTTGTCTAACAGGAACATGTGGACCTTCTTTTATAGATCTCCATATAGCCTCACCTTTTTCTTTACCAAGTAAACACTTTTCCATTCTGACTTTACAGTGATCATACTTTTCAACAACTAGCAATGGGGCATAAGAAGGTCAACCCACGCTATTTGTTATTTGCATTGAATATATTTGTTGAGAATTAGGAGAAACCATTAAGTTAAGATATTAGAGCAGAAGTGGTATATAGAAGAACTTTTATCCTGAACACAGACATGATCGGAATACCAAGGTAATTTCGAATCAACTATAATATGTTCTTATGGATTCAAAGGACAACCACTCATGCTCTGATACCAATTGTGGGTACAAGAAACTATGCGCAAGTACAAGGTTTGAAAACTCAAACCTTGAGTTAATCTTTAAGATCGATGTCTGCTCTTAGTTAGATGTTTCAGTCGAATTTGGTAATACCAGTTAGGACATGAATGAAATATTCAACAAAGTACACAATATTAAATGAAGAAACTAGGAGTATAATCAATGTAAAGACACTAAATGAACAAGAATAATGTTTATGAAAGATCTTGACTTGAGAGAAAAGTGAAAGTGAGTTAATGAGAATATTTGCTATCTTTGGATTAACAATCGTGTATTTCTTATCATTCAAGACACTCCTTAAATAGGCTAAGGAGGTACATCGTACAAACTTGTGAGACATTCCTAGGACTGGTTAATAATCAGCTACTGACAACTGATTATCTAAAAGATACACAAAGCTAAGTCCTATAAAACGTTACATCATTAATAAGACAAGAAATAATAAATGTTCAAACAGACAATGTGATCTCGGATCTACACTTCATCTCGGAATAGTCTTCATCTCGTACATCATCTACATTTCGGACTTCACACAATCTCGGACACTGCGGACTTCGGATCTTCAATACTTGTGATTGCTAGAGGTTCACTTTTCAGGTTCTAGCAATATCTACAAAATTCGTGAAGAGTTTCTCGTGTGGTACGTGCAAACATCCTAAAATTCTCGTCTAGTGCATCATGGGGGTGACATATGCTAACATACGAAATACAACAATACATTTTTGAATTGGATCAAAGCCTAACGTACGTCTTGCATCCGGGCATTGCCGTATATACTCCGACATTTTGAACTCACACCTTCGACAATACACATAAACAAATCTTTATGCATCCAGAAGCATCGGCGGAAATAATATCCTTGAAATAGAGTATGCTCGTCAAAATAATCATGCATGAGACGTTGGTGGGTTGTTGCATGCTGTCTTTGTATATATTTTATTCGTTTATGTTGTATATTCATCGATTCAAGGTTGTTAACATGTTGTTCTAGCATATTACATGTGCAGATGACTGACTATATTACGCTATCAAGAGCATGGTCCGAAGAAAATAACAATGATGATGAAGACGATGACGAAGACGACATTTTTTTATAAATTGATGGAATGGTTTGGAAGATTTGTTGTGATGTACCTGTGTTAAAATATGAAAGGTGAATATTTTTATTTATATTGGTTGAAAGAGATGTTTAAAATTTGAATTTTAAAAGCAAAGAATGGCTATATTTAAAAAAAATGAAGCTTTTTAAAAAAAAATGAAAGGTTCTGTTTAAAAAAATAAAATGGTCAATTGTTATTTAAATTGGAGTCAATGGTCAAAAACCCAATAGGCAATCATATCCCTCCAGTCATTTCTATCTCCTCTCGCTTTACTAGTTGTTGGTGACGAGCCCCTGACACGGGCCAGGGGCGGTGTTGAACGTGCATAGCGACCTCCTAGCGAGTCTTCTTAGCTTGCAACTCCCCCAAGCCTAACATAACTGAGAAAAACAAATTTCATTGTATAAGTCTTGGTGCAAAAGGTACAACCTTATACGATATTTTTGTGCCATATTTGGCAACAAACCTTTTGGCTTTATTAAATCAGTGTTATAATACGACAATGGCAGAGCTGAAAAAGAAACAACTTTGTAGTGGTAGGGGAGCAAATTGTTTGCCCTTTTGCATTCATTTTCGTTGTAATTTTATTTAGCGAAAAGAAAATCAATTTGATTATTGTTTGTGATGAAGATATTATGATTTTCAGGTATAATTAATATATGATGAGTTGAGTTGTACAAGGTACGACAAAAACATATGATGAGTTGAGTTGTACAAGGTACGACAAAAAGTTGGCCGATGAGAGAAGGATTTAAGAGCAACAATTTTTATTGCAAGCAACAAACAAACAGTATATACAAAATTCTGACCATTTGTTTGCAGTAGTAGAGTAGAGTAGACTCCATGTTACGAAACAAAATATAGATATAGATATATGTAAAAACAAAACAAAACAAACGAGGAAAGATAATACAACAACAACAATACGTACATATAGATGATATTGATATGACTCAGTTGAATTTGATCAAAAAAAAAGAATGCGGATGGATGGATGGATGTATCTCAATGTCGGATTTTAGATTTTTCAGGCCTATTTCGTGGAATAGCAAGGATGGCTACAAGTCCACTAGCAAAGGCTGCAACTGCTGCGATAGCAAAGGCTGGAGAATTCCCCCCACCAAACAACTGGTCCCATGGTCCACTTCCAAGAGACACCAACATCTATTAACACAACACAACACAAACCAACATCTTTTATCACCAAACCAACCCTAAATAAAAAAATAAATAACACACAACAACAACAACTGTTGACATCTATCTTCTGTTGGCTAATATGAAACAAGGCTTTGGTGTCCCAATCAATAAAAAATATTTTAGGAATTTCTGTCTGTTTCTTTGGTAACTATAAATGAATGGAATGGATCATTTCTATTCCATTCCATTCTCATGTTAACTTCACTTGCTTCAAGGAATGTAATAACATTATCTATAATTACAAAACTAAATAAAATGAAATCTTGCCAAATATACAAAATTTCTAATTCTTTAATATAAACTTTAATCAAATAACTATTATATATATATATATATATATATATATATATTGATAAATATATATATATATATATATATATATATATATATATATATATATATATTGATAAATAAATTGCATATTCACATATTTTCATGTCGTTTGAAATATATTTTATATGTATTTCATATACTCGAAACAAAAATATCTATCACTTCAAAAATGTTGTTTACAAAAATATAAATAAAATATATATATATATATATATATATATATATATATATATATATATATATATCATCAAATGTTAGCATATAATAATAATAAATAATATAATTTTAGTTTTGTTTATGGAAAATAGAAAATAGTTTGATTATAACTTTGAAATTTTATAAAAACATTAGTGCTATTAAATATTACATAAATAAAAGTAATGCTTCATTCCATTCCATTCCATTCCTTTGTGGCAAACAATCTTAATTTTTTCACTGAGCCGTAATACTTCATTCCATACATACCAAACACTACCTTAAGAGTATGGAAAGATGTTAGTCAAATCTTTGGAGTGTGTGGGTGTAATTGGGTGGTGGGGAGACTAGTCTATGTCATGTCATGTGCCCGAACTACAAATGATGCTTTGAGAATGCACTAACAAGACTGAGAATGGAAAAAGATACCTGTGGGATGACAATGGCTACGTTTAGAACACCCATCGACAACCCTGCAACAAGCAAAGAATATATATATAAATATAAATTTGTTAGCATTGCTGTGCCAAGTCAAATGGAGAATAAAGAGAAAGGGAAGGGAACCCACCTTGACCAAGTCCTAGTGACTCGATACGTGAGGATACCAATGCATACGGGACACTATACGTAACCTGAAGAAAAAAAAAAAAAAAAAAAAAAAAAAAGTAATCCATCATTCAGACATGAAAAGCAAGTGAATAAAAAGTCAAGTGTTGGTTATAACTTACAGCTAAGGGCATGCCAAGAATTGAAAAAATAACAAGTGCAGCAATGACGATTCCATTTGGAGGGGAACCATCAGCTGCATATTCGGCTTGAGCTGCCACAAAGGAAAGCACAAGCATTGCTAAAAAGCAGAGGAACATGACAATGTTTGAGACCCCCCATATGAAACCAGACCCCCATCTCCTACAAAGATTCTCCATAAACACCGAAGTTATTCCAAGGATGACCGAATTCAACATCAGCCCAAAAGCACCCATTCTCACTCCATCACTATATTTCAAATCACCAGTGGGGTCCCCACGGTATATCTCCCGACCCATCCAATCAGTGTCAAACAGAATAAAAGGAAACCAACCGATCCAAGTCAGAGACACAATAAACAAGATCAACCACACGGGCCCCGGAAGGAACTTGAATGTCCCAAACATTTCCCAGAAAAAAGCTTCCTGGGACTCTCCACCTTCATCATGATGAGCTGTCCCAGGTTGTTCGTGAATCGCTGTCACACTTATGTATGTTGTGATGATGATGAAAACAACGTCCAGAAGAAAAGCAGCCTTGAGATTCGCACAGTTTATGTCGCATGCAGAGTTCATGGTGAAAGGTAAAACCTTGTACCAACCACTGTAAGCTCCCGTTGCATACCCAAGAACATTACCAATCGCCATAAACAGGGAGTAGTATGCATTTGCTACTCGTGTTCTTCTGTGATCATTCACTAATATATACATAACACACAGCATATATCATTACCCACATATATATCTATATACATTTTTTTTTAATCTCAAAGCTAGTAACTAAAAGTTACGACTGTAGATTAAAAAAGATTATCACATTAGAATAAGATCATGTGTTGTTACAATAATAATAATAATAATACATTTTGTAACTAAAAGGCTTAAAAGATCAACCATTAATTTCAAATTGACAAGTTGGGATATTTTTGAAAATCTTCATATTAACACATTAAATGCATGTTGTAACTAACACATTGTCTTACAAATAATTGAAAAATATCTTATAACAGGAGAATATAGGGAGTTGTAAGGTTAGCAATTATTGTAAGTTGACACGTCCTTATCTCCACGGATTTCAACTCTTGGCCGATTAAAAATACTTCAAAACTTTAGACTTTAGTTTGGTTTGTTTGTTATTTTTCACACTACATAATTTAATTTGTCTTCACGTTGTGTATATATGCTTGGATTTGTTTGCAATAAAATAGGACAAATGAAATGAAAAGAAAAAAGGGTGAATGGGCCCAATCGATCTGAATCTAGTCCAAGCAATCCTAAGGAAAGGACGCTTTTTTGACCCACTCATTTCCCTGTCACCTCATGTCGACTGCCTATCCAATTACAATTCCAGCCTATTTCTCACCTATTCCCTATTCCACTTAATTGAATTATATATTATCTGTATAAACTTAAACTAAACTAAGTACTAACCACCTATTCTGTGAACCTTCAAAAACAAATAAAGATAAAGGTAAAAAGACAAAAATTTAAAGCATCTGCATCCTTATTTATTTACTATTTATTTTGTTGGTGATGTCACCTTGGTTAACAAAATAAAGTGTATGCCAAAGCGCAAATTTGATGTCAACTTAAAGACACTATAGACTATAATAATAGTTAAGCTCTCCAACTTCACTGATTGAAGTTTAAGATATTTTTAGTATTTTGGTTTTTAGCAAAGTGTCCCTTTCCCAATCTTGGACAATGGCATATCATCTTAATTTAAAGAAAGAAAAGGGTAGGTTGATAGCTGGAGAGCGGCATGACCACGTCTCAAATCTCATGGATGAATGGTGTCCGTGATATATCAAAAATGCAAAAAATGAGCACAATATAATACTAGTCGACTATGGACTGATATATATATATATATATATATATATATATATATATATATATATATATATATATATATATATATATCCCATCCCTATCCCTATCCCTATCCCTTGTGTGTTTGTGTGTGTGGCTATCTCTTCTCTCCCTAACTGGCAGTCATGTCCCACTCCCACATAAGCATTCATACTCATACCTTCTGGCAGGGGACCAGTGACTCTATGGCCTATGGGATTCACTTGTAGGCTTCTCGAATACGACTCGCTTCCTATCGACTTAGGCTCCCTTGCTTGATATTTGTATTAAAATATTAAAAAGTAAACAAACCAACTCTAAAATAAATTACAGTTCATAACTATCAGATAAAGGACGTTTAGTTTAGTTTAGTTTGCTGAATAGAATAGAATGTTTTGGAATTTGGAAGATTTTGAATTCTGTCAAACATATGTATATGTATGTATGTATGGTTAGCAGGAAATGGAATGCGTGAGAAGCATTCCATAAACCCATCATGTCATAGGATTTTGCGAATTCAATCCCGAACTCATTTGCAACCAAACAAAATACGGGATTGGAATGGAATTCAAGTCCGATTCGGGCCAAATCCCATGGAATCCGCCAAACCAACCGCCCCCTAAATCCCCTGTGGATTATTGATCATCTAAGTTTCTATACCCAATTAAAAAAAAAAAAAAAAAAAAAAAAACATGGCGAATTATTCAGATCAGCTAGCTCGTTATCAATCATCTTTCTTGCTAGGGTTTTTCAACCACCAAGAAATTGAAATCAAAACTGAATCGATCTTGCCTTTATACCAATTGAAAACCCCTAAAAGGAGTTGAATTTGAATCGCAAATAGGAACTGAAACAAGAACTTACCTGTAAGATCAGCAAGAAGAGCTCTACAAGGACCTTGAGTAGCATTGTTTGCCATATCAAGCAGCCAAAACCCTATTATGAAAACGATGATGGCTCTCGTCTTCTTCTCACGATCTCCAAGTAATCCTCCGATATCCGCCGCGTAACCGATCAAAAGTACAGACAAGATGATCGACGCGCATCCGATGACGATAAACGGTCGGCGGCGACCATACTTGCTTGTAGATCGATCGCTCATGTGTCCAGCCAGCGGCTGAACGAGGAAACCCGATAAAGGTCCACAAAGCCATATGATGCTCGACCACGCGTGAGGAATTCCTAGTTCTTGTACATATGGAGTTAATAGAGAGAGTTGTAAGGCCCACCCAAACTGTATCCCACAAGCAACAGAAGCCACTCGGAAGAGTACCCGGAGTCTAGTTGGAGTTTCTACTGGAGTAACGGCGCCTCCACCGCGAGGACGGTGCCTTTGTGTTTGACTTTCCGGCACCGTCATATTCTATCTCTAAAACCCAAGAATTCTTATCAGAGAATAGTGAATTTGTAAGTGGTGGTAGACAACAATTTCTGCAACTAGAAAAAATGATGGGTTTTTTTTTATTGATGACGGTGACAACTCATGATGAATACTAGCTACTGTGAATGAAATTGAGAATCATTTTCAATAAAAATAACAGTAGTGCTTGTAATCTGGTATGGTATATGCGTGAGAGAGAGAAAAAGGGGGGTTTTTTATATGAGTATGAAAATGTATCCTTCTTCAGATTAATAAGGCATCCAGTGATGGTGGGACTAGGTAGGAAAGAGTATACTTCACAGGATGCTGACAGGCGCCATTGTTGTGTTTGTTTCTGTTCTGGGATTCTTAATCACAAAAGAAGATGGCGGATGATTGCAAAATAAGTACTTTCATTCCTTTCTTTGACAAAAATGGTCCTCTCCAAAAGCACCAAATGAAATAGCTCGATATTATATGAAAAGTTAATAATTTTTGAGAACCAAATCTATATATTCGTATCTATATATATCTATTATAATAGAACAAATTTAAATGTATCAAATTTATTTGAAACTCCTCAAAGGCTTTCTAATTTCTGGTTGTGTTTGACAAAACTAACAAGTAGCGGGAAGCTAGTAACCGGTAACGTTTTGTCATTAGATATGTGAGATAGTTTTTACATTTTGAGCGTTTTGTTTAAATCAAACGCTTAAAGTTTGTAGTGTCAAAAGAGATTTTTTGTTCAAACAGAACATTTTGTCAAAAGTTTTCCTAACATATGGTTATTAATTGATAATGATTTTTTCTCTTGCAAAAAAAAAGATAATAATTTTTTATTTTCCTCTCGTTTATACATATTCTAGTTATATTAATAGCATACAAGTAGGTTTTGATCACAAAACAATTACATGTGTTTGAAAACTTTGTGATTCAAATATAAATAGTTGAAAAATGAGCTTTGTCGTATCAAAAGTTTTTGCAACATAGTTTTTTCTTGAGATAATAGTGTTTCTATATATAAAATGTATGTTGATTTATTTTTGTATGATTTATAAGTTTTTATTAGTTTTTTTACACATATAAATGTTGTAGTAGAAGTTGTATTGTTTTTATGTTATTAAAAGTTTTTTTCATATTATTTATTATTTGTTATATATAAAATTCAACATAAGTTTGATATATAATTTACAAAACTTATAACGGTCTACAAATCGAAAGTTGTAGTATTTTTTTTTACACTATCTGTTTTTTATGTATAAATATTAAATCATAATTTGTTAAAAGTTACTATCAACATCTATTATAATAGAGGCAAATTTACTTGCACCAAATTTATTTGAAACTCTTACACATCTCAAAAGTTTTTTAATTTATGTGTAATTATAATTACAAATTTAAAGTAATTAGTCACTATAACTCAAAAAAAAATTAACGTATGGTTATTAATTGGTAACTAGATGAAGGCCACCCACGCCATTAGCGCAGATTTGGTTGGGTCGGGACATTTTCCAGTCAGGTTTTTTAGAGTATTGAATAAAATGTTGGTACATTAATAGAGTTATAAGATATGCACGTTGAGAGTCATTGAACTAAAGGTTGGTACATTAATAGAGTTATAACTTCTGCATGTTTATAAAAGATTTATATGAGAAGGTGGATAGACTATTGATTTCTTATTCATGGAACTTGCATCTTGACGAACGGCTTCTACGTGCAGATATGGATCTTTGCACTGGATACATCTGTCAATGTTCTGATTATTATGCCTCTACAATAACAAATTCAATATAACATCAAAGGGGTAAAGTTGGTAATGTATGTAAATAATCAAAGAGAAAAGAATTATTACATGTATATTTGAACCTAAAAAGCTAACCATGAATTGAACAATGAAAACTAACATTTAACACATAGTTTCCAAGATATAAATTTTCCATCTTCAAACAATCCATCACCAAAGTTTCCCATCTACTTGTTAAACGTTTCACTAAAATCGGACTTTCATAAACAAACAGATCGTCATGTTTTATCAAATTAAATGCATATGTGAATGTAGTGTTTAGCTCCAGTCAGCTTGGGTGAGGAATCAGTGTAGTCAACGAAATCAACTTTGGATTGCCTTTTTGAACAACAATTTGTGATCAGATGTCAAGGTTACTAGATTATATTGATGGTGAAAATGGACGTGTTGAATATGTTAGGAGAAATAGTTTTAGTACTTGGTGTGCTACGACATATTTTGAACTAACAAAAGTATTCATGTGGAAAATTAGAGACAAATATCGAAAATACAAAAAGAATTTTGTTAAAATTTTGTAGATAAAAGATCCATTCTCATTATTGGAACATGAAGGAGTGATCCTTATGCAATCTAGGATGAAGACTTCCAAGGTAGCAAGCATTCCGGAGTGAAGATTGTTCCAAAGTGAAGACCAGTCCGAGATGGAGTGTTTGTTTAGAAACATTTTGTGTCTGTAATGCATTTATTGTTGCAAGTACTATTTTGTATTATTCGTATTGTTTTCTATTATAGTACAAGAGACAAGATAAACAACAACGGTTGTGTCGGTCTGTTGATCTTCAGAAGTCTCTCGGTCTATGCGCACTTTATCAAATTTGTCTTTTAGTCACTCTTTGACTATTTGAGGAGTTGTCTACCTTATATCAAGATAGAGATGTGTGCACTTTTTTCACTCTAATTAAGAATCATTCAGTCAATCATTCTCTCTTACATTCTTCTTGTTCTTGAATTACTTTACATTGTTCATACTTATTACTTTTTCATATTTGAGCAGTTTGTTGATTATCATTATTCCGAGACAAGATTGGTTTACGAGACATGATTGGATCTTTATTACAAGCATACATTGATATTAAGTTAATTCAAGGTTTAAATTCTCAAACCTTGTCCACGCAGATCCTTGCATTCACAATTGGTATCAGAACCTAAGTGGTTGCCCTTTGAATCCATAAGAACAGATTATAGTTGGTTGTAGATTACCTTGGTATCTCAATCATTTATGTGTTCAGGATAAAAGTTCTTCTACATACCACTTCATCTCTGATATCTTAACTTCAATGGCTACTTATAATTAATATCAACAAATGTATTCAATGCAAATAGAAAATAGTGTGGGTTGCCCATCGCATGCCCCATTGCTAGTTGTTGAAGAGCATGACAATGGAAAGTTAGAATGGAGATATTTTTGCTTGGTAAAAAGAAAGGTGAAGAAATATGAAAGTCATCGAAAGAAGGTCCCTATGTTCCTGTAAGACAAGTGGTTAGAGATGTTGTTTCCATGCTCATGGGTCAAGAAGAGTCTCGACCAGAACCATTGACTACAAGTGACATTGAGAAACTTCATGCAGATCAAATCGCATTCTCTGAAATGATTTTTGGTGTACTTCCATCTCTTTTTGAGCACATTAAGTTGTGCAAATCTGCAAAAGAGATTTGGGATACACTACAAGATTTGTTTGAAGGATCATAGAACATGAAGTATAAGCATTTGACATCGGTGGTAAACGACTTTGACACATTCACTACCACTCCTGGTGAATCAGTAGCCTCTGCATCAAATCGGTATAGGATCGTGGTGAATAACATGACAACACATGGAGTAGTCTGAACTCCACTCGAGTACAATCTCAAGTTCATCAACAGCCTCGAAAAAGGATGGGGAAATGTTAAGTCCTGTTGTCAGAGCAATAGATCTCTGAAGAAACCGAAGCTCTATCAGTTGTTTAATGAACTGCAAGGTCATGAATCCAATGTTTCTCAAACGTTGAAAGAACTCTCAGGAGGTCCTCTCGCTTTAGTCATCTCGGCCAATCCACTGATTCCAAACCCATCTGTTTTGGATCCTTTTGGAGTCATCCCACCTATTCCACTTGTTCAACCTACACGACCCACTCCACATGTTGCAGCTGTTCCTCCAGTTCCGAACTATCCATACGAAGAAAAATTTGATCCAAAAGTCGTTGATTATGAACTTTGTATCCAACAAGAGTTTGCCCTTCTTTCTATGAAGTATAGACGACCTTGGAATCCTAATCAAAAACCTTCTCAAAACAAATTTCAAGCTCCTCACCAAAGAAATCCTCAACCCTACCCTAAACCAACTGAAAATCCACCAGCATATCTATTGGATTAGGTGTCTAATCCCATAACTATTTTGGTATGTACTTGACTCGAATATGAGCATGGTCCTTTTGGGTTGCCTTCACCATAGCAACTGATAAGATGAATTAAAGAGAAAGAGGATTAATTATGATTTATTAACATATTATATGAATAATATATTAAAAGAAAAATCATATTTTTTAATTAATATTGATCAAGAATTAATTTAGAATTAATTTTGTGGTCAAAAGAGATTAATTAAACTTAGGGGAATGGAATTGCAATTATAAGATAATTGGTTTTGGGCTGTAGATCCCTTAGGAATAAGGTGGAAGAATTCAAGGTAGAAGCCCACTTAGAAATCGTCTAGACCTTGATTCTGGAAGGATCTAAAGGGTTGCTTGGTGGCTAAGCAATCCAATTAGGGTTTTGAGTGAAACCCTAGCAGCTCACCTATAAAAGGAACCCTAAGGCTTCCAAAATTCGGCCCTATGCTCCTCAAGAGTGCCTTGGGAGAATTTTGTGCCTCCTCCTCCCTCTCCTAAGTCATCTTGTTGCTTATGGTGTTTGTGACTCCATTAGAGGTGCAACACTTGGGGCACTAAGCTTTCAAGAGTCAAGGACTTTGTGGTTCGTGATTGTTATTGCTACATAACAATCAAGGTAAGATCTAAACCCTAATTACATGTTAATTTTGATTATAGTATGCTAGATCTAGGGTTTATGAGCTTTGGATGATTATTGCATGTACAACTAGATAAACTAGATTCAAAGCTTTAGGTTTGCATGTGCACCATAGGATTGATGTAATGCTCAAAATCCATCAGTGGCATCAGAGCCTAGGCTGTTTATCTAATGTATTTGATGCTAATGTGAATTGTTCAAAGCTGGAAAATTTTCGTTTTTGCTTTCTGCCTGATCACCACGAGGTGGTGGGCCATCACGAGGTGGTAAAATCACCACGAGGTAGTGTCGGGTCAGATGGCAGTTTTTTCGGGATTTTGACCTATTTTGGCTTGGGATAATTACCAAAAACGTTTTTTAACAGATAAAATCCGATTTTTTCATTATGGTATTGATTATCCTAATCCAAATAGTAGATAATTGTAAAAATTAAGATAATTACTTGTTTTATAAAATAAAGATTAATTATTTGTAGTTTTGATTTGAATTATCTTGTAAGAAAATTGAATTACGTCAAATTTAGATAATCACCAATTATTTGATTAATTGGATTATTTGTAATTTGATCTAGAAGGTTTTGAAAAGTTTCAAAACTTGTCCTCAAGTTTTGGAATTTAAAATTTAATTAAAATGTCTTAATTTTGAAATATTAAATTCTAAAACCTTAGTATTTTGAAAAGTTCGAATTACACCCTTATGGTTTTATTAAATTAATTAAGTGTGTAATTAAAAGAGAGTTAATAAATCCATAATGTAATGGTTTATATTTAATAAAATTAGGTATGATTTATTAGATTAAACCACCTAGTATTTTAAAAGTGTAAAATACACCCTTACACTATATAAAATTAAAAGTCTAATATTATATATGTATGAGTAAAGAGTCAGTCTTACCGTTAGTAGGTCTCATTCACGAAGCTGGTCTATAAGGGGTGTTTAAGGAAGCGGCCTGTAAAATGACCGCCATTGGGTATCCACTCTTATCCACCGCACTCTTGACTAGTGGAGGGTCGTTAGCCGAACGGGTAGGATAGGACACAACCTTCCATTATAAGTATAATGTAATACAAGTAACTAAACCTTTTATAAATTCCCAAATCTTAGTTACTTAGGAAAAATGTGAATTTGATGCTAACCCATGAAATTACACTTTGGACCTTGCCGAGACGTTAGTGGAGCGTATGTGGTTAACCGGCACACTAATTTGGGACTGGCAAGGATGGCATAGGGTGACTCGATGTTTGTCATAGATCAATGGAGCGTGTGTGGTTAACCATCACATTGATTAGGTGATAGTGACATTGAGGGTACCAAGTATATTTGCATGGTTATTCACACCTTGTTTGTGATCCTCAGCATTCCAGTCACAAACTTGAAGGGCATAATCGAGATTAAACATGCCATTGAAAAGTTCAATGAATCTCAAAAGATCTAGGAGTTTCAATTCATCTAAAACCTAAATTCTTTTTCGTTTTTCATGGTGGAAAATGGTAAATCGTCATTTGCCTACCTTCAAATATTTTGCAACTGGATTACGACATCCCTCTTCCAAGTTGTAGAATATTGTGCTGGGTCCTAGCCTTAATATCTCATTTGGGTGTTTTATTAAGTACTCAATCAACTAAGTTGAATTTTCTCCCCTTGTAGATGTCTAGTTATGACAACTATGGTCTTCCTAAATCCCTTAGAAAAGGTTTTCCACATGAAGATGATGTTCCACGATTGGATTGTGGAAATGGAAATCATGCTTCACTTCCTCCACCTCCTCCAATTATTCTCTCTGAACCACAAGTTCGAAGACTTGAAAAGTTCAAGATCACTCAAGCCCTATTGGCAAAAAGACATGAAAATGGAAAGTATGTATGTGCTCACGTCTTGGACATGAGGTTGCATTTTGACAAATTGGGAAAGTTGGGTGTCGATGTCTCAAGGAAGTTGGGTGTCGATGTTTCATTGATTTGACTTATTTGGTTATTGTTGCTAAATCAGCGATAACTTGGCGCACTGGTCAAGCAAATCTGTCTGGTAAATCAATACCCCAAACTTCCATGGACATTGACAATGGCAACATTGGAAGTCCAGAAAGGTTTTCTCTAGGCAAGAGAAAGGCTAAGTCTGATATTGTCTCGTGTACCATTCCAAAAGAGTCTATTTGTTTCTATTGCCAAGAGAAGGGGCATTGGATGCGAAGCTGCCAGATTTACCTGAGAGATCGCGAAGATGGGAGAGTCAAGATGTATGACTCTACTTCAGGTAAAATCCACTATCTAACTCTATTAAGTTTTCTGTTTTAGATTCTTAACGCATGATGTGATAAGATTGCATTTTGATGTGTTGTAGGATCGAAGAAAAGAAAGGAAGCTTAAAGGAAGAAGTGAGCTGAGTCTGATCGCAAAGAAATGGATTTCGATCGCATGATTCGATGATCGGATTTTTGAGCTGGTGCTTAGAGTTATGATAGATTGCTTAGGAATATGTAATAGCATAGTTTTCATTTGAATTTGCGTTGTAAGGACAAGTTTTCCGCACATTTTTATAAATAAAATAAATTTTGAGTTTTGTCTTATTTATATCTCCTTGCTATGTCATTTGTGAAAATTGATGCTTGTGTGTTTCCATTATAAGCAATATTAAGTGGATATGATTCTTAGTTATGTTATTTATGGTAGTGTCGTAATTTTCTAAGTAAGTAAAGATTCCCATCGCCCAAGTTTCAATTGGCCAGAAGCTTGGAATCATATGATTTGAGTCATGTGATGTATGGAAATCTTGGTACTTAGGAAATTAAGACTAATTCATTGTTCACATAAGTATGCGAGTCAAGTGAAAGACTAGGAGATCTGGTACGCAATGTTGTGCACTGGTCAAGTCCACCACAAATAACAATAAGATTATTCGTCATGATTTACTAAAAGTCTAGTAAATTTGGTTATGCTTACAAGATTAAGTGTAATTATGAATCATTGAAAAGTTTCAATGAATGGCAGGACGAATAAGAAGAATCAATTGGGCAGAAAGATAAAAGTTTCTCCAATCTGAAAGGATGGGAGAGTACTTTAGTATCATGTTTTATGATCGTCTCATTGATTATGAAACCATATCACAATTGCTTCTCTAAGTAAATCTTAGTGCACTAGTATGGCTAAGAAGAGGAATCAGGAATTGTTGAAGTGGTTAAATCAAAAGGTGAATCATACTTCGTCTAAAATCAAGTCTTAGAATCATACTCCAAGATTGTGATATTGAGTGACATGTCTTCAGTAAGTTAAAACACTCATCAAGTGTGGAGTAGGAAATGTTTTCTTATTCCTGCACATTTGAAATTGGTAAGTTGTGATGTCTTGGATAAGACAAAGACCGACTAAGACCAATTGTATGAAGCGTTGTCTTGATAAGAATCCGCACTAACTCTTGAGTATTTGTTTGTCAAGAAATGTTTCTTGACAAGGGAATCTTATATGTCAAGATGTCAGTGGGAGTCTAAATGATCTTGAAAAAGTTCAAGAACTAATCAAGAGTAAACCTATTAGACACTAGCACACGACTTGAGGTTTGTAACCTATCGTGTTGACACGATTTTGTATCTATGCCATTCCAGTAAATTTACTTTTGCATATGAGTTCTACGAGTTCTCAATTGACTACATAAAGGCAAGAACCTTGTTCAATGAAAGTTCATTGACTGGTATAGGTGAGCTGCTAAATAACTTGGAAGCAATGGTGGTACCCTTGATGGCAAGAAATTAAGAATGAACAAGTTCAGTCCATATGAGTTTGGATTTGTCTTAAACCTTGTCTTATGATTATGGTTATGACAAATTCACATGGATAGGAACACATACACCATAAAATCTAAGTGTCATAAGGTTTCTCTCCTTCATGAAAATGATTGTGAGGAAACGCTTTCACTAAGAGAGATTTTAAGGAGATAGCAATTGTGATATTTGCGTTCTCAAATTCGATTATGATTACGGCATCCCTCTTCATAGTTCGAATTGTGAGATTTGGAAATTAGTTTGAACATTTAAGACTTATTGCTATAAGTTCTAAAATGGTTTAGACACACATATGAGCTATATAAGGCAAGGTGTATGAGTTTGAGAAGCTTGGATAAAGGTTTATCGAAGCATCTCATATTAGAAATATGAACTTTGGCAAGAAAGTCAATAAGTATTGATTTCTAGAAGTCCAGCTATTTTCTAAATACATGTCGAAGCTAGTGGGAGCATAAGTGTTATGCTGGTAATGACATAATTATCATGTTAGTGGGAGCATGATCATTATGTTGCAAGTTAGCAATATTAATTATAGAGAAACAAAAGGTTCAATTCGCAAAGTTACAGAGGTTGAAAAGTTGTTTTGCTATAATTAAGGGAGATGAACTTATACTTCATTTCAAATCTAAAAGCTTAGATCGAGAAATTTTAAACAAATTTAGTCAAAGGACAAATATGAATGGTATGTTGAAAAGATTCAACATAAGGAAATTCTATATATGGCAATATTATAGCGAGAGACTGGTAAAGTATCATGTCTTTATGTATGACATTATGTATTGTATCCCATACGCTTCGGGTATAGGATCGATTGCATATGTTGTAATATTCGTCCGTTCTGATTTTCCGAATGCCTAGGGCATTAGGAGGGAAAAAGGACCAGAACCGGATTTGACTAAAATTAATTAAACAACTGTCAAGGACAATCTAAGGTTCTCCAAGGATTGGTCACTTGTGGGCAGTTGGAAGTATTGTAATGGATGGACCATATCGACATTATTATGAATAGATAGGATTCTATTTAGAATGAGTTGTCATATGGCAAATATGGAAATGTTTCCATAATGGGAGTTGGATATTAAGAATCTATGTAGATTAGAAACTTTATGCAAGAAGGATGTTCAAAGGAATGTACTTTAAATGTGAGACTTCATAGAGTACTTTGTAATTTCATTGGCAAAGTCTTGGTAACTTTGGTGCTTTGACATTACAAAAGGATCATTGCGTAAAATGTTTGAATCTAATACGTTCTAATAGTGGCAAGAATTTGATATTCTTACACTAATGATAATGATTAGGAGTTGTGAAATGAGTATCGTTGGAAATGTGTTCAATTGATCTATTTCACAAAGTAAGGACCATAGGTAAACATAGTGTGCATGCTTGGAACATGGGACAACTGTTTTTATAATTCAAGTAATAAGTTAATTATCTGAAACATTATACAATGAATAATGAGTAATCAATATGGTGATTAAATAAATGTGTTTTATTTATACTCAAAAGTTTGGGGCCATGTAGGATTAGTATTATTCTTGTGTTTCACTTTGCATGTTTTGACTTCCCGAATAATAAGATTATTCAAACCATCCACAGTCGCTCATACTTTGGAAGTAGGTATGAAAGAAGACTGTCATGAATTGGCTTGTAGATTGTCTAAAGTGTATTAGACATAGCAAATGTCTGCTGCAACGTTCATGAGTACTTATGAAATAAGATTTGAGTATTGGATTAAACCCACGCTCACCTGAATCACTTCATGGATTTTATCACGAGTGATTAGTGAGACGATAATATCATATATTCTTGAAACCAAGACGTGTAAGTTGTAGTTTGCAAGTCGGTTGCACATTGATAATATGTAAACGCACCAGTAACTTGGTGTTATAAAACATATTGTTGTGTGTGATTTGATAAGTAAGTACAAGCGAGCATTTGAGTCGAGGTTTATCCATTCCTTTTACCCAAAGTGGGATAAAAGCGGTATCTGTGGGCCCCTCGATGATTTAGTGATGACACCTTAAGCGCTTGGCCAAGCCGGGACTAAGTTGATGTGTTCAATTGTAGTCTGTTGTCAGTCGTCATAAATCGGAAATCGGGAAACAACACATGAACAGAGAGTATGATTAAAATCCATGTCTCAGTTCATACGATATCTAGAATGGAGGAATATATGATCCCTTATCTAAAGGACGCGATCTGATAAGATCAGAGTTGACAGCGACTTTTAAAAGCTACGATTGTTGATCAGGTTCTGAAGTCGTACTTGCAAAATAGTTATTAGACTTATCCAAGTGGGAGACTGTTGGATTAGGTGTCTAAGCCCATAACTATTTTGGTATGTACTTGACCCGATTATGAACATGGTCCTTTTGGGTTGCCTTCACCATAGCAACTGATAGGATGAATTAAGGAGAAAGATGATTAATTATGATTAATTAATATATTATATGAATAATATATTAAAAGAGAAATCATATTTTTTAATTAATATTGATCAAGAATTAATTTAGAATTAATTTTGTGGTCAAAAGAGATTAATTAAACTTAGGAGACTGTAACTGCAATTATAAGATAATTGTTTTTGGAGGAATAAAGTGGACGAATTCAACGTGGAAGCCCACTTAGAAATCGTCCAGGCCTTGATTCTGGAAGGATCTAAAGGGCTGCTTGGTGGCTAAGCAATCCAATTAGGGTTTTGAGTGAAACCCTAGCAGCTCACCTATAAAAGGAACCCTAAGGCTTCCAAAATTCGGCCCTATGCTCCTCAAGAGTGCCTTGGGAGAATTTTGTGCCTCCTCCTCCCTCTCCTAAGTCATCTTGTTGCTTATGGTGTTTGTGACTCCATTAGAGGTGCAACACTTGGGGCACTAAGCTTTCAAGAGTCAAGGACTTTGTGGTTCGTGATTGTTATTGCTACATAACAATCAAGGTAAGATCTAAACCCTAATTACATGTTAATTTCGATTATAGTATGCTAGATCTAGGGTTTATGAGCTTTGGATGATTATTGCATGTACAACTAGATAAACTAGATCCAAAGCTTTAGGCATGTGCACCATAGGATTGATATAATGCTCAAAACCCATCAATATCGACCCGACATTCTGAATCGCTCCTCGGAACCTCAGGAAGTTTCGAACTCAGTTAAGCCCAAGAATGTATATCACAAATTTGGTCTCGGAAACCACTTTGCAAAGGACTGTTTGGCTGATGTTCCTCAAAAACCAAAGGTGAAAGACTCTGCCTACTATGCTCGTCGAGCACAAGAACTTGCTGAAAGTGAAGAGGCTTTTGTCACTACGGTTTCAAGGAATGTTGATGGGTACTGGTCATCTGGTGATGAGGGTGAATGAAAATCTTCAAGAAACTTGTGTCTTATGACTAGCAAGTCAATTGAGTGTGATGAAGGTTACTGGTCTTCCGGTTTGGAAGCTGATGATGAAGATGTTGAGCCAAATTACTGCTATATGGAAACCAATGATCCACCTGGCCGTAGCATCATCCAGCAGGGAAAATCTATGATCACTGATAATAATTTTGATTTATCTGTTTGTGAACCTTATCTAACTTAAACTCAATCAGATATGACAGTTATTCATAAAGCATACGAGTCTACTATAGAAGTTAACGAGAAGCTGGATAATGAGTTGACCCGTCTAGATTGCGATTTGAAGACTGCAAGCTTAACATAGAATCATTAGAGAGAGAACTTGTAATGGTCAAATATGAATGTATTATTCTGAATGGCAAATGTGAAATCTCAATTAGTGAAAAAATATATTTTGGTTAATAATAATAAGTGTCTTAATGCAAAAATTGATAGTTTACATAATTCAATTAATGTTCTGCAAACTAATGAAATGATGAAACATAATTTTCGTCACCCTTGGTCCAAAGCACCAGGTCTCGGAAGCGAGTTTCTGAAACCTATTACTCATCCCCTGAAGGAACTTCAAAACTTAACATTCATGGGAGATATTCTGAATCACACTTATTCAGATACCCCTGTCTCGCCATTATCGTCCCTTCATGAGACCTGAGACAAATATAAATCATTAATTCTTGAGTTCAAACCTATTACTATTACATGTCCTGATTCCATGCAATTTCCGCCTCTGATATCCCTGTACCTAAATCTGTCTTCGGAACCTTCACATTGTACATGCAGTACTGGAGTTTGTGTTCCTAACTCTGGTCCTCCAAACAATTGTGTTATTGAGGAAATCGTTCATGAGACAAACGGACATAACTCGGACCAATCCAACTCTTTTTGGGCGTCCATTGATAGTGATGTAGAACTTAAGAGTGATGATGACACTTCATCTGATTCCTGTGTCTCTAACTCTAATGGGGTTTCTAAGTCGACCCTAGTTCCAATTAAGCCTCGTTTTAACAATCCATATGTTGGAAAAACTTCCAAGTCATCATCTGACTCTCGGAAGAAACCTTGGTTGAACAAGAAGGACATTGTTCATCTAAAGACCGAAGCTAGGAAAGCTCTTGAAAAATAAACTAGGTCTAGGCAATGCTCTAGGTTCCTTGAGAGATCCGAGAAGAAAGTGCCTCGAATAGTCAGTCCAGCTACTAGGAATCACAATAATTTCATGTCTGTTAAGATTCTTAAGAGGCCATCTATTCCTGTTAGCTCGAATATTCATAATACATCTGTCAAAAGTTTTGTGAAAACTGTTTGTGTTGAGACCTCATCTAAGAAAACTGATTCTCCTCGAAAAGTATCTTCTTCTGTGTTTATTGTTACCTCAGATGGCATAATTTTTAAACCAAAACAATTTCCAATGTCAAATATTCCTATGAACGCATTGAGCAAAGAGAAGGATACTCGGAAAACTATTGTTCAAAAATCTTCTAAAGGTTTAAAGCTAAAGTTTGAATGGAAAGTCAAAATGTCTGAAAACTCAATTGAAACACTTCAGAACACAGTGCCCAAACAACTGATAATTGAGTATAATTTTTGGATCAATGAAAAGACATTGACATTTTTCATTTTTCCCAAAAGAATCTCGGAAAAAGCCTTCCGAGATACTAGTTGTTCATAAATCACAAGCCAATTTCAAAGCCCATGCTAAAGTCCCTAAATCTAACTCGGAGCCTAAAAACTCCAAAACTCACTGGTTTTGCAGGCTTTTTGTGCTTCAAAACAAGATACAATATGGTGTATTGATAGTGCATGTTCCATGCACATGACTGGGAAGAAGGGTTTTATGCGTGATCTGAAGCTTGCTCCAAATGTTGGTTATGTTACTTATGACAACAATTCAAATTACCAAATTCGAGGTTATGGCGTCCTGACCAATGACAATTTCTCCATCTCAAATGTAGCTTACGTGGCTGATCTCAAGCATAAACTGATCAGTGTGGCCCAACTCATTGATACAAATCGAAGAGTTGAGTTTTGTAAGAAGAATAGCTATGTTATGATAGAATACCAAAAAGAATGTTTTATCAAATCAGATCGCATGAAGAATATGTATCCTCTGGACATCAAAATGATCATTGTGAAGCCTCAATTATGTCTTTTATCAAAAGTCGTTCCTGACGTAAGTTGGTTATGGCATCAGAGGCTTGCTCATCTCAACTTTCGATACATGACCGATCTAGTTTATGGTGAAATGGTCTGAGGTCTGCCTCTACTCAAATTTGAAAATGATCATATCTGCACTGCATGTGAATGTGGGAAGCAATCAAAGAAATAACATCCTGTTCTGATTGAAAAATCCATTTCGAAACCATTTGAACTTCTTCACATCGATCTTTGTGGGCCGTCTGCCATGGAAAGCTTACATCATAAAAAGTACATTCTTCTAATTGTTGACGACTACATAAGGTTCACCTGGGTTTTCTTCATAAGGATAAAGTCAGAAACTGCTTCCGAGCTCATCAATTTCATAAAAGGCATTGAAGTTCTAACTAAACTTCCTTTCCGAATAATTCGAAGTGACAATGGATCCGAGTTCACAAATGCCACAATTGAAAATTTTCTTAGAGACAAAGGCATTGAACACAACTTTTCTACTCCCTACACTCCTTAGCAAAATGGTTTTGTTGAAAGAAGAAATCGAACTCTAGTTGAAGCCGCTCGGTCGATGCTGAACTTTGAAAATCTTCCTCTTTATCTTTGGGTCGAAGACGTCTCAACAACCTGCTTTACTCAAAATCGAAGCATCATTAATCGTCGACTCAACAAAATGCCATATGAAGAAATGAATGGTCAGAAGCCAAGTATCTCGTTCTTGCACATTTTTTGATGTAGATGCTTTATCAAAAACAATCATGATCAACTAACCAAGTTTCAACCGAAATTTGATGATGCCATCTTTCTTGGACACTCAGCCAAATCTAAAGATTATAGAGTTCTTAATCGTAGAACTCGTGTAAATGAAGAACGATTTGATATCACTTTTGATGATAATTTTGTTTGAAACTCAGTACCTACTCATGTAACAAAACATATCATGGATTCCGATGCTCCACCTCCTGGGTCTCATAATCCTCAAGTTATCTATGACTTTGATTTTGAAAGCCTATTCGGACCAATAGAAACTGCTCTTGATTCGGAATCTCGATCAAGACCATCCTCAGCTGCCACTCTTGTTTCTCAAAATGTTTCTGCTCCAACCCCAACCTTTCATCCATATGATTCTGAGACATTTCAACCTTATCAGGTTGAGAGGGAGAATAGTAATCCAACCCTCGAATCAAATGTCGATGGATTTCAAGGTGTAGCAGATTAATTCACTGAAATTGACCCAATTCCAAACAACAATGAAGATGATGTCAACTTCATCAACTTTCCAAACGATGCCGGTACTGACATATCCAGTTCAAAAGTTTAGGGGGAGCATCATCCTCAAATTCAAAGTCTTCAGGGAGAGCAACACAACCCCATTGTTGATGTTGGATCATCTGCAGCACAAGAACTTCCGAGATTGCATATCTGGACAAAGGATCATCCTACGAATCAAGTAATTGGAAATCTTAACGCTGGAGTTCAAACTCGCTCTGCTTCTAACATTTAAAATTGAGTGTCACTTCTCGGCATTCATATTAATGGTTGAACCTAAATCCATAAAATAAGCCTTAGAACATTCTGATTGGATTACAGCCATGCAAAGAGCTAGCAGAATTTGACAGAAATCAAGTGTGGACTCTTGTCCCTTCTCCTTAGGATCACCATATTGTTGGTACAAGATGGGTCTTCTGAAACAAACTGGACAACGCTGGAGTTATAATCCGAAACAAAGCGAGATTGGTAGCCAACGGATTTACTCATATTGAAGGACTTGATTATGACGAGACCTTTGCTCCCGTTGCCTGTCTTGAAGCTATCCGAATCTTTCTCGCTTATGATGCTCACAAAGGCTTTAAAGTTTACCAAATTGACATCAAGGGTGCTTTTCTCAATGGTGACCTTGATAGTGAAGTATATCTTCAACAACCTCCTAGGAAATGTGTCCCCCCTATAAATACCATTTAACTCGTTTCGGATTTCATTTCGAACTCTCTTATTTCGGAACTCTCTCATTTCGGATTACCAGCATTTTGGACACCACTAAAACTAAAAATGTATTCTGATAGTGGTAATGAGATGCATATTTTATATGTAAGTTTCCATTATGTTCATAATTATATACCTTTATTTTAGATTATATGTTAAAACCTTTATAATTTATGAATTTATATAGGTATTATTTGTTAACGTTACCGTATGCGACCACGTTAAATCTGACAAAAAGCACTGACGGGACGTTATCTCGCCAGAGTCTTGGCCGGGTCTCAGTCTTAGTCCGGACAGGCCAGCGCCAGGATGACAACTCACTTTCCCCCACGAGGAAGAATATTCCTCGTAATCCTCTCACTCTCTGATGACCAATCAGGTCATGACAAAGAGCCGGATGACGCCCAGAACTGACGTCACCTGACTGTGAGACGGCGTGAGTGTACTTCTCCCAGTAGGAAAGTGCCACGTCTCACTCCCACATGGGGAGAATCACCCAATTCCATTAGATACAGGTATAGAAGGAACCCTTTCTGCACAAGGAAGGGGATCTTCTTCTTCCTTATACAATTTTACCTAAATTTCTCTCAGAAAAATGTAACATCCCAAAAATCATGACCAAAAATTATGTTTTTAAACCATTAAATAAACCATAGTTATTAAAATCATTTCCTCAAAAACATAAGTCATAGTATTTTAAACATCAATCAGAGTATCATATCAAAACATCAGGGTAAACATCCCAGACTAAGCATAATGGTGTATGCGATGCAGTCATCCCGAGCTCTTCTCTTTGCAACTGGAAGTACCTGAAACCAAAACTGTAAACCGTAAGCACGAAGCTTAGTTAGTTCCCCATACTACAACATACCATACACATAATCACATATACTGGGCCCCTGCCCCTTCATCGGGCCCCGCCCGTATCGGACAGTGTCCAGCATCAGGCCCCGCCTGACATCGAGCCCCGCTCGGTATACAAATCTGTTTTCCTTCAGGCCCCGCCTGTCTCTGGGCCTCGCCCGCTATACACATACGAACTATATCATATAATCATACTAGCACATAAAGAATCATACACAATACTATATGCTCCAGTCCTAAGGCCTCGCCTATCATGGGCCCCGCCCCTACTCCGCTAATGATGAGATATGGAACCCCGTCCACACTTAGCTAGTGATGAGATACGGGACCCCGCCCACACTCACCTCCCTACCAGACACATACGAGTATCACAAAGACAACAAGTATAACTAAACATGCATACCTTCCTCAGGCACCGCCCGGCATCGGACCGTAGTCCGGAATCATACATATAAACATTCTTCGGGCCCCGCACGGCATCAGACCGTAATTCGAAAACATACAATACAGACACATGCAGGAATCACGAAGACATCAAGCATACCAACATTCCTCGGGCACCGCCCGACATCGGACCGTAGTCCGGAACATTCAATCATACATGCATACATATACGGGCCGACGTTGGTGCCTTAGACTCGTTCACACAAAGGGAAACTCACCTCGCAAAGCTGAATCTCACGGATACTCTCCTGGCTGCTAGCTGGCAAATTCGTGGACTGCTGATCCTTCGGCTCCCCGAGCTGCTAGTCATCATATAAACTAATTAAGTTTAGGATTCTCATAACTTAACCATAAGTTGTCATTGGGGTAAAAGACCATTCTACCCCTCACATACTATTGTCCAAAGATGGACTCTACTCAACCCTTGGCCCAAAAAGGTAAACACTCTTACAAGGCCCAATATATGGCCCAATTTCCAATTGGGCCCAATCCTTTCACATGGGCCTCAGCTAAAGGCCCACTAATGCTTCTCTAGTCCAAATGTTCAATTCCAGATGGCCCACTATGGCCCAAAGTAGCCAAGTCCAATGAATGGCCCAAACCGAGGCCCACTTGTGCGAAACCCACTCTGACTGAGTACGCGGGGCGTACTCAGCTGTACGTAGCGCGTACTAGGTTCGTGACTTGTACGCTGCGCGTACCAGCTTGTACGCCCAACGTACTCCCATGTTAAACCCTTTTTGCTATTAAGCACTTAATGCTTCAAGTCAATGGTCCAAATCACAGATCTGAGTTCCTCTTTATGTCTAAATCCATAAATTCACTGACTTGGTGACTTTGCATGTCCCACATAAGCCCAAACTCCAAAAATGGTATCCTACTTCCATGAAAATGGTCTTAACTCTTGCATGAACCCATTAAGACCTTCAAGATGGAAACTTTTCTGTTCTTGGAACTCATATAGCACTAAGGGTAGCAACCCTAAGCCTAGAAACAGATTTGGAACCATAAAGCTCCATTCTTAGGACCAAAAAGGTCCAAAAAATCAACACAATAGATCTAAGCATTCAAGAGGAAAGTTCAAGACTTCATACCTCAATAAGGTCTGAAATGGAGCAACAATCCAAGATCTACAACTCCTCATTTGAACCACCACCTTGCTTTGCTCTTCACTTCCTTGGAGAATGGATCCAAAACACCAAAATGATCTCTAATGGCCTTCTAAGCTCCAATAACACTCAAGGGAGGATTAGGGTTTCGTTCTAGCTTCTTTAGGGTGAGATGGAGGCTGGTCTTCAAGGCATTATGTTCCTTATATAGTGCCTAGCCCTAAAATTAGGGTTTTGGTAAAAATGGAGTACGCCCCGCTTACCTCTTTGTACGCCCGGCGTACTCACTTACCACCCGCTATCATGCAGCCTTCTACGCCCCGCGTTCTTTATGAGTACGCCCCGCGTACTCATGTAACCCCTAAAACCCTAATCTTAGTTTAGCCATAACTTCTTCGTTCTAAGTCTGTTTCCAACGAACTTTATATCCACGAAAAGGTGGCGAGAAGCCCTACGCTCCTAACAACACACCCAATCCTTAAAACCTTCCGAATAAAACCCGAAACCCATAAAAGACCGAATCATCAGATTACGATTATACCCTTGGCCTCCGAAGACACAATCGAACACTTTCAAAACCGGGTGTTACAACTCTCCCCAACGTAAATTAGATTTCGTCCTCGAAATCTCTCCTGACTAACACCTTTGTCCAAACTAAGGATCTGAGGAACACAACCTATGATTCTACGCGTAATCCATCTTCTCAAGACAATTAGAACCCCAAACCGAACTTCTATCCCGAAGAAAACCACCCCGAGCCTCCGAAAGAAGCCTCTTTTACCTCTTTGAAGTCGGGAATCCATATTGGTATGACTTTCTGACAGACCACCCATGCTGATCTTTTTCATGCTTAGTCTTCCTCGATTGACCGACCAAATGCACACTTCCATCCCTGATTATCTCAATATTACCATCAGAAACAAAATCCATGTCCACAACCTGCTGTAGAATACATATACTTGACAGAAGGCTCAGATAATCCTTCGAGTAGAAGATTCATCCCAGAAACGGTTAGATTCAGACGAGAGCTGTGTAACAGGGTCAAATCAATTACTCTGAGATTATTTAATCCCGCTGCAAGTGACTTATCACTTTCGATCAGCAAACTACTCCACACACAAGAATCCTCACATCACTACTTCTGTCCGAACATCCTGTTGCCTCTTATCCACTGCCCAACTGAGCCGATAGCTCCCAGGTCCCAACTTATATGTCAACTATCTGGAATACTGGATTCCCACTCGGTTGCTGGACCCAAGAATACCCTCTCCGTCGCTCCCGGTGACTTCCAAAGAAGACTTCGGCTATCGAAAAATACCCTATCCACATTGCCACTTATGGCTCTATAACTAGGAGATATGGGCCTCGCCCACACTCTGCTAACTAGGAGATACGGGCCCTCGCCCACACTCCACTGACTAGGAGATACAGGCCTCCGCCCACACTCCGCTGACTAGGAGATACGGGCCTCCGCCCACACTCCGTTGACTAGGACTACACTGGTCCAACTCCACCTCGAATCCCATCGACCTATTCTTCCCTGATTCCGATCACGTTGTGGCCTTTCCACGATCCTTCTAACTAACCTACTCGGGCCTAACTTATCCGAATGAACCTGTGAATGCTACAGCTTATTCCGTAGTCTGACAACACTTCATCACACTATCTAACCACATGAAGGATGTTACGCCTGCCCCGCAGACGTACCATACTTTCCCTCGCTATCTAACCACTAGTGTATGCTACGACTATCCCACAGTCTTACAACACTTCCCACGCTGTCTCGTCCGCTGATTACCAACCCGCACATCCATCGTCGAGCACGCACATGGTCTATCATCCTGACTGAACTCACGTAAATACCCTACACTTGACTTTTGCTTACCCCCAAGCAAAACCGAATTTTAGCACGCTAATATCACATAAGACAATCCCAATTGAACCCAGCCATTATGCCAAGACCGCAACGCATGCATTTGTGTCTAAATTTTTTCCTAAGGACCCCCCTAATTCTAAATACTCACAATCCTCATAAACACTCGCCCACTTCTTTTGAACAATGCTCATTTTATGCATCCCTCCGAATCCATCCGCAGAAAACCTCCTAGCCTCAAGGTATTTTTGGTCAAGCAACCCAAGCATACATAATCTAGAAAATTACAACTTTTCGATACCACTATGGAGCTATTGGAATTCTTCACTTTCTTGATAATTTGAACTTTGATTTCTTCAAATTTGCCACCTTTTGATTTTTGGTATCTTCACTTTTGAATTTCTTCGGAATTTTGATCTTTTGATATCACACTTTAACTTTGATGCTCCAAAAATTCTTTAAACTTTTCTTGTAATTCTCTCTCTTTTTTTTAACATGTAACTCACTTTTTTTTCACTCATAACCTACATGCTTAAGCAGGGGCGCTCAACTTCAACCTTTATTGATTAGAGATAAAAATTTTCCTGGATACATTTCTGGTACACGATGCTAAACATATTGCGTCCCTCAAACTAAGCGAGGTTGTGTTTTTGTCTCATGATTTCACTATAATAAAGGAGGCCACAAATGCATTATAACGTATATTGGCTCAACTAAACATTTGGGTCTTCATAGAATCATCAAATATAATACTAGCATGATCCCTAATTGCTTTTACCAAAATATCTAAATTAGCCCTAGCAATTTTATGCAAAATTTTAAAATTAATCTAAATTTTAACTAAATGTAACCAACCCCCTACCCCACACTTAATTTATGCAATGTCCCCATTGCATATTATGCATGAATAAGAAAACATAAAAATAAAGAGGGAATTGGAACAAACTCCCCTGGGATAGTAGTGGCGAGGTTGATATCTCTTATCTTCAGCTCCATCTTCAATTGACTTTAGACATGGGAACAGCTCATCCATGTCGTGGGTGTCAAAATCTCATGTGGTACAGTCTTTATAAAAACTACAAATATAAGGGAAAAACTCTTGGAAATGCTCGGAAAATGATCTTCAAAGAATAGAACCAATGCCCATATCAAATGTCATCAAATCTTCAGCTCAAAAGTAAGAAGAATGAGCGACTCGTCGAGTAAGTATGTAGGCTCGCCGAGTTGAAGCGTAAATGGCAGAAGAATCGTGAATTTTCACATGGACTCGGCGAGTCCATAAGATGCACTCGGCGAGTAGACCGCTGTGTGACAAAAATTTTATTCTGCCCAAGTCCGTTTCTGATGTATGGGGGTTATATAAACTAATAATTTCCCTCATTTTTCTTCAGGGAATAAACACTCTTTAACCCTTCTATCTATTGGACTCATAGCTTGACTCAAAACTTCGTTTCCTCTCTCGCCTAGACTCGATTTCTCGCTTCGTCAGCCTTGACTCTAGACCCTCACATGCAATCCTAAGCTTCAAACTGAAAAGATCAAAACAACACACAAGTAATAGAAAAAGGAAAACAAACATCTAAATTAAATTCCTAAATTACCCTAATAAACTAGAAGTTTAAAAAGAAAAAGAAAAGCAAACTCTAATGACGGGTTGCCTCCCGCAAGCGCTTCTTTTTGTGCGAGTCTTGAGCTGGACTCTCAACTTAATAAACTTCTAATAAAATCAATGCCAATCCATCTGTTGCATTAAATATTTTCTTTGGACCAATTTGTAAAATTTGGCTCTTTTCTTCTAAAATTGGCCAAACGAGCTTGAATACATAAAACCCAAGAATTCTGACAAGGGTTGGGACCGGTCGGGTACTAATCAGAAATGGATCGCGCTTCAGAACTTTCTCCAAAGTTGGAATCGTCACCCCATGCTTCGAAACACAAACCGGAAGAACAGGGGACCATGTCGTGGTAATGGTCAAACCACAACTTGGTTCCTGCAATTCAGCTTGTTCTTGTTCTTCGTCCGACCTCTCTGCTAACAACCTTTCCAGCTCCTCCAAATCTCTTTCTGGATTAAATTCTTCATCTTGTAACTTTAGCTCTTGTGACTCAAATTGTTCTTGTTTATTAGGCAAGATGTTATCTAACCATCTTCCAAATTCCTTCAAATCATCATCTGAGTCATATACCTCATCTTCTAGCTCTTGTGACTCAGATGTCCCTTGTGTGTTGGGCAAGATGTTATCTAACCATCTTCCAAATTTCTTCAAATCTTCATCTGAGTCATACTCCTCATCTTCTTGCTCAATTTCCTGTACTACTTCCTCAAGAAAAGCATCAAGAGCATCGAGATTTGGAAAATACATAATAAATAAAAATAAAAATAAAAATAAAAATTAAACTAAATAAAAAAATTAATCAATAAAAAAAATGATAACAATTAGCAAATAAAATTAAACTAAATAAAAAAAATGATAACAATTAGCAAATAAAATTAACTATTTAGAACCGTTCCCCGGCAACGGCGCCAAAAACTTGATGTGTGTAAAACCAACTAGTTTTAATCCTACTAACTTAAACACAAAGACGAACACACGAAAGGCAGTGTACCTATCGATTAGCAGTTTAGTTCAGGTAAGTAGGGTATCGAACACAGGGAACTGTAAACAATTAAAAGAAATGCTAATATTATCTAAATAAAACAAGTAATAGAAAGGGGGTTTCTCTAGTTTTGCAAGACTAGAAACTTAAACAACTAATACTTAGACTACTTAACTAAAAACTAGATAAGCAAAGATTCAACTAAATTCAATAACGAAGGGAACTTCTGTTTAGTTCAACTCAATTGATCCTATGGTTGATATTATGGTAATAGTGCAATGGATTAATTCTTCTATTGGCTACCGATTCAAGTGATTAGATTCACGTTCGCTGCACTAATCCGTAGAGAACAAACTAACTCAAACAGTGGCCAGTTGTCTAATTTAATTCAATTCACTAGGTTATTTATTCGGGTTAATTTAGACTTGTAATGGTTAACTAATTTGGTCCTTTAGTTAACCTCTTGTTGATGGTCATCACACAAGCTCATACATGAATTTACCTATTTTTCTATTAATTCTAGTTTCACAGTCGCTAATCCTAGTCATATAATAAAGTGGTCACTTAAATTATATGAGGTAGCAATTAAGAGATGTTCATGCTTCTTAATTATCTTCCTACTAACAGAAAAACAGTTATCATTCACACATAAGGTTCTTTAACAAGCTAGAATCAACAAAATCACCAATATTAAATTAATCCTACCATAAAATCAAACCATAATCACAAAATCATCTATCCTAAACAGAAGTTATGAGTTTTTAGCTCATATCTACAGCAAATAACAAACTAAAAACATAATCTAATGATTGAAACATGGTTTATGCAAAAGATTAAGATAAAAGTAGTGTGTTATTGCCTTTGATCTTCTTCCAATTTGATATCTAGGTTGAAATCTCGAAAACCACAGCTTCTAAGAACCCTTCTGGCCTCCAAAAATCGTCCTAAACTTCCCCCATTCGTTCGGGTTCGAATGAGAAGCGTTTCTATATATATATATATATATATATATATATATATATATATATATATATATATATATATATATATATATATATATATATATATATATATATATATATATATTCTGAAAACAGGGGCTACTCGGCGAGTCCAGTGACCTACTCGCCGAGTCCATCACTTAAAATCACGTGTACGGCAAGTCAGCGCGTCTTTATCTTCTCGAATCTTCGATGCGACTTGCCGAGTAGTCGACCCTACTCGCCGAGTACCTTGTGTTTTTAGCATTTTCTCAACACATGAAAGTCGTCCGAAATTGTGTCTAGTTTTCAGAACATTTTGAATCTCGTCAATCGGAGTTACGGTTCATGAAATATGGCCAAAACACTGACGAGGGGTCAAGCTGCCCAGCAACATCCTTCTTTCTTCAAATTCCAAGATCCAAGCTTCCAATCGCTAGTTCCGCTTCCTTCTCCACCCGAGCATGTCTTTTATTGCTGAAATTGAAATATTAAGCTAATTAAGTACCTTTTGTCCATAAAATGATATAAAATCAACAATAATTAATAAGATAATGAATGATTTCTATGACTAAATAAGCCCATATCACACGTCCTGACGGGAATTCCCCAACTTAATTTCCCAATACCCTCTATCAAACACCCCGGAGACGCGAACCCAACGTTGGGAAGTTTCCCAAACTCCCAACTCGCACACTCCTCAACCCAAATAGCCTCTTGGGTCGTCTTCCTCCCCAGCGGGAATGCTAATTCATCCTAGTTTCGCACTCACTTCTGTCCCTGAATCCCCGAATGATTCTCCCCCACTTTGATTCAACTAACATCTTACAACACACAAGTCTGGAAGGATTCCCAATCCTTTTTACCATCCAATGATCAATCTTCTGGAAACCAATGCTTACCATTGTTAGTGTTCTAAAACTAACCAATACTAAAATAGTACCACTCGTTAAGACTAGTGGAACACTTCCTGAGCTCCAATCACATTTGCTACAGCTACCGCATCCTGAGAACCCACTGTAAAAGGAGACGACCTCACACTACTACTCTAAGATTCATGGTATGCAGATGGAATATAATCCGAACATAAGGAGTTAATATAACTCCAAGATACATTTACTCATACCGATGCAAGACAAAAGCAATAAAATCATAAATAAAAACTGATAAGAAAGTAAAAGATACACCTGCAACATCGGAAGTCGCTCGCGCCTCCTCTGTAGTCAGCTGGAAAGCCCTACTCCTGGCTACAGGCGCCTCTGCCCGGCCCCGACGGTCGTCGGTGATCCCCAATGTTGCAGGGGCAGGTGCCATCACTTGTCCTGCTGCAGCCAAACTCATACATTGGGCCTTCTTGTGGCCCCGCTGACTACAATGAAAGCAGATCAAGTCTGATCCTTGGGTTGTGGTAGCAGTACAATCCCTGCTATAATGACCGATTCGTCCGCACTTGAAGCAGGCAAAATCACTACCACTGCCACTCGTACACGCACCCTCGTGTGTCTTTCCGCACTTGCCACAACGGCTACGGTCTTGATGACCCCTCAATCTAGAATCCGATGTCTTGGGCCTCTTGCCCGATCCCGTGGATGTCTGAACCTTGTCTGACTTTCTCTTCCTCTCCGCCTCCAAGTCGATATCCCTCTCCCTGGCTTGAGCGATCATATCCTCCGGCGTCTTACAGTTGGACCGGCTCACAAACTGTCTGATGTCGCTCCTCAGCATCTCGTGGTACCGAGCATTCTTCGTCTCCTCGTCCTCCACATACTGCGGAATAAGAAGGGCCCTCTCCCTGAACTTAGCGGTGATCTCAACCACCGTCTCAGTAGTCTGCTGGAGGTCCTGGAACTCCCGTGCTAGTTGCTGCACCTCAATCACTGGTGCAAACTCGGCCCTGAACATGGCCTAGTAGTCACTCCATCTCATCGCATCAATAATAACATCATCTCCAATAGCATGTCCAACATCCTCCCACCAATCACGTGCTCTGTCCTTCAGAAGGTAGGAGGCGAGTCGGACCTTGTCCCCCTCGGGACACCGGCTAGTACGAAAAGCGTTGGCGACATCTGCCAACCACCGCATACTAGCAATGGGGTCCCTAGCCCCATGATAATCCGGAGCTCCACAAGCTCTGAACTCCCTGAATGTCAACCTGCGTGCCCCCCTCATGGCCGCCATCTCGGTGCAGAATGCACCCAACCTCTCATCAAGAATCTCCATGATACCCTCCTTGATCGTATCGAAGATCACAGAAGTCTGGTCAATGATACTACACGTAACCTCGACTGAAATGAACTCTCTCATCCGATCATCAAGCTGCCCGGCTCCAGAGACCGAGCCTGATCCCTCGCCTGCGCCAGAACATCCAATTGGTCTAGTGTGTAACGTCACCATACTGAAAATACACCATAACAAACATCAGAATACTCATCATAACTCGAGGGATCACACACACTACAATTTCCATGGATTCATCTCAGCCCTCCTTGATTCGAGTATGGATCCTCTGCTTTCAGTAATACGGGCTCATACTACCTTCCACATATATCCGTACTTTCCTCAAGAGCTGCCTTGACTCCACCAAGTCCCTTCTACTACTACTGCTCTTCACGCTAATCTCATCCTAGGCTTTCCCTAGGTTAATCTCCGACCCACTCTCCACCATCAGCTGCATAAGAAGTCCCTACTACCTTTCCCTAACTAGCTCGCGAATACTATTACATATCATTAAGACCAGATAATTCTTCGAATGAGAGGTCCTACCCTACAACGGTTACACTTAGACGAGAGTTGCCAAATAGAGCTAAACCTAACCTTCTGAAATTATTTAGTCCTCATAATATGTAACTTAACATATTACTAGTTAGTTAAAGCTAACTAGAACTCCTAAAAGCACAAAGCAAGCAGCATTCAAGCATTGAGTAACAAAACCAAGCATATCCTAATCAGGCCATCATATCATTGACTAATCAGTACTAGCATGCAGTTCATAAAGCTCATACACATATAACAGGAATACAAGGCATCCTTCCTAGATCCTTAGCCCTAATCTAGCATGCAGTTCTCATAAGCATATCATAACATAAAAAACTTGTATGGGTAATCTGGGAGAACTTACTTGAGCTCGGCTGATTGCATGCACCACACCCTTTTTCTCCTTTCAAAATCCTTTTTATGAAAATGGTTTTCCTTTTAAAAAATTTATACCAAGTCCTCAGTTTGAGTTCAGACACACCCGAGAGTATGTCCGGATCTCTCAAACCAAGGCTATGATACCAACTTGTAACATCCCAAAAATCATGACCAAAAATTTCGTTTTTAAACCATTAAATAAACCATAGTTATTAAAATAATTTCCTCAAAAACATAAGTCATAGTATTTCAAACATTAATCAGAGTATCATATCAAAACATCATGGTAAACATCCCAGGCTAAACATAATGGTGTGTGCGATGCAGTCATCCCGAGCTCTGTAAACCGAAACCAAAACTGTAAACCGTAAGCACGAAGCTTAGTGAGTTCCCCATACTACCATATACCATACACATAATCACATATACTGGGCCCCCGCCCCTTCATCGGCCCCCGCCCGCATCGGACAGTGTCCAGCATCAGGCCCCGCCTGGCATCGATATACAAATATGTTTCTTCCAGGCCCCACCTGTCTCTGGACCTCGCCCGCTATACACATAGAAACTATATCATATAATCATACTAGCACATAAAGAATCATACACAATACTATATGCTCCAGTCCTAAGGCCTCACCTATCATGGGCCCCGCCCCTACTCTGCTAATGATGAGATATGGAACCCCGTCCACACTCAACTAGTGATGAGATACAGAACCCCGCCCACACTCACCTCCCAACCCGGCACATACGAGTATCACAAAGACAACAAGTATAACTAAACATGCATACATTCCTCGGGCACTGCCCGACATCGGACCGTAGTCCGGAATCATACATATAAACATTCTTCGGGCCTCGCACGGCATCAGACCGTAATCCGGAAACATACAATACTGACACATGCAGGAATCACGAAGACATCAAGCATACCAACATTCCTCGGGCACCGCCTGACATCGGACCGTAGTCCGGAACATTCAATCATACATGCATACATATACGGGCCGGCGTTGGTGCCTTAGACCCGTTAACTTAAAGGGAAACTCACATCGCAAAGCTGAATCTCACGGATACTCTCCTGGCTGCTAGCTGGCAAATCCCCGGACTGCTTATCCTTCGGCTCCCCGAGCTGCTAGTCATCATATAAACTAATTAAGTTCGGGATTCTCATAACTTAACCATAAGTCCTCACTGGGGTAAAAGACCATTCTACCCCTCACATACTCTTGTCCAAAGATGGACTCTACTCAACCCTTGGCCCAAAAAGGTAAACACTCTTACAAGGCCTAATATATGGCCCAATTTCCAATTGGGCCCAATCCCTTCACATGGGCCTCATCCAAAGGACCATTAATGCTTCTCTAGTCCAAATGTTCAATTCCAGATGGCCCACTAAGGCCCAAAGTAGCCAAGTCCAATGAATGGCCCAAACCGAGGCCCACTTGTGCGAAACCCACTCTGACTGAGTACATGGGGCGTACTCAGCTGTACGCAGCGCGTATTGGGTTCGTGACTTGTACGCTGCGTGTACCAGCTTGTACGCCCAACGTACTCCCCTGTTAAGCATTCAAGAGGGAAGTTCAAGACTTCATACCTCAATAAGGTCTGAAAGGAGCAACAATCCCAGATCTACAACTTCTCATTTGAACCATCACCTTGCTTTTCTCTTCACTTCCTTGGAGAATGGATCCCAAAACACCAAAATGCTCTCTAATGGCCTTCTAAGCTCCAAGAACACTCAAGGGAGGAAGAGGGTTTCGTTGTAGCTTCTTTAGGGTGAGATGGAGGCTGGTCTTCAAGGCATTATGTTCCTTATATAGTGCCTAGCCCTAAAATTAGGGTTTTGGTATAAATAAAGTACGCCCCGCGTACCTCTTTGTACGCTTGGCGTACTCACTTACCACCCGCGATCATGCAACCTTCTATGCCCACGTTCTCTATGAGTACGCCCTGCGTAGTCATGTAACCCCTAAAACCCTAATCTTAGTTTGGCCATAACTTCTTCGTTCTAAGTCCGTTTCCAACGAACTTTATATCCACGAAAAGGTGGCGAGAAGCCCTACGCTCCTAATAACACACCCAATCCTTAAAACCTTCCGAATAAAACCCGAAACCCATAAAAGACCGAATCATCTGATTATGATTATACCCTTGGCCTCCAAAGACACAATCGAACACTTTCAAAACCAGGTGTTACAAAGAAAGCTAACTTGATCGTCAGAGTGACGTCCCGGGAGAACTCCCGATCATCGTCTAACGTCTCTTCTGTGTTTCGTTCTCATCAAAACCTCCAAGATCAACTCATTAACAAACGTCCAATGCCCTCAAGAGCATGTCACAACATTTGGCATCATCCAGACGTATCCTCAGAGTGATACAACCAATAGACGACGCTAGTTCTCTGCAAAAGGGGGACCTAAACCCAACAGCAATTGGGACGTAGAAGAAGATCTGTTCAGAACATCGGTGATAGTAAATGAGGAACATCATCGCGAGTGTAGAACACAGGCCCCAATCCACGTGCTAATGGTGTCTGCCAATTACGAAAAAATAGCAAAGCCAGTACTCAAGAGCAATTTCCGGCAACTATCGTCAGAAGGTTTGCTGCCTCAAATAGCGATAACACATCTCGATTTGTTGCAGGAACCTCCGTATGATGGCAACGAGGTACTCACTATCTCTAAATTCCGTAAGAGAAACGCAACTCACCAAACGGAGGATGAGATAGAGGTACTCTAGAGAAATCTACTCAGTATCACTTTTTCGAGTAGCGATCCCAGGCTGTTGAACTGGGTCCACGAGATCCACTCTTCATATCTGGATTCATTCACCATATGAAAATCCATTGGATATACATTGACAATGGTGGTAGCTCTGACATAATCTACGAGCACTGTTTCAGGCGACTACCGGAGACATGGAAGGAGGGGCTAAGGCCCTAACTGGAGGACCATTGGTGGGGTTTACCGGTCATAGCTTGTGGCCATTTGGTACTATCGGGCTTCCTTTAACGTTGGTAAGTCATGACGAAAAGGGACAAAATTACAAGAACAATCGAATTTTCTGTGATTCGGTTTCCAGCAGAACACAATATTCTGCTCGGACGATTAGCAATCTCCCTACTACAGTTCGTGTCATCGACGATACATGGCATAGTTAAATTTAGCACACGCCAGGGATCAACAATAATTATTGCCACAAACACCAGGGCATAGCACTACCATCAGATCATAGCTGCTTCTGAGTTGGTGCGAGCTCCAAAAAAGTCGAAGGAGGATTGTTCCACTGAACAACACCACGTAAACGTAGAATACCCAGAGCAGCTTGTGCAAATCGGTGCTCACCTATCATGCGAGACCAAGGCATGACTGGTAGCGCTCCTAAAGCAATATTCCGTTGTTTTCGCCTGGAAGCCAATAGATCTGACAGGTGTAGACCAACAGGTTATAGAGCACAGTCTCAACATCACGCCCGGAAGCAATCCTGTCATACAAAAGAAGAGGGGCCAGGCGGAAGACCGGAACAGGGCTATAAATGTAGAAGTAGTTGACCTAGTGAGTGCCGACATACTTAGGGAAGCGATGTTCCCGACATGGATAGCAAATCCCGTCATGGTAAAGAAAGCCAATGGGTCATGGCGATTGTAAATTCACTACTCATACCTTAATAACGCTTGCCCAAAGGATCATTATCCCCTTCCGGAGATAGATCAGAAAGTCCAATCGCTCGAAGGGTTTTAGTTCAAATGTATCCTTGACGCGTACAAAGGTTATCATCAAGTACAGATGAAACAAGAGGATGAGGCGAAAACAGCTTTTCACACCGAGAAGGACACTTTTTGCTACCAGAAAATGTCGTTTGGACTCAAAAACGCGGGTGCTACATATCAGAGACTAATGGACAAGATATTCGTTGATCAAATTGGTATCAACATCGAGGTCTACGTTGATTACATGGTAATCAAGAGCCAGAACGAAGAAACATTACTCCATGATGTGGAAGAGACTCTTAAAACGCTAGTTAAAGCGCAGATGAGGTTAAACCCAGCCAAGTGTACCTTCAGCGTAGAAGAAGGTCAATTCCTTGGGTATTAGATATCCAAGGATGGGATTCTGCCCAACCCCATCAAAGTCCAAGAGTTCCTCGAGTCGAAAACTCCCCACAACCTCAAAGGTGTACAAGAGATATGTGGTCGGCTAACGGCATTAGGAAGATTTATTGCTAAATCAGCAGAAAAAGCACTTCCCCTGTACCAAACTCTCAAAGGGTGCTTATATAAAAAGCAATTCAAATGGACAGAAAGAGCAGACGAAGCATTACAACGACTGAAAGATGCCTTACACCAGCTACCAGCCCTCTCTTGCCTGCTACCAGGAGAAACGCTACAGATGTACCTAACAACATCGGAAGAAGCTATCTCCTCCGTGTTGGCGGTGGAAAGGGAAGCCAAACAGGTCCCCCATCCACTTTGTAAGTAGGTCCTTGCAAGGGCCAAAGGTTAATTACCCAGTCTTAGTGAAATTGGTCCTCGCCCTAGTATACACTGCCAGGCGGCTACGACGGTATTTCCAAGCTCACAAGGTGGATGTCCTAACCAGCTACCCGATAAAGCAAGTTCTGCTAAGTCCGGAAAAGTTTGGACTCTGGACGCCTCGCCAAATGGGCCATAGAATTAGGCGAACACGATATCAATTACCACCCCCGGACTAGCATCAAGGCCCAGACCCTTGCAGATTTCCTAGTCGATATCCCAGATACTATCAAGGGAACACCAACGACAATATCCTTCGACCCATTGGAGCCTGAAGCCAGCAAAGAGCTTTGGAAATTATACATCGACTGCGCAGCAAGTAAGGAAGGCTCAGGCGCAGGCCTGATCCTTCAAAGCCCCAAAGGCGAAGAAATCACTTATGCACTACGATTCGATTTCCAAGTATCTAATAACGAAGCAAAATATGAGGCACTCCTAGCAGGCCTGAGGTTAGCAAGGGAGGTTGGCGCAAAGCGATTAGCAGCTCTCAGCGATTCGTTACTCATCACGAACCAAATAAACAGAATATATGAAGCCAAAGATCCAAGCATGCAGACATATCTAGATGCAGTCCGCAGCTTAACAAGCACATTTAAAAACTTTTCAATAAATCAAATCTCCCGTGGAAAAAATACGAGGGTGGACGCTCTCAGCAAGCTAGCCTCAACTTCCTTTGATCACCTAACAAATAAAGTGTTAGTCGAAGTGCTCCCAGAGAGAAGCATTGATAACCAAAAGGTTAATATAGTCTCGACTACCCCATAATGGACCAAATCATACGTCGATTACTTGCGCCACGGTGTACTCTCAGATGACTCGACAGAAGCGAGAAAAGTCAAGGTCAGGGCGTCACATTTCGCAATTAGAGACAACCAACGGTATCGAAGAGGGTATTTAAGTCCATGGCTAAAGTGCATCTTTAAGACAGAAGGACAGACGCTCCTAGAGGAAATTCATTCCGGAGACACGACAACGCACGAAGGGGCTCGAGCACTCACGGGCAAAATACTCCGCCTAAGAGTATATTGGCCAGACATATACAACGAGGCAACAGCCCTAACCAAGAAATGTAAAGAATTCCAGGCATTCGCTCCTTTCTAGAATCAACCGGCCATGTCGTTGACCAGCATCACCAGCCCCTGGCCCTTCCATCAGTGGGGGATTGACATAGTGGGACCATTCCCACCAGTTCCAGGGGGTGTGAAATTCTTGTTAGTTGTTGTGGATTATTTTACAAAGTGGATAGAGGCGGAACCGCTGGCCACCGTCTCGGGAAAGCAAATGATAAAGTTCATAACCAAAAATATCTTGGCTCTCTTTGGCACACCCAAAGTTCTCATAAGTGACAATGGCACACAATTTGAAGGGAGCCTCTTCAAGGAGTGGTCTGAAAATAAGAAGATCCACCGCCGGTTCACGTCCGTGGCGCACCCTCAGGCCAATGGGCAAACCGAGATATCAAACAAAACCATAGTTAATGGTTTAAAGAAAAGGTTACTCAGATCAAAGTCTGCCTGGGTAGACGAGCTCCCGACAGTGTTGTGGTCATATCGTACCACCGCAAGGTCGAGCACGGGAAAAACGCCATTTAGCCTTACCTATGGGACGAAAGCAGTCCTCCCATTGGAAATAGTAGCTGGCTCATTGTGAACAGAGAGTTTCGAGGAAACAGCCAATGAAGCAGGGCGATGCCAGGACTTAGACATGCTAGATGAAAAATGCGAGGCTGCACAGATGCGCCAAGCATTGTACAAATCGCGCACCGAGAACTACTACAATCGCCAAGTCCGGGTGAAGAACTTCAAAGTTGGAGAATGGGTGCTAAGGAAAAATGAGTCCAGCCACGCTGAAACATTAGGAAAACTCAGCGCCACTTGGGAGGGACTGTACAAAATTGTAGAAGCCCATAAGAATGACGCTTACGTAGTAGAAGCCCAAGACGGGGGTGCAATACCAAGAACTTGGAATGCATAGAGCCTGCGCCATTTCTACTCTTAAACGAGTGTCAAAGATAAATTAAATGTTAGAAAAGGCATTGATTATTGGTCTTGGAATGTAAAATTAATCAGTAAGAATTAGTTTACTATTTCCAGTTTTGTGACACTCTAGCAATAGGTGAATTAGAAAAAAAAAAGAGCAATTCAGATGCTCCTTATTTTCAAGCTTGAAAAATAAAATAAAGAGGCTGTATACATTTACCATGTGACAACAAGGATTGATCATCCAACGTCACATGAGCGAAATCGTTACAAGAAGGCATCCAGGGGGTTAAAAAGGTTCATAAACTTTCCCCCAAAACATGTTCACCACACATATTATAGCAAACATTCCCAAAAACAAACGTACAAAAGAACATGTAACACAAGTGTAGAAGAGTCATAACCTTCCACTGATAAGAAAAGCACAACCAGGTGAGCCTCAAGATAACGATCTTGGCTACACCTAGGGTCTTTAAGCAGGAAATTAGAACCGATTTCTCAAAGATAAGCATGAGCAAAGCTCAAAGGGTTCACAAGTAAAAGGACTCAGACCACGAATTTAAGCAAGCCCTGCACAAATACTACGTGATGACTAACATAAATCATGTACGAAAAAATATATATGATAACAGGAAACATTCATATTCATAAAATAAAAATAAACATTGTCAGTTTCCGGACTCCCGTACTTTTAAGCTGCCACGAAGGGCAGAAAAGACAAAAAAAAACATTGTTCACAAAAGCTGCATAAACCAAATCAAGCAAATGACACTACTCGTGAGCAGGTGCAGTACCATCACCAGGTGGAGAACTTGGGCCAGGACCCGACTCATCACTTTGAGCTTCCTGGCAGAGAACACGGAGCCCAACCAAATTTATGTCTCCAAGACGAAGATAGCCAGCGAAATCTGTCTCCGTGAACGTAGCAATGTCGTCCTCCATCTCCCGAGTCTTGGTGGTCATATCCACCTCCACTTCAGGGTCGAACTTCCTAGCAACCACCAATTCTCTCAAAGCTCCCTTCCCCAACTCCATATTCGCTGCCACGCAAGCAGCCTGCACATGCACCAAGCCCTTGAGGAAGTAGGGGCTTTCGATCACCTTGTCCATTATTCGACAAAGCCCATCACGAAGGATCCACACAATGTCCTTCTCCAACACACCCCTCGCAGCGCTTTCCCCAACTAGATCTGCCTCCAGCTCCGCCGTTCGTTCACTCAGGATAGTGTTCTACAAGGTCAGGGCCCCTACACGATCAGTTAAGAGCTTCACCTCCCCGTCCAGCCTTGCCACATGTTCTTCCAGGCTCGCCTTCTCGTACAACACAAGCTCTTGCTGGGCCTCCCAGTTGCGCTTATCAGCCTCCATCTTCGCCACGTGAGCCTTCAACTCCGCACATTCAAATCTCATCTTGTCCGAATAGGACTGGATGGCCTCTATGTCGAAAATGCGCTCGGCAGCCGATACCAAGTAAGACGAAACTTGGGCGGTGGCATAACAAAGACCGTTAGCCATCTGCTCATCCACCAGAACAATCAGAGCTTCAGCTGTGGCGGGTGGAAAAGCATGCCGACACCACTCAAGAGCAGTGTCGTGGTCGGATACAAGGTCTTTAGGGGTTAAGCTCCAAGACGGCCTATAGATACCCGAGTGAGACACTGAAGGAGGAGGGACAGCTCCCGTTTTACTAGGAGAAGTTGACACATAACCACAAGAAGGCACAGATCAAGCCTTCTCCTCGACTCTCTCAGCAGCAGGATCGGGGTCAGTCACATCGGTAGTTATCTTCTCTTTATTATCGGGCGGTTCAGTCTCCCTATTGTGTGCCCCCTCCAGCAGTTTCGAAGAACTTTCATCGGGGACACTGGTGGAACCTTTGAAACCCCTAGCAAGAAACTCAAGTTACGTTTCTTGCGAAGCGGGGGCTCGGTGCTAGCCGTCTCAACGCTACCGCCAAAAGAGGTTTCCAGCAAAGTGAATCGTCTCTTGACATATCAGAGACTCCTTAGGGACCCGGAAGGGGCAGGATCCTTCTGAGAAGCACCGGTAACAATGACGTCCTACAGATCCAGCTCCTTACCAGCGCCAACAACATCTTCTGAACCGACGGGAGACTCAGGTATAGCCCCGATACCCCTACCGGAAACAGGTGGCGGGAGAGTCACTACAAGGTCGATGTCACGGCACTCAAGATCACCGTCGAATAAACCTCGTAGAGCTTTCTCAAAGGAGATAATCTCCTCCACACCTGACAAAAAACAAAGATAACAGCGGTTAACAAGATTACCGATTTCAAAGTACTTTGGCGAGTAAAAAAGGGGGGGCAAGGGAAAGCAAAAGAAGGAGCACGATACCTTCTCTCTTGATGAAAAACTCGGGCATTTTCCCACGAGCCCTCCAAGCGGCGCTCATCCCACCACCAGCCAAGAAGCAGTCTAGCCAGTCCTCACCATAGATGCTAACCTTCTCTAGGGCATCTTCCAACTCTTTGTCAGCACCAAAGAGTGTTGGAGCACGGTCTAAATACGCCTTGGTCTTAGGATAGCTAAGCACCACAAGGTCACTGTTCACCCACAAAAACTTCTCCTGCCAATTCTTTTTGGATTTTTGATCATGAATGAGGGTAAGGACTCCTCGTCGGTGAGAAAGGGTCTGAGTCCCAAATTGGATGGAAGCATTGAAAAAGTGCTTGAACGCCGGGACAGTCGGCTAGTAACCTAGGGCACGATAGAGAAGCTCAAAGCCCACAATCTTGTTTATGGCGATTGGGGTCAGTTCCCTTACAAAAAACCCGTATTCGCGAATGATCAGGTTGAAAAAGTCCGTAGTGGGTAAGCGTAGACCCGCCTTAAACAAAGCAATTGGAATGCCGACCTTGCCCTCAGGAGGACTATAGAGCGATGCATCAGGGAGAGGAATCTAAACCCCATGTTCAGGAACAAACCCAAACCGGAACTGGAAGGATTCCCATTCCTCAGCAGTGAGTTCCCTTCCTAAAGGACGAACGAAAACCATGGAAGAATGCAAGGAAAGATCGAAAGGGTTCTTTAGAGCAAAGAAGAAAAGTGAGAAAGGCAGAGAGTGAGCGAAATGCCTGGAGAAACAAGGGTTTAAATGCTACAAAAAGAGCAATGAACCGTCTCATGATGAAACCGCCGAACAACGGCAACTCCGTCTTGTCAACCGCACAGACTAGCAATAGCAGTCCGCCACGTGTCTATGACTAGACCAGAATGACTCTGCTACATCCCCAATGTAGAAGCCTACTGGTCTAAGGGACTTGTTAACGTTACCGTATGCGACCACGTTAAATCTGACAGAAAACACTGACGGGACGTTATCTCGCCAGAGTCTTGGTCGGGTCTCGGTCTTAGCCCAGACAGGCCAGCGCCAGGATGACAACTCACTTTCCCCCACGAGGAAGAATATTCCTCGTAATCCTATCATTCTCTGATGAACATTCAGGTCATGACAAAGATCTGAATGACGCCCAGAACTGACGTCACCTGGCTGTCAGACGGCGTGAGCGTACATCTCCTAGTAGGAAAGTGCCACGTCTCACTCGCGCATGGGGAAAATCACCCCATTTCATTAGCAACAGGTATAAAAGGATCCCTTCCTGCCCAAGGAAGGGGATCATCTTCTTCCCTATACAATTTTTGTAACATCCCGAAATTTCAGAAGTTCAATGAAGGGCCAAAATTGTAAATAAAAGAAGGGACTCGACGAGTAGGTCCGCTTACTCGCCGAGTCGGAGTGGGATTTGTCGCAGGTTTAAGTGGCCCACTCGCCGAGTCGGCGGCTAGGACTCGACGAGTTGGTGCTGAAGAGAGAAAACCCTAATCTTAGGGTTTGCACCCTATATAAAGAACATTATATCCTTCCCTCGGCCCCCCTTGCTACCCTGAGAGTCCCAGCAAACCCTAGTTCGTGTGAAACACCATTGATTGAGGAGAATGGAGCTTGGAAGAAGATTTTGGTGTAAAAAGCTTGAGGAGATAGAAGCTAGCATCAATGGGGCTTGTGTGGATCTGGGATCTACATCTGTTTGGGCACATTTCAGAGGTAAGAAGCCATAACCTTATGCTAATTTCCTTTTTGGTTCATCCTTGGTGGTTGATGGGGAGTTCCATAATTGGATTGAGAGTTATTTCGGGTTTAGAAGATAGATCTGAGGTTGCTACCTCAGATCTAGTCTTGAGCTGGTCCAAAATGTCATAAAGTTCAGTCATTGAGTTGTTGGTGAAGCCCCTTTTGTCTAAAACCCAAGCCCTAGTGTGTTTTGGGCTTATATCTCCTTGGTTTCACGTAAAGTTTGCAACTTTATGTGAGGTTTAGGCTGTAGAAGAGTGGATCTATGGATTGGAGCCCCTGCTTGGCTCGAAAAGCCTCTGAATGGATTGAGAACTGGAGAGACTCGGCGAGTCACATGGGTGTACTCGACGAGTTGTATGAAGATTGCCTTGGACTCGACGAGTTGAAGAACAACTCGGCGAGTCTGTTGAAGATTGCCTTGGACTCGACGAGTCTGTTCTGGACTCGACGAGTCTGGTCGCGAAACCCTAAACTTTTCTGGTTAAGCCTCGAATTGGTGAGTCGAGGGACGACTCTGTGAGTTGAGCAGGATGGGACTCGGAGATAGTTGGACTCGACGAGTCTTGGGGCGACTCGGCGAGTTGAGTCGTGTTATGGGAGTTCCGAGTATAGGAACTCGACGAGTCGACGGGTCGACTCGGCGAGTAGAGTCAGTCAGGAAGTTGACTTTGACTGAGGACTTTGACTTTGACCAAGAGTTGACCAGTTTGACTTCCAAGGGTATTTTGGTAATTTTGGTATTTATGGAATTGGTTCTTTGGTAGTGTTCTGTGGTGAAGTTCGTGTCGGTGGTCGGAGCAGCTTGGTCTTATCTCTTCAGTTGGCAATTGCAGGTGAGTTATCCTTACTATATCGATAGGGTCTACGGCACCAAGGCCGACCCTTTATCGGATGGAAATCCGGGTATTGTTGGTTATGTTATTGCTTTGCTAGATCTGCATCCTGGTATTTAGGATGGTGTTATGTTAGTGACCTGGTTAAGGTCGGTACCCGGTATATAGGGTAATGCTATGCTAGTGACCGGTTAGGTCGGAATCCTGGTTAGGATGTTGATATGCCATGTGATCTGTTAGACTGATAGTCTGGTTAAGGATTTGTTATGTGATTGATTGTTTTATGTGCACATGGTTGTTTGACGGGGGTTGGGTTGAGGCGGATCCTGCTTTGTGTTGTAGGCCAACATACCCAAGGCGGACCGGATATTCCGAAGGCCCAGGGAGCGGTCCGGATAGGCTGAAGGCCCCAAGAGGGCGGACCAGACGATCCGAGGCTCGGAGAGTGGACCAGGCCGACTGAAGGCCCGGTGCGGGCGGACCAGTCATACTGTAGACTCACAGAGTGGACCAGGTGGATTGAAGGCCCGGTGCGGGCGGACCAATCATACTGTAGACCCGATATGCATGGCTGTTCTATTTTTGATATGTTATGAGTATGTTTATGTGTGGTTGGTATTTTGGGGGTAACTCACTAAGCTTTTGGGCTTACAGTTGTAGTGTTATGTTTCAGGTACTTCAGGAGATCGTGGCAAGGCGAAGGCGTGATCGTACCGCTCCTCATGTTTTATGATTTATATGATATGGTTCTGGGGGATACTCTGATAATAAACTATTTTGAAAATGAGATGTATGAAGTTAATGGTTTTTGAATGAATTAAAATGTTTTATTTTGGCTCAATTTTTATGGGTGTTACAATTTTACCTAAATCACTCTCAGAAAGAAAGCTAACTTGATCGTCGGAGTGACGTCCCGGGAGAACCCCCGGTCGTCCTCTGACGTCTCTTCTGTGTTGTGTTCTCAGGCAAACCTCCATGATCAACTCGTCAACAAACGTCCAATGCCATGAAGAGCATGTTACAACATTATTAGTTTTCCTTTGATTTTTATTGGTTTAAAGATAATTATAGAATTACATGTAGGAATATATGTATGCTACATCAAAAATTCTCACCAAAAAACTTTATTTTCATTAGTCCGGAACAAGTACGGAATCCGAAAAAACATGTCCGGATTAATAAGAACCCCTCCGCAATACGATGAACATTCTGGAATTTTGTTTTGGAATTTAGGTTCAGAATTTTTTTTCCGGAATTTAGGTCTGGAATTATGTTTCGGAAATGTGTATTCAGTAATGTCCTCCGAAACATACATACACATATGCCTAATTAATTATTCTTTTGATTGCATATTGACATAACATACGAAGCGGTTGTTACTACAACCTACAGGCCTTAACTTAGGCGCAAAATCATGGCTCGTTTAAATAACCGACCAGTTTGTGGGGTCTTGTTTAGGCAATCATGTTTTGTTGACTATGTGAACATGCAGATGGGTGTAGAATGTTACCCTTTACTCTATCAATATCTTATGTGCAAGGAATTTACTACTTTTGATCCAGTTGACCTACAAGAGCTTTTATTTTTGGTTGGCGACTATCGGGTTTTCTTTGACAGGAAGGTACTCTGCTTGGTCACCAACTTGCGGTTCGGGAAGTATTTCCACCCCAATTTTGATTTTGGAGAGTCCAGACAACGTGTGCTCCCATTTGTGGCGCTTTCACGTCTGGTAAGAATGGTTGTCCTTATCCACGTGTTCAATAACTTACTTCATCAATTAAGTGATGCAGACGCAGTGGGAGTCTCACTGATGTTTATGCTAGAGCAAGGATTTTTTGGGAAATACCCTCGACAGCCGGTTACTAATGAACATATGACGTTTGTCTCTAATTAAACGAGTTTAACAGGTATATAGTTTTTTTTACACAAATTATATCAAATCATACATATACTTATTAAGTGTAATTGTTGACATAGGTACCTATGGGGTAGATTGATATGGGATTTACTTACAAATAGCTATGTATTGTGTTTGATAAGATTGATGAGCATTTGAACCCCAATGCGCCAAGAATATGTAATAGACACACATATACTCTGTAGGGATTTGTCTATGCATTTAAGGTATGTCCACTGTTTTTAAAATGTTTTTTAAGAAACAGGTATTATAACTTTCTTAAGTTGGTTAGTTGTTTGACATCTTAATTTTGTAGATTTGGATCATGGAGACATTTCCCAATAGTAGTATAGTTGGTTCCCTTATACCGGGTGTTATCTCTCAGGCAGTTGGCAAACCCTAAGATGAGGCGTTTGTACGTTGTTGAGTGTGAATACATTATTGATGTTACTGATGTATGTATCTTAGCTCACCTTATAATTTATAAGTTTCATTGAGAGTTTCATGTGGATGTAGCTTAGTTCACCTTATATTGTTTTATGCAGTGTCCCCCCTCCCCCCCCCCCAAACGAACTGTTGCAGCCTACTCAGCAGGAACATGCTGCTTTGTAGTGGATTGAGAGTTTCCCGTGGATAGATGCTGCAAATTACCCTGAAGTTTGAGTTATGGTTTTTTCTCGTGTGTGTTTTAAACAATTTCCTTATGAAGATGTAGCAAAAACAACTTTATGTTTCCGAACAATGTAAAATATTCTATTTTTGTACAAATATCATCACGGCTTTTAAGGTCAATAGTATCGTAGTGTTGACTACTATTTTGACTAGTTTTAATGTTAGATCTACTCTTAAACTTAATGTTACTTTTGGCACTTGACTTGGTCTTACTAGAATTTTCAATTTTTGTTGAATCTGCGGGAAACTGAGTGTCACAGTTTATCCTTGTGTGATCGATCCTTTGGCAACAACTGCATTTTTCTGAATCGGACCTTCACCTTGGGATGGGATATGGTAATGGTATCATGGTCGTCCGGCTTGGTGTTTGTCCATCAATGGTGGTAATAAAAACATCACGTCACCCAGTTGTTCATATTTAGCCGGAACTAGCACAAGAAACACAACCTCTCTATATGTTGATCGATATGTTTCCATTGTGAAGTACAATGACACCCATGTATTGCAATGTTGATATCTCAGTTCCTTGAATACCGCCATTGCATGAGAACAAGGTATACCTAACAATTGCCATTTCCCATGCATGCAACAACGAGATTCGAAGTTTACTATACCAATTTTCATTTGGTCACTCACCTCATATCCGCTTTGATCAATCTAGTTTACCCAAAAATTGGAGGATTTGTTGATCCTCGTATCGATAACTTTATCAACATACTCAGTAATATCTTTTTTGCTTTTAGCTATAAAAAAAATTTGTATGTATATCTTGTAATACACAGTTTATTATACTAAAATTATAATGAAATTAATATAATATAAATAGTTACATCCATCGTTACGTTGCTGACACCACCATTGTTGCATAGTTGCTCGAAAGAAATCAATCAACATTGTTACTGGTAGTTTTCTTGCATATCTTGATAACGCATTGATGGACACTGTTTTATGTCATAATATTATACCGAACCACAGGGAAACATGACCTTGCCCATTTCTCGTAATCGGTTCTCTCTAGCCATGTACAAAAATTTTCATTTAGTGCACGATGCAGCCTACATTTTGTCACTCTGTGCTTGCCAGTATGAAATATGTACACTAAGACAATCATTTAAAGTTGTTTGTATCTGTTTCCCCCGTAACATAGTATATGTACAATCAGCCAATATTCCCTTCAACAAGTGACCCGATACCTTTTTGTTGGCTTGTCGGTAATGGGGACGTAGTTGTGTGTTTGAGCAAGTGTGTTTCTCTGATAGTTTAACCACTTGAAATGTATCAGTTGTATCATGTTTTGTTTTCCGTATCCTCCAATCACAATTATCCATAAAGCAAACAGCTTCAAACATGTCTTTTGTGGATTTTTTCACTTTATAGTGGAAGCCTTCGGTAACACTTTTTAATCCTAACTTAAGCTTAAGTTGTTCTTTGCTTTTAAAGAATTGGAATTACTTCACATAAGAAGTATTGTTAGATTAGGTGTCTAAGCCCATAACTAAGATTGGTATATACTTGAATTGATAGTAGCATAGTCCTTTTGGGTTGCCCTCAAACCTAGCAATTGGACAAGATGATTTTAGAGAGAGATAGAGAAAGAGAGATAAAGAGATTAATTTATTATGTGAATAATAAATTAAATAAATGGTTTATTAATGTGTTATGAAAATAATATATTAATTAGAAATCATATTATTTAATTAATAATTAATCAAAAATTTATTGGAATTAATTTTGGGATTAATTTGAATAATTAGAAGTACATGGAATGTTTGGTTATCTATTGATAGTTGAGAAAGGAATGCTCTAGAACCTCATGGAATGAGTTGGATGAAAATCTCTTGGGAAAACCTAAGAGATTTCGTCCAAGGCTCCTTGGAAAAGGGGATTGGGCTGCTTGGTCACCAAGCAAAGGAATCTAGGGTTTATCCCTTAAACCCTAGATTTGACACCAAGTTTCTTCAACTATATAAGGAACCCCCTAGCCCTTGTTTTTCATCCATCCCTTCCCTCTACAAGCATTGGACGAAAATTGTCTCTTCTCTCTCCTCTTTCTTATATTATCCTCTTGCTAGCTTGGGTGTGATTCCATTAGAGGCACGACACTTGTGGTGCTTGCTTCCAAGATATCTTCAAAGGGAATTTCTAGTTGTTTGTTATAACAACTAAAAAGTATGTAATCCTAAAACCCTCTCTTCTATTTTTCGAAAATATCCTAGGGTTTCTAGGGTTCTTTTGATGTTCTTAGTTGTAGGTTCATTAAAGAAAACATAGATCCTATTTAGGTTGCATGCAAACTTAAGGGTTTTATTTTTGTTTGTTTACCTAAATCCCATTAAGTATAATTGTGGGTTGTGGCACCTTTACATTTTTGTTGAGCTAGTTTGGGAAATGGTAAAGGTTGAGGCATACCCCAATGGGTGGTTTGTGTTTCTTTAGAATCAGAAAAATAAAAATGAAACTTTTCCTCTTGTGATTTTCGGGGTTGTAAGGGCTCAATTTCCACCTCTTCACCTTCAGTATCCTCCCCATCAACTTTAGTGTAACTTTGAAAATGTTTAATTGGCTCTCCATGTGGAATTATATTACCATCATCAGCCAACATCATTATTTTTGCATCATCATTTGCAGATTCATCAACATCAATTGTAGGAGAAGAATTAACAACAACCTTACCTTTATTCCTATAATCACCCCATCTACAAGGCCATTATAAGAAGGAAAATGGTTGGTTGTCCTAGGTAATAAATTACACATTTGGTTACTTCCAGCACCAGAAAACCCATTTCCACCAGAACGATTTTCCCCAACAAATCGATGAATACCACTTTCCATAACGTTACTAACAACAAACAATTGTACAGTGTTAGGATGCATACTATTAACAAAACTAAGAAAATATCTGACATCACTATCATCTAGAATCTGTATAACTATATTTGATCCAGGACATTGAAAAGATAGACGTATTTGGCTAGTGTGTAACCTGGACTTGGAAGCAACCAATGTAACTAACCCGATGAAGTTGATATCATTGCTTATATCTACACCAAAACATGTGTAATCTGGAGAAATATATTACATACATCATTCGATATGCTATCTTTGTCCTCCACTAGAGATTGGCACTCGAAAAAATCTTGTATACATACTCATTTTGGAACGTGTAATGAAGGTATCAAAAACACAAATATATTGCATATATCGAAAAATATGGAACATAAACACACAGATACCACAATTTTATATCTCCAGAACAGACCTCCGGATTGTACGACCATTCCGGATTATAGTTTGGAATACACTTATTCAGTACAGAATGTACGGGGTGTCACATTCCGGACCTAATTCCTACCAACCACCCACAGCTCCGGAAAGAAAATAAATGCTCAAGAATATCGTATTATGGAATACGTTGACCGAATCAAGGTCGAAATGTTCTTACGTGCTCCGGAATACGTTATTTCGGAGAAAATGGTCATTTAAAAAAAACTTGGTTATTTTTGTTAACAAAGTCGTTTATAAGAGTTAGTTTACTCAATATTCCATGAAACAAATGTGACCATTAATTTTTTGAATGTATTTTGTGTTTGTTTTTTGTTTTGCATGGTTGTTTATAATAAAATTGAAAAGAAAAACAAACTTGTTAAAGGTTAACAAAAGATTTTTGCAAATGATATCGTCCATAAAATTGTTTTATAAAAATGGATTTTAAAGGAGTATTAAAAATGATCTTTGCCAAAGGATAAGTTAAAATGTTTTAACTAAATAAAAACAAACTCCCGCTTTTATTAAATTGCATGTTAACCATGAAAAACTACACGCTAACTAATAGTCTTTTGGTGAGGGAAGTGTCATAGCTAACACATTGGTTAGGCTTTAGCCAAAGTTATGTGTTTCTCACGATAACTCGAAAATCTCAGGTCGGATGTCAGGTGGTTTTTTGCATGGTCATTTTACCATCCAAGCTTATGATCCATGACATACCTGTCACGAGCAAGAATGAGCATGAAATGGATTAAACGTGTCACTGACCTAAAGTCAATGAATCCCCACATATCTAAGAGCTTCAAAGAGATTGAAATTAAGAAACAATATTACCTACCTAAACAACTTCTTGTTGTGATTAGGACATACCTCTTCACTACTAGAAGCGATATATAGGTCCCAACCTTAATTAAATAATTTTGAATTGAGTTATTTTTGTTTTTTTGAAGGATTATACAAACCAATTAAAAGTGAAATATGAGTCATAACCTTAATTAAATAACATTGCTTAATTATGATAACATAATTAAATAACTTTGCTTAATTATGAGGACAGTTTCAAGACAGTTTATCTCTTAGATAAGTTTGAACCAATGCCACCATCATAAATCCATTTTCCTCAACTTTTATTTGTTTATTGATATCATTAACACATTTCTTCTTTTTGAATGAAAGCTTGCAAGAGTGTATTTATGTCCATTGATCATTGGCATTGTTTATGAGTCTATCTATTGGTCTTCTTTAGTGCAATGGATAGCTTCAAATAGAGTTCCATTATAGTGGGTAGTCGTACCAATTTCTTTAAAATTTCCAGTTAGATTAGGAAAGCAACATTGATAGAATCCTTTGTTTTTTATGTCGGTTACGGTTAATAACGCTTATCTTATTCCTATAATAGTTAACCGAAAAAATCAAAATTTCTTATTTCTTATTTAGGAGGATGATTTGAGTTCATATTTAGGATAAATGAAATTAATTTTGTTTTTCTATGTATTTTGCAATGATCAATAAAAAATAAACATGTTCCAACACATATACAAAGAGATGATCATTTACATAACTGGCCTAACGGTATGGGGAGTAGTGTATGAGTATATTAAAATATGAGCGATGTAATTCTAAAGAAACAATCAAAACTGATATCTAAGAAACATACACATTCATGAGCGAAAGTAAATAACTGTGAGTGGTCACTACATCAATGTATTTTTGTTACTTTTTATTTTTCTGTTTATTGTCATTATAATTTATTAATGATATAAGTTTATAAAATATGATCTTTTGTTATATGAATTATATAAAGGACTAAAGATACATTACTTTTTCAAATTCCATACATGAAAGATTTGGTATATGAACAATGAATAATATTAGTTAATGAGACCCATGTATTACATGAGTTTATTTAAAAGAAAAAATTAAATATAAAATTCTAAACATTTGAAGTTTGAATTTATTAAAAAAATGAGAAAAATATTAAATTATTAGAATTAAATTATTTTTTCTTTTAAATTTAAACAAATAATTTAGATAAATAAACAAATGAATCTAACGAGGCTTTAATTTACTAATTTTGAAATTAGAAGGAAAGTCAATTAATGAAATTAATATGCATTTATTATTATATTTAAATATTATGTGGAATTTAATAAAATAGAAAAAACCAAAAAATGACATGTGGGAAAAAATGAAAATAATAAAAAAGCAATATGGGAATATTACATTAGAAGAGGACAAGTAACAAAATTATTTTCATTTATTAGGAAGGATGAACACTTATTAACTGGTTAACCAAATATCATATCGCCGTCAAAAAAGAAAAATCACACCAAAAAATCGGTTAATAAGCTATTTTTTTGGGTTTAATAAGTAAAAAATCGGTTAATCAGGTATTTTTTTTGGGTAAAATGTTGGAGGGGTTTAAATGATAATAAACATATCACAAGGAGCAAAATGCTTTAATTTCATAATAGCGGGGACTGGAACTAAATACCATGTCTCATAACTCATAAGTCATAAAGCAAAGCAAATGGACCAAAGCTTTGCTTTGTTAATACTCGATTGTCGATTCACACAATTACACATGAGTCATTCGTGCAGATCATAATTGTGTGGTTAAGTCTCCTCGTGTATAAATTTCAAGGTTCTAAAAAGCTGGCCATGGCTCCAAGGCTTGTGTTTGCCGTCAAGCTTTACCAAAACGCCGTCTTGACTAATATATGTGTATAAAACAGAATAATAGTTGAAAATACATATAAAAATATTAATTATGTACAAAATTGCCGCCTTAAGTCACGCCTTACAAACGACATGGTTCGCCAACGCTCGTAAAAGCTTGAGGCTTGACATTGCCGCCAAGTCACGCCTTACGTTATTTAGAACCTTGATAAATTTATTTATATTAAAAGAAATCGTGTATATATATATATATATATATATATATATATATATATATATATATATATATATATATATATATATATATATATATATATATATTAAAACTATATCTTAAAATATAACTTTTGATAAAAATAGTAACTCGGGTGTAGTTGTATTGTCCATCACGTGTATATGTATTCTTTAAGAAAAAGTTTGTTATTATGAAAAGTGTCGGGGTTTAACTAAATTCATGAAATATTTAAATCTATAAATATTGCTATTTGTTATAGAAATCTATACTGAAAAATCATTGATTTCATAAAATCTTTTGTTAATCATATAACCTACATGATACCCTTTATGCTTTAATCTTATTTTTTTCATACATCATTGGCACAACCACACAAAAGTTTTTCGTGTGGAGCATAATCGTGAGGCTAGGTCTCTTTAAATATATAAATGTATAAGCTCTATTTTAATAGAAAAAGTTATATGTTATTTAGATTCTATAATATATTTTGAATATGTTACATATAATAAATTTAATATAAATATATTTTATGAGGAAGCTAATGTTGATCATGACTAATTTATTATTTAATATCGGATGTTTGAGTTTGTGTTTCAAAATTCCATCTTGACTTACTGATTTTTTTTAAAGTTAAAATGAATGTTTTGCCAAATCAATTTTTTTTTGTTTTATAAAAAAAATACCTTCTCCAGAACTCTAAATAAATAATTTTCAAAAAAAAAAACAGGCCTCTCTTATTTCTTGGAACTTTGTGACTTTTTAAGATAAAAAGACTTTATTAGCCTTAATAAACTTTGCACACTCTTTTTCCTTTTTTTTTCTCTATTTCCATATTTTTAGTCATTTTACAACGTGAAATAGTTTTGCCAAACACTAAGAAGAAAGTGTTTATAATATATAAAGTTTTGCCACCATATAAACTAATTCGGACATTTTTTTTTTAAATTTCATTTTTGCCGCAAATCAGCTAGAACACTTTATTTCGCAATATTCTTTTTCATAAATAGCAACAAAAAGATTAATCTGTTGAACACAAAAAACTCGAATCAATTAAAAGTGCATATGCACAAACGTGCCCGGTTTAGGGCGATCAAACTCCAAGACCCATAATAAAGAAAAAAAAAAACGGTCCTTCATATACTGGTCTAGATATGGTTCACAGTCACATAAACTGAGTTAGACCTTCAGAAAAGGACCAGTTTTGGACCGAACCTGAAAAAAAGACCGAGACCGAGACATGACCGGTCTAAAACGAAATTAGACCGAAAAAAGACTGGCTCGAGACTGTCCAAACTGGTCCGAGAAAAACCAGACCGTTCTGAGACCGGTCCCAAGAAAGACCGGACCGTTTCGAAAACCGACAAAAGACTGGTCTGAGACTGATCCGAGACCGATCTCAAAAAAGACCTGAAGCCGAATTATATATATATATATATATATATATATATATATATATATATACCATAATGCACAGAGAAGGCCCAGGGGTACCATATAGTTATGCCAAAATACAGTCATAGGAGTATTTACAATAACAAATAATTTGATTTGAAACGTTAATGTATACCGAGTCAATGACAAACAGCCATAACAACGCCAAACTTCGGCTAAAAAAGCGGGCAACATCACGACTAATGGTAAAACATTTCAAATTAAATTACATGTTATCAACCTAGACTTTTGTATTTCAAATAACTATATGATACCGAAGGTTTCTACCAGATTAGTAAAGCCATAATTCCATGAGATTACTTAACACTTAAAAGGGTTTAGCCTATCATTAGGCTAGTACAAACAATAATAAAGTATAAGTAATGAAAACTTACAAGAATTAGGGGAAACACAATCAACGCAAGATGGATGCACCAGTAATACTTTAAAACTTATTTTATTGCTTCAGAATATTTTTACAAGAGAGAGAGTAAGCAAAGGATAGGAAGAACTCTTCCAAGATACAAAATATGTAAACATAATAGCCTATATATATAGGCCCGGACTTCAAACAAAGATTAAAAACTATAAAATGTTACAGAATAATAATTGAGTGCACTATCGAGTGCATTGTGACAACTGGCTGATAAGATGCCTCTATTATTGTTGTTTTACAAAAGCAAATAACAGGTGTAGGAATTTTCACCGTAAACTTATTAAGTTTTTGTCTTCTTCTTTTGTAGCTTTTCCAATATTATATCTTCAATAGTGGCAAAAGCATCTTCGACCGTAAATTCATCCATAATGTCATTGTTATCATCAATTGGCTGAGATTCGCCTGCAAGACAATTATCATCATTGCCTGTAGATAACATGGAGCTGTCTGACGATTGTTTATTGATGTTTTGAAGCAGATCTTCTTTCATTTGACGGAAATAGGTCTTGATAATTTCATCTTTTGATGGCGAGGAATTTCCCTGTGCTTTGATGGAGTTCAATGCTTTTTCATAAGGATTAAAACTGATGGATTGTTCCTTATGGGATAAAAATTCTTTTTGGGATTTATATTTTGAAATTGCTTGATTGATATTATCAATCGTTTGTTTAGAATTTATCTCATTTGATACCGGATCTTTTTGCAACATCTTTGCCCAAAATTTTGTAAGGTATGACCTTTGTAAAGATGGGAACTGATTGGGACTATAATCCACTTCTGGGATCCATTTCCAGATCCAGGGAATTGAAAATTCTATGAAAAAATGGAGAGTAGGTATTACTTCTCTTCCCCCATTGGAATGTTCAAGAGCTTCCTTATATTTAGGAGCTACATGTAACCATTCAACATATAAAGATTTGAATGGTTCAGGTAGAATTTGAACACTTGGACCATATGATGTCCACCATTGTGTAAACCAATTTGGCAACTTTTGTTTATAAACTTGGTCACATATTTTGAAAAACCAAGAATGCTTCTTTTTTGGATTTTCATAAAGAAAAGCTTTATAAAAGCTATCGATATAATCCCAGAAATTGTATTTTATTAAGATTTTTTGTTCAGGGTGGAGAAATTCTCTTTCCCTGAGAGTGCTTAAACCCCATTCTTCTGCAGATATAATCCTCTTGAATATTACTTTGCTAAAGTTATAAACTTTTTTATCTCCTGCAGAGGAGAAATGTGAAATTTCACATGTACCTGTAGAAATTAGTATATTCTCGTAATAATTTCGTGATTTATAAGAACATGCTGCGTATGACGCAGTATCCAGATATCTGGAAAATAAATTCCATGGATCATCATTATCCTTAAAATATAGCATGATATCCTTTTCCTCCAAAAGAATTATTAAATCTTTGTGTGGGGTTAAAATATATTCTGAGGAATCATCATTGTCTTCCTCTGAAACTATTTTTGAGAAAGAAGGATTATTATCCTTCTGTTGCTTTAAGAATTGTTGGAAAGCCGAGTATAGCGGATCTCCAGGTTTCGGCATATTGGATGATGATGGTTGAGAAACAATATTTTCAGCCATTAATAAATTTTTTCCCTGTTGAATAAGAGGATATGATCCTCTTCCTCTGCCACCTCTATTAGGGTAGCCACCTCTTCCCTTATTGGGGATCATTCTGCAAAATTCAATTCAAAAGTAGTATAAGTTTATTCTCCAAAAACCTAAGATGAGCTCTTAGGCCTATAAGTCTGAATCTTAATAAACTAATTCGCTTAGTATGGCGAATACTATCAAGGATATTTGTGTCTGTTGTTGGCATATTATCCAATAAGTTGGTTAATTCAACTTCAGTCTCTTTAATTGAGTTTCTCGTATTAGAAACATCATTTGATAATTGTCTTAAATGCATATTGCTCATTTAAAAATTCTCTAGTTAGAAAATCAGGAAGACTATTATCTTCACCTTTTCTATATATTATTGTAAAATCAAATGGTGCTAAATGAGCTTGCCATCTGGCAAACATCTGTTTAGACACATCATGTTTAAAATCTTTATCAAACATAAATTTTGCTGCTTGACAATCAGTAATTACAGTAAATTGTTGATTGTAAAGATCATCTTGAAATTTTAAAACACATTTTACTATTGCTAGGATTTCCTTGGCAGTAGTAGCATAATTCTTTTGAGACTCAGACCATTTTCCTGAATAAAATCTAACTAAATATACTTCTTGTTTATTACTTGGATTAATTTGTTTTAAGACCCCTCCATAACCTATATTGGAGGCATCGGTTTCAACAATTTTTTCCCAATTTGGATTTGCTAAAGACAAACAAGGTAACAATTTTACCTTTTCTTTTATTCTTTGGACTGCTTGAGTATGAAGATCAGTCCATGGGACAGGTTTCTTTTTTAGTCTATCATATAAGATAGCCGTATCTTTAACTAAATCTTTATAAAAAGAAGATATATAATTTAAACTTCCTAAAAATCTTTGTAATTGAGTTTTATCAATAATTTTGTCAGGAAATTTAGAAGCAAACTCTATACTTCTATTTATTGGAATTATATGTCATTTTTCTATATTGTGGCCAAGAAATCTGATTTTGGATTGAAATAAAACCATTTTGGGTTGGGATATAACCAAACCATTTTTTTCTATAATTTGTTGAAAAAGATTTAAATGTGTAAAATGATCTTCAATGGTTTTAGAAAAAACTAAGATATCATCGATATAAACTATCATGCAATTGCTATGAGGATAAAAAATATCATTCATAATATTCTGAAATTCAGAAGGTGCATTTTTTAAACCAAATGGCATAACATTCCATTCATATTGACCAAAAGGAACATTAAAAGCAGTTTTATATCGGTCTTTTTCATCAATTTGAATTTGCCAATATCCTGATTTTAAATCGAATTTTGAAAATATAATTGCAGAATTTAATCTATCTATTAAATCTTTTTTATTTGGAATTGGATACCTAATCCACTTTAAAACTTTATTTAAAGGTTTATAATTTATTACTAGTCTAGGAATTCCTCTTTCTTGTTCTGAATGTTTATTAACATAAAAAGCAGTGCAAGACCAAGCTGATTTAGAAGGTCTAATTAAATTTTTGCTTAGTAAAGAAGATATTTCTTTTTTACAAAGATCCAAATAGTCGTGATTCATTTGACAAGGACGAGCCTTGGTTGAAATATTTCTTTCATCAAAATTGTCTTCATATGGAAGAGGAATTATATGTTTCTTTCTTTCCCAAAAGGCATTAGGATGATCAGAACATATTTTTAAAATAAATTTATTTCTTAAATTATTAATTTTTTCTTGTAACTTTAGATTTTGTAATTTTTCATCTATGTTTATTATTAAAATTTCTTCTTTTAAAAAATTTATTTGTTTCGTTTTCAAATCTATAAGATCTATCCAACGAGTAAAAGGCTTTGTAATAAATTCAAAAAATACTTCATAATTTTGAAAATTGCCTAGGATTCCCTTTTCATTAACTCCAAACGGCAATATTTTTTGTAAAAATGGAGTGGCTAAAATGATTTCATTGTGGGACATATTCTTAATTATTGTAAAGTTTAGTGGAATACAAACTTTATTATTACAAATCTTTGCATTAGACAATTTATAACTGATATCCAATTTTTCTCCACTGACTGTGCGAATCACATGGGTGGATTTTTCAAAATATTTGACAGGAATTAAGCCTTCATGTATACAGTTTATATCTGCCCCGCTGTCAACAAGAGCAATAAATTCTTTTCGATAATATTCTCCAATTATTAATTTTATTTTGACATACCATTTTTGGGATGTAACTAATTCCATAGCACTTAAGAATTCATTCGACTCATTTTTTGAAGTTGATGTTTTATTATTATGGGATTCTTTTTCAAGAGTAATGACTCTATTTTCTAACTTATTATGATTGTTTTTTAGAAAAATAATTTCATTTTTTAAATTATTGATTTCTTGTGTGTAATCCATGATGGTAGTATTTAATGAAATATTATTTTTCATTTTTAATCTTTGATCTATCTCTTTCATAGAATAAATTGGTTCATTAACCTGAGTATTTCTTTGATTATTTATTATTTGATCAATGATTTGTGATCTTAATTCGGAATCATCTATATTTTTTAAAATAGATAAAATATCTTTATCTAAAACGTTTATTTGTAAATTATCCTGAAATTGTGATTGAATATTATATATTTCATCATCACATGAGCAATTATTTTTATCTATACAAAAGCAATTATTTTCTTCTTCTTCATTAGAACTACTTGATGTATAAATTTCTTCGTCAGATTTTATATTATTTATTTCATCATCAGATGAGGATTCTTCCGAGTTATTTAAAAGAATTTCTTTTAATTTCTCTTTCATATTGTCATCTAGATTTAAGTTATTAATCTTTTTCTTTATTTTACATTTATTGGCAAAATGACCAATTCGACCACATTTATAACAAGTTGGTGGATTATCTTTCTTCTTTTTATTATGTTTTTCTTTTCTAAAAGACTTTCTTTTAGATCTATATTGTTTTTGGTTTTCACTATATTTTTTAAATTTTTTAGGGATATATTCCCTTTTTGATCTCTTTTTATTTTTTAAAGTATCAATACCAAATTGTTCACAAAAATGGCCTAATTGTTGTCTCTCAGTGAGGCGTTGTTTTTTTATCTGTTGATTCAATTTTATTTCATTACACAAGGCTAGACCTTCTTGTGTACATATTCCGATAAGTTTTCCATATGAATAATTTTCATAAGGAATTTGAGGATGATTTCCCTGTAGTTGTTTCCTAACCCTTTCAGCAAAAAGGTTTGGAAGACTATCAATAAATTTTTGTTTCCAATAACTAGAATTACAATCATCTAATTCTAATACTCTGCTCATAAAAGTATCTTTATACCATCTAAATGAAGTTAAGGTTTTACATTTCATACCATTTAGTAAAGTTCTAGTATTACCAGAATTATTTGACCATTTACCCGAAAAATGTTCAATTATACTTAAAAGGAGTGTATAAACTACATCTTGAACTATTGTTTGTGCAGAAGTTGAAGTGCCATCTTCATTTTTAATTTGATTAGTAACTATTTTGGTAGCATTATAAATTTGAATCTTATCTGATTCGTGTAAATAATTATCCCACCAGCCTTTTAATTGGCCAGTAAAACCTGCTATTATCATTTGAGCAACTGTTAAATCAGTATTTCCTAATTGTTTTGCACTAGTAGCATATAAAGTCATTCTTTGAGTTAACAAATATATTTGTCTCTCTGTAAAACCATCTAAATTCCATTCATAGACGTTCTTACCATTGTAACTATTATCTTGAATAAACTCTTGTTCTTCAAATAAAACATCTTGAGGAGTGGGTCTATTATAATAATATTTAGATTGGACGGGTTTTCTAGCAAATTTACCATCATAACTCTCATATTTTATTTTATTAATACGTTTATCTTGTTCGGATTCAGACTCAGAATTATAATCTGATTCTTTAATTCTGTTTAAAGTATTTACACTTAAATTTTCAGGTTTTTTTAATTTTTCTAAAATTTGATCTAGTTTTGTTTCATTTTTAAATTTAAAATCTTTTATTTCCGGAGGAGGTTGGAAAGTTGCTATTATTTTTTCTTTATTCGGCTTTGTTTTCTCCATTTGAGATTGTTCGATAATTTTATATATGCTTTCTACCTTTTCTTCTATAGAAAGAATTTTTTCTCCAAGAATTATAGAATATAAATTTGTAAAATTATTTTGTTGTATTAATTGGTTAATATGTTCTACGGTTACCTGTAAAGTATTACTTTCAACTAATTTTTTATAAGCCGAGAACTTTAAACTTATATTTTCCCTGGAAATTTGAAAACTTTGTTGTGGTGGAAAAATCGATTTTTGTATATTTCCATTTGTAAGAGTATATTCTCTTTCTATCATGTTTAAATAATTAATTATATACTTATGAAAAAACCATGGAACAAAATATATAATTTTGTTAATTTTTGATAAATAAGAATAAAACTCATCTTGTATAATTGTTAATTCTTCTTTTGAAAATTCTTGGAATAACCAAGTTTTAAAAGGCTTCCATTTTTCTGTATTAAATTCATTATAAATTATTGATCTTGCCGGTGATCCCGGACTAAAATTTATTATTTCTTCTCTATCCATTAAATTGGAAAATTCATTTCTGAGGCAGTAGGATCCTCTTCATAGACACCTTGGACTATATTTTCTTTTATATTTAATTGATTTATTTTATTGTCTAATTGAGACGTAGAACATCGGGAAGGAGTTTCTACCTTATATTCTAAAGGTGATATATGAGAATATAGTGATCTAGTTGATCTACATCTTCTTAATAGAGGTATTTCTCCATCATCATTATCGAATTCTATTTGAATTCTTCCTTCCGATGTTTGTATAATTTCTGTAATTTTATTATTTATTTTTGGTTGAGGAGGAACCGCTCCCTCCAAGACCCAATTTTTTGGGAAATCTATTTCATCCCACTTAATAGCTTTTCTAGTGGTTATCTTAGACATATCAAAATTACTTTCTATTAAAATAGTTTCATTATTAGGTTTGTTAGTTTTTTTACACCTAGGGTTCATTGTTTTTAAAGGCCTGTAGTATATTCTATAGCATATACATATTAATTCAGATCCTGGCATATAATTGTATTCATTTGTTTTAACATTTAAAGTTAAAGCATCTAATATATTAACATCAGATAATGATAACTGTAAATTAGGATAAACATTAAAATATACTGGACCATTGGTCAGACTGGACTGTATTATTCCCATTAAAGATTGTTTCCAATTCATATTACGACCAGCACGTAATACAGCTAAAAAACTTTCTGGTAAACCTTGTAAAGTTAAAGGTTTAAAAGCAATTTGCACTAATCCTATATGAAGATAATTATGAGTATATTGATATCTATGAATATCTTCATATGTTAATAATTTAACAACCATATCATCTTGATTCATTGTTAAATTTTCTTCAGTTGTTTTAACTGATTGTATAAAACCTAATTCTTCAAAAGTACCTAGCTCATATAAAGCTTTTGGTTGTATTCTAGGAATTGTCCATTTGTTTTAACTGATTGTATAAAACCTAATTCTTCAAAAGTACCTAGCTCATATAAATTTTCTTCAGTTGTTTTAACTGATTGTATAAAACCTAATTCTTCAAAAGTACCTAGCTCATATAAAGCTTTTGGTTGTATTCTAGGAATTGTCCATTTAAATGTTAAAACAAATGAATACAATTATATGCCAGGATCTGAATTAATATGTATATGCTATAGAATATACTACAGGCCTTTAAAAACAATGAACCCTAGGTGTAAAAAAACTAACAAACCTAATAATGAAACTATTTTAATAGAAAGTAATTTTGATATGTCTAAGATAACCACTAGAAAAGCTATTAAGTGGGATGAAATAGATTTCCCAAAAAATTGGGTCTTGGAGGGAGCGGTTCCTCCTCAACCAAAAATAAATAATAAAATTACAGAAATTATACAAACATCGGAAGGAAGAATTCAAATAGAATTCGATAATGATGATGGAGAAATACCTCTATTAAGAAGATGTAGATCAACTAGATCACTATATTCTCATATATCACCTTTAGAATATAAGGTAGAAACTCCTTCCCGATGTTCTACGTCTCAATTAGACAAGAAAATAAATCAATTAAATATAAAAGAAAATATAGTCCAAGGTGTCTATGAAGAGGATCCTACTGCCTCAGAAATGAATTTTCCAATTTAATGGATAGAGAAGAAATAATAAATTTTAGTCCGGGATCACCGGCAAGATCAATAATTTATAATGAATTTAATACAGAAAAATGGAAGCCTTTTAAAACTTGGTTATTCCAAGAATTTTCAAAAGAAGAATTAACAATTATACAAGATGAGTTTTATTCTTATTTATCAAAAATTAACAAAATTATATATTTTGTTCCATGGTTTTTTCATAAGTATATAATTAATTATTTAAACATGATAGAAAGAGAATATACTCTTACAAATGGAAATATACAAAAATCGATTTTTCCACCACAACAAAGTTTTCAAATTTCCAGGGAAAATATAAGTTTAAAGTTCTCGGCTTATAAAAAATTAGTTGAAAGTAATACTTTACAGGTAACCGTAGAACATATTAACCAATTAATACAACAAAATAATTTTACAAATTTATATTCTATAATTCTTGGAGAAAAAATTCTTTCTATAGAAGAAAAGGTAGAAAGCATATATAAAATTATCGAACAATCTCAAATGGAGAAAACAAAGCCGAATAAAGAAAAAATAATAGCAACTTTCCAACCTCCTCCGGAAATAAAAGATTTTAAATTTAAAAATGAAACAAAACTAGATCAAATTTTAGAAAAATTAAAAAAACCTAAAAATTTAAGTGTAAATACTTTAAACAGAATTAAAGAATCAGATTATAATTCTGAGTCTGAATCCGAACAAGATAAACGTATTAATAAAATAAAATATGAGAGTTATGATGGTAAATTTGCTAGAAAACCCGTCCAATCTAAATATTATTATAATAGACCCACTCCTCAAGATGTTTTATTTGAAGAACAAGAGTTTATTCAAGATAATAGTTACAATGGTAAGAACGTCTATGAATGGAATTTAGATGGTTTTACAGAGAGACAAATATATTTGTTAACTCAAAGAATGACTTTATATGCTACTAGTGCAAAACAATTAGGAAATACTGATTTAACAGTTGCTCAAATGATAATAGCAGGTTTTACTGGCCAATTAAAAGGCTGGTGGGATAATTATTTACACGAATCAGATAAGATTCAAATTTATAATGCTACCAAAATAGTTACTAATCAAATTAAAAATGAAGATGGCACTTCAACTTCTGCACAAATAATAGTTCAAGATGTAGTTTATACACTCCTTTTAAGTATAATTGAACATTTTTCGGGTAAATGGTCAAATAATTCTGGTAATACTAGAACTTTACTAAATGGTATGAAATGTAAAACCTTAACTTCATTTAGATGGTATAAAGATACTTTTATGAGCAGAGTATTAGAATTAGATGATTGTAATTCTAGTTATTGGAAACAAAAATTTATTGATAGTCTTCCAAACCTTTTTGCTGAAAGGGTTAGGAAACAACTACAGGGAAATCATCCTCAAATTCCTTATGAAAATTATTCATATGGAAAACTTATCGGAATATGTACACAAGAAGGTCTAGCCTTGTGCAATGAAATAAAATTGAATCAACAGATAAAAAAACAACGCCTCACTGAGAGACAACAATTAGGCCATTTTTGTGAACAATTTGGTATTGATACTTTAAAAAATAAAAAGAGATCAAAAAGGGAATATATCCCTAAAAAATTTAAAAAATATAGTGAAAACCAAAAACAATATAGATCTAAAAGAAAGTCTTTTAGAAAAGAAAAACATAATAAAAAGAAGAAAGATAATCCACCAACTTGTTATAAATGTGGTCGAATTGGTCATTTTGCCAATAAATGTAAAATAAAGAAAAAGATTAATAACTTAAATCTAGATGACAATATGAAAGAGAAATTAAAAGAAATTCTTTTAAATAACTCGGAAGAATCCTCATCTGATGATGAAATAAATAATATAAAATCTGACGAAGAAATTTATACATCAAGTAGTTCTAATGAAGAAGAAGAAAATAATTGCTTTTGTATAGATAAAAATAATTGCTCATGTGATGATGAAATATATAATATTCAATCACAATTTCAGGATAATTTACAAATAAACGTTTTAGATAAAAATATTTTATCTATTTTAAAAAATATAGATGATTCCGAATTAAGATCACAAATCATTGATCAAATAATAAATAATCAAAGAAATACTCAGGTTAATGAACCAATTTATTCTATGAAAGAGATAGATCAAAGATTAAAAATGAAAAATAATATTTCATTAAATACTACCATCATGGATTACACACAAGAAATCAATAATTTAAAAAATGAAATTATTTTTCTAAAAAACAATCATAATAAGTTAGAAAATAGAGTCATTACTCTTGAAAAAGAATCCCATAATAATAAAACATCAACTTCAAAAAATGAGTCGAATGAATTCTTAAGTGCTATGAAATTAGTTACATCCCAAAAATGGTATGTCAAAATAAAATTAATAATTGGAGAATATTATCGAAAAGAATTTATTGCTCTTGTTGACAGCGGGGCAGATATAAACTGTATACATGAATGCTTAATTCCTGTCAAATATTTTGAAAAATCCACCCATGTGATTCGCACAGTCAGTGGAGAAAAATTGGATATCAGTTATAAATTGTCTAATGCAAAGATTTGTAATAATAAAGTTTGTATTCCACTAAACTTTACAATAATTAAGAATATGTCCCACAATGAAATCATTTTAGGCACTCCATTTTTACAAAAAATATTGCCGTTTGGAGTTAATGAAAAGGGAATCCTAGGCAATTTTCAAAATTATGAAGTATTTTTTGAATTTATTACAAAGCCTTTTACTCGTTGGATAGATCTTATAGATTTGAAAACGAAACAAATAAATTTTTTAAAAGAAGAAATTTTAATAATAAACATAGATGAAAAATTACAAAATCTAAAGTTACAAGAAAAAATTAATAATTTAAGAAATAAATTTATTTTAAAAATATGTTCTGATCATCCTAATGCCTTTTGGGAAAGAAAGAAACATATAATTCCTCTTCCATATGAAGACAATTTTGATGAAAGAAATATTCCAACCAAGGCTCGTCCTTGTCAAATGAATCACGACTATTTGGATCTTTGTAAAAAAGAAATATCTTCTTTACTAAGCAAAAATTTAATTAGACCTTCTAAATCAGTTTGGTCTTGCACTGCTTTTTATGTTAATAAACATTCAGAACAAGAAAGAGGAATTCCTAGACTAGTAATAAATTATAAACCTTTAAATAAAGTTTTAAAGTGGATTAGGTATCCAATTCCAAATAAAAAAGATTTAATAGATAGATTAAATTCTGCAATTATATTTTCAAAATTCGATTTAAAATCAGGATATTGGCAAATTCAAATTGATGAAAAAGACCGATATAAAACTGCTTTTAATGTTCCTTTTGGTCAATATGAATGGAATGTTATGCCATTTGGTTTAAAAAATGCACCTTCTGAATTTCAGAATATTATGAATGATATTTTTTATCCTCATAGCAATTGCATGATAGTTTATATCGATGATATCTTAGTTTTTTCTAAAACCATTGAAGATCATTTTACACATTTAAATCTTTTTCAACAAATTATAGAAAAAAATGGTTTGGTTATATCCCAACCCAAAATGGTTTTATTTCAATCCAAAATCAGATTTCTTGGCCACAATATAGAAAAATGACATATAATTCCAATAAATAGAAGTATAGAGTTTGCTTCTAAATTTCCTGACAAAATTATTGATAAAACTCAATTACAAAGATTTTTAGGAAGTTTAAATTATATATCTTCTTTTTATAAAGATTTAGTTAAAGATACGGCTATCTTATATGATAGACTAAAAAAGAAACCTGTCCCATGGACTGATCTTCATACTCAAGCAGTCCAAAGAATAAAAGAAAAGGTAAAATTGTTACCTTGTTTGTCTTTAGCAAATCCAAATTGGGAAAAAATTGTTGAAACCGATGCCTCCAATATAGGTTATGGAGGGGTCTTAAAACAAATTAATCCAAGTAATAAACAAGAAGTATATTTAGTTAGATTTTATTCAGGAAAATGGTCTGAGTCTCAAAAGAATTATGCTACTACTGCCAAGGAAATCCTAGCAATAGTAAAATGTGTTTTAAAATTTCAAGATGATCTTTACAATCAACAATTTACTGTAATTACTGATTGTCAAGCAGCAAAATTTATGTTTGATAAAGATTTTAAACATGATGTGTCTAAACAGATGTTTGCCAGATGGCAAGCTCATTTAGCACCATTTGATTTTACAATAATATATAGAAAAGGTGAAGATAATAGTCTTCCTGATTTTCTAACTAGAGAATTTTTAAATGAGCAATATGCATTTAAGACAATTATCAAATGATGTTTCTAATACGAGAAACTCAATTAAAGAGACTGAAGTTGAATTAACCATATTTTAAGGATAATGATGATCCATGGAATTTATTTTCCAGATATCTGGATACTGCGTCATACGCAGCATGTTCTTATAAATCACGAAATTATTACGAGAATATACTAATTTCTACAGGTACATGTGAAATTTCACATTTCTCCTCTGCAGGAGATAAAAAAGTTTATAACTTTAGCAAAGTAATATTCAAGAGGATTATATCTGCAGAAGAATGGGGTTTAAGCACTCTCAGGGAAAGAGAATTTCTCCACCCTGAACAAAAAATCTTAATAAAATACAATTTCTGGGATTATATCGATAGCTTTTATAAAGCTTTTCTTTATGAACATCCAAAAAAGAAGCATTCTTGGTTTTTCAAAATATGTGACCAAGTTTATAAACAAAAGTTGCCAAATTGGTTTACACAATGGTGGACATCATATGGTCCAAGTGTTCAAATTCTACCTGAACCATTCAAATCTTTATATGTTGAATGGTTACATGTAGCTCCTAAATATAAGGAAGCTCTTGAACATTCCAATGGGGGAAGAGAAGTAATACCTACTCTCCATTTTTTCATAGAATTTTCAATTCCCTGGATCTGGAAATGGATTCCAGAAGTGGATTATAGTCCCAATCAGTTCCCATCTTTACAAAGGTCATACCTTACAAAATTTTGGGCAAAGATGTTGCAAAAAGATCCGGTCTCAAATGAGATAAATTCTAAACAAACGATTGATAATATCAATCAAGCAATTTCAAAATATAAATCCCAAAAAGAATTTTTATCCCATAAGGAACAATCCATCAGTTTTAATCCTTATGAAAAAGCATTGAACTCCATCAAAGCACAGGGAAATTCCTCGCCATCAAAAGATGAAATTATCAAGACCTATTTCCGTCAAATGAAAGAAGATCTGCTTCAAAACATCAATAAACAATCGTCAGACAGCTCCATGTTATCTACAGGCAATGATGATAATTGTCTTGCAGGCGAATCTCAGCCAATTGATGATAACAATGACATTATGGATGAATTTACGGTCGAAGATGCTTTTGCCACTATTGAAGATATAATATTGGAAAAGCTACAAAAGAAGAAGACAAAAACTTAATAAGTTTACGGTGAAAATTCCTACACCTGTTATTTGCTTTTGTAAAACAACAATAATAGAGGCATCTTATCAGCCAGTTGTCACAATGCACTCGATAGTGCACTCAATTATTATTCTGTAACATTTTATAGTTTTTAATCTTTGTTTGAAGTCCGGGCCTATATATATAGGCTATTATGTTTACATATTTTGTATCTTGGAAGAGTTCTTCCTATCCTTTGCTTACTCTCTCTCTTGTAAAAATATTCTGAAGCAATAAAATAAGTTTTAAAGTATTACTGGTGCATCCATCTTGCGTTGATTGTGTTTCCCCTAATTCTTGTAAGTTTTCATTACTTATACTTTATTATTGTTTGTACTAGCCTAATGATAGGCTAAACCCTTTTAAGTGTTAAGTAATCTCATGGAATTATGGCTTTACTAATCTGGTAGAAACCTTCGGTATCATATAGTTATTTGAAATACAAAAGTCTAGGTTGATAACATGTAATTTAATTTGAAATGTTTTACCATTAGTCGTGATGTTGCCCGCTTTTTTAGCCAAAGTTTGGCGTTGTTAGGGCTGTTTGTCATTGACTCGGTATACATTAACGTTTAGGCCCAGGGGTACCATATAGTTATGCCAAAATACAGTCATAGGATTATTTACAATAACAATTAATTTGATTAGTAACTATTTTGGTAGCATTATAAATTTGAATCTTATCTGATTCGTGTAAATAATTATCCCACCAGCCTTTTAATTGGCCAGTAAAACCTGCTATTATCATTTGAGCAACTGTTAAATCAGTATTTCCTAATTGTTTTGCACTAGTAGCATATAAAGTCATTCTTTGAGTTAACAAATATATTTGTCTCTCTGTAAAACCATCTAAATTCCATTCATAGACGTTCTTACCATTGTAACTATTATCTTGGATAAACTCTTGTTCTTCAAATAAAACATCTTGAGGAGTGGGTCTATTATAATAATATTTAGATTGGACGGGTTTTCTAGCAAATTTACCATCATAACTCTCATATTTTATTTTATTAATACGTTTATCTTGTTCGGATTCAGACTCAGAATTATAATCTGATTCTTTAATTCTGTTTAAAGTATTTACACTTAAATTTTCAGGTTTTTTTAATTTTTCTAAAATTTGATCTAGTTTTGTTTCATTTTTAAATTTAAAATCTTTTATTTCCGGAGGAGGTTGGAAAGTTGCTATTATTTTTTCTTTATTCGGCTTTGTTTTCTCCATTTGAGATTGTTCGATAATTTTATATATGCTTTCTACCTTTTCTTCTATAGAAAGAATTTTTTCTCCAAGAATTATAGAATATAAATTTGTAAAATTATTTTGTTGTATTAATTGGTTAATATGTTCTACGGTTACCTGTAAAGTATTACTTTCAACTAATTTTTTATAAGCCGAGAACTTTAAACTTATATTTTCCCTGGAAATTTGAAAACTTTGTTGTGGTGGAAAAATCGATTTTTGTATATTTCCATTTGTAAGAGTATATTCTCTTTCTATCATGTTTAAATAATTAATTATATACTTATGAAAAAACCATGGAACAAAATATATAATTTTGTTAATTTTTGATAAATAAGAATAAAACTCATCTTGTATAATTGTTAATTCTTCTTTTGAAAATTCTTGGAATAACCAAGTTTTAAAAGGCTTCCATTTTTCTGTATTAAATTCATTATAAATTATTGATCTTGCCGGTGATCCCGGACTAAAATTTATTATTTCTTCTCTATCCATTAAATTGGAAAATTCATTTCTGAGGCAGTAGGATCCTCTTCATAGACACCTTGGACTATATTTTCTTTTATATTTAATTGATTTATTTTATTGTCTAATTGAGACGTAGAACATCGGGAAGGAGTTTCTACCTTATATTCTAAAGGTGATATATGAGAATATAGTGATCTAGTTGATCTACATCTTCTTAATAGAGGTATTTCTCCATCATCATTATCGAATTCTATTTGAATTCTTCCTTCCGATGTTTGTATAATTTCTGTAATTTTATTATTTATTTTTGGTTGAGGAGGAACCGCTCCCTCCAAGACCCAATTTTTTGGGAAATCTATTTCATCCCACTTAATAGCTTTTCTAGTGGTTATCTTAGACATATCAAAATTATTTTCTATTAAAATAGTTTCATTATTAGGTTTGTTAGTTTTTTTACACCTAGGGTTCATTGTTTTTAAAGGCCTGTAGTATATTCTATAGCATATACATATTAATTCAGATCCTGGCATATAATTGTATCCATTTGTTTTAACATTTAAAGTTAAAGCATCTAATATATTAACATCAGATAATGATAACTGTAAATTAGGATAAACATTAAAATATACTGGACCATTGGTCAGACTGGACTGTATTATTCCCATTAAAGATTGTTTCCAATTCATATTACGACCATCACGTAATACAGCTAAAAAACTTTCTGCTAAACCTTGTAAAGTTAAAGGTTTAAAAGCAATTTGCACTAATCCTATATGAAGATAATTATGAGTATATTGATATCTATGAATATCTTCATATGTTAATAATTTAACAACCATATCATCTTGATTCATTGTTAAATTTTCTTCAGTTGTTTTAACTGATTGTATAAAACCTAATTCTTCAAAAGTACCTAGCTCATATAAAGCTTTTGGTTGTATTCTAGGAATTGTCCATTTGTTTAACAAATCTAATTGTTTTGGTATTTCATATTCTTCATTTATTTGATTTTTAACATTATTTCTATTATTCCTTTTGAACATGTGAAAATTCATTTGGAAAATAAGTGTTAAATAATCTTATGAAACACATGGCTCTGATACCATAATGCACAGAGAAGGCCCAGGGGTACCATATAGTTATGCCAAAATACAGTCATAGGATTATTTACAATAACAAATAATTTGATTTGAAACGTTAATGTATACCGAGTCAATGACAAACAGCCCTAACAACGCCAAACTTCGGCTAAAAAAGCGGGCAACATCACGACTAATGGTAAAACATTTCAAATTAAATTACATGTTATCAACCTAGACTTTTGTATTTCAAATAACTATATGATACCGAAGGTTTCTACCAGATTAGTAAAGCCATAATTCCATGAGATTACTTAACACTTAAAAGGGTTTAGCCTATCATTAGGCTAGTACAAACAATAATAAAGTATAAGTAATGAAAACTTACAAGAATTAGGGGAAACACAATCAACGCAAGATGGATGCACCAGTAATACTTTAAAACTTATTTTATTGCTTCAGAATATTTTTACAAGAGAGAGAGTAAGCAAAGGATAGGAAGAACTCTTCCAAGATACAAAATATGTAAACATAATAGCCTATATATATAGGCCCGGACTTCAAACAAAGATTAAAAACTATAAAATGTTACAGAATAATAATTGAGTGCACTATCGAGTGCATTGTGACAACTGGCTGATAAGATGCCTCTATTATTGTTGTTTTACAAAAGCAAATAACAGGTGTAGGAATTTTCACCGTAAACTTATTAAGTTTTTGTCTTCTTCTTTTGTAGCTTTTCCAATATTATATCTTCAATAGTGGCAAAAGCATCTTCGACCGTAAATTCATCCATAATGTCATTGTTATCATCAATTGGCTGAGATTCGCCTGCAAGACAATTATCATCATTGCCTGTAGATAACATGGAGCTGTCTGACGATTGTTTATTGATGTTTTGAAGCAGATCTTCTTTCATTTGACGGAAATAGGTCTTGATAATTTCATCTTTTGATGGCGAGGAATTTCCCTGTGCTTTGATGGAGTTCAATGCTTTTTCATAAGGATTAAAACTGATGGATTGTTCCTTATGGGATAAAAATTCTTTTTGGGATTTATATTTTGAAATTGCTTGATTGATATTATCAATCGTTTGTTTAGAATTTATCTCATTTGAGACCGGATCTTTTTGCAACATCTTTGCCCAAAATTTTGTAAGGTATGACCTTTGTAAAGATGGGAACTGATTGGGACTATAATCCACTTCTGGGATCCATTTCCAGATCCAGGGAATTGAAAATTCTATGAAAAAATGGAGAGTAGGTATTACTTCTCTTCCCCCATTGGAATGTTCAAGAGCTTCCTTATATTTAGGAGCTACATGTAACCATTCAACATATAAAGATTTGAATGGTTCAGGTAGAATTTGAACACTTGGACCATATGATGTCCACCATTGTGTAAACCAATTTGGCAACTTTTGTTTATAAACTTGGTCACATATTTTGAAAAACCAAGAATGCTTCTTTTTTGGATTTTCATAAAGAAAAGCTTTATAAAAGCTATCGATATAATCCCAGAAATTGTATTTTATTAAGATTTTTTGTTCAGGGTGGAGAAATTCTCTTTCCCTGAGAGTGCTTAAACCCCATTCTTCTGCAGATATAATCCTCTTGAATATTACTTTGCTAAAGTTATAAACTTTTTTATCTCCTGCAGAGGAGAAATGTGAAATTTCACATGTACCTGTAGAAATTAGTATATTCTCGTAATAATTTCGTGATTTATAAGAACATGCTGCGTATGACGCAGTATCCAGATATCTGGAAAATAAATTCCATGGATCATCATTATCCTTAAAATATAGCATGATATCCTTTTCCTCCAAAAGAATTATTAAATCTTTGTGTGGGGTTAAAATATATTCTGAGGAATCATCATTGTCTTCCTCTGAAACTATTTTTGAGAAAGAAGGATTATTATCCTTCTGTTGCTTTAAGAATTGTTGGAAAGCCGAGTATAGCGGATCTCCAGGTTTCGGCATATTGGATGATGATGGTTGAGAAACAATATTTTCAGCCATTAATAAATTTTTTCCCTGTTGAATAAGAGGATATGATCCTCTTCCTCTGCCACCTCTATTAGGGTAGCCACCTCTTCCCTTATTGGGGATCATTCTGCAAAATTCAATTCAAAAGTAGTATAAGTTTATTCTCCAAAAACCTAAGATGAGCTCTTAGGCCTATAAGTCTGAATCTTAATAAACTAATTCGCTTAGTATGGCGAATACTATCAAGGATATTTGTGTCTGTTGTTGGCATATTATCCAATAAGTTGGTTAATTCAACTTCAGTCTCTTTAATTGAGTTTCTCGTATTAGAAACATCATTTGATAATTGTCTTAAATGCATATTGCTCATTTAAAAATTCTCTAGTTAGAAAATCAGGAAGACTATTATCTTCACCTTTTCTATATATTATTGTAAAATCAAATGGTGCTAAATGAGCTTGCCATCTGGCAAACATCTGTTTAGACACATCATGTTTAAAATCTTTATCAAACATAAATTTTGCTGCTTGACAATCAGTAATTACAGTAAATTGTTGATTGTAAAGATCATCTTGAAATTTTAAAACACATTTTACTATTGCTAGGATTTCCTTGGCAGTAGTAGCATAATTCTTTTGAGACTCAGACCATTTTCCTGAATAAAATCTAACTAAATATACTTCTTGTTTATTACTTGGATTAATTTGTTTTAAGACCCCTCCATAACCTATATTGGAGGCATCGGTTTCAACAATTTTTTCCCAATTTGGATTTGCTAAAGACAAACAAGGTAACAATTTTACCTTTTCTTTTATTCTTTGGACTGCTTGAGTATGAAGATCAGTCCATGGGACAGGTTTCTTTTTTAGTCTATCATATAAGATAGCCGTATCTTTAACTAAATCTTTATAAAAAGAAGATATATAATTTAAACTTCCTAAAAATCTTTGTAATTGAGTTTTATCAATAATTTTGTCAGGAAATTTAGAAGCAAACTCTATACTTCTATTTATTGGAATTATATGTCCTTTTTCTATATTGTGGCCAAGAAATCTGATTTTGGATTGAAATAAAACCATTTTGGGTTGGGATATAACCAAACCATTTTTTTCTATAATTTGTTGAAAAAGATTTAAATGTGTAAAATGATCTTCAATGGTTTTAGAAAAAACTAAGATATCATCGATATAAACTATCATGCAATTGCTATGAGGATAAAAAATATCATTCATAATATTCTGAAATTCAGAAGGTGCATTTTTTAAACCAAATGGCATAACATTCCATTCATATTGACCAAAAGGAACATTAAAAGCAGTTTTATATCGGTCTTTTTCATCAATTTGAATTTGCCAATATCCTGATTTTAAATCGAATTTTGAAAATATAATTGCAGAATTTAATCTATCTATTAAATCTTTTTTATTTGGAATTGGATACCTAATCCACTTTAAAACTTTATTTAAAGGTTTATAATTTATTACTAGTCTAGGAATTCCTCTTTCTTGTTCTGAATGTTTATTAACATAAAAAGCAGTGCAAGACCAAGCTGATTTAGAAGGTCTAATTAAATTTTTGCTTAGTAAAGAAGATATTTCTTTTTTACAAAGATCCAAATAGTCGTGATTCATTTGACAAGGACGAGCCTTGGTTGAAATATTTCTTTCATCAAAATTGTCTTCATATGGAAGAGGAATTATATGTTTCTTTCTTTCCCAAAAGGCATTAGGATGATCAGAACATATTTTTAAAATAAATTTATTTCTTAAATTATTAATTTTTTCTTGTAACTTTAGATTTTGTAATTTTTCATCTATGTTTATTATTAAAATTTCTTCTTTTGAAAAATTTATTTGTTTCGTTTTCAAATCTATAAGATCTATCCAACGAGTAAAAGGCTTTGTAATAAATTCAAAAAATACTTCATAATTTTGAAAATTGCCTAGGATTCCCTTTTCATTAACTCCAAACGGCAATATTTTTTGTAAAAATGGAGTGCCTAAAATGATTTCATTGTGGGACATATTCTTAATTATTGTAAAGTTTAGTGGAATACAAACTTTATTATTACAAATCTTTGCATTAGACAATTTATAACTGATATCCAATTTTTCTCCACTGACTGTGCGAATCACATGGGTGGATTTTTCAAAATATTTGACAGGAATTAAGCATTCATGTATACAGTTTATATCTGCCCCGCTGTCAACAAGAGCAATAAATTCTTTTCGATAATATTCTCCAATTATTAATTTTATTTTGACATACCATTTTTGGGATGTAACTAATTCCATAGCACTTAAGAATTCATTCGACTCATTTTTTGAAGTTGATGTTTTATTATTATGGGATTCTTTTTCAAGAGTAATGACTCTATTTTCTAACTTATTATGATTGTTTTTTAGAAAAATAATTTCATTTTTTAAATTATTGATTTCTTGTGTGTAATCCATGATGGTAGTATTTAATGAAATATTATTTTTCATTTTTAATCTTTGATCTATCTCTTTCATAGAATAAATTGGTTCATTAACCTGAGTATTTCTTTGATTATTTATTATTTGATCAATGATTTGTGATCTTAATTCGGAATCATCTATATTTTTTAAAATAGATAAAATATCTTTATCTAAAACGTTTATTTGTAAATTATCCTGAAATTGTGATTGAATATTATATATTTCATCATCACATGAGCAATTATTTTTATCTATACAAAAGCAATTATTTTCTTCTTCTTCATTAGAACTACTTGATGTATAAATACCAAATTGTTCACAAAAATGGCCTAATTGTTGTCTCTCAGTGAGGCGTTGTTTTTTTATCTGTTGATTCAATTTTATTTCATTGCACAAGGCTAGACCTTCTTGTGTACATATTCCGATAAGTTTTCCATATGAATAATTTTCATAAGGAATTTGAGGATGATTTCCCTGTAGTTGTTTCCTAACCCTTTCAGCAAAAAGGTTTGGAAGACTATCAATAAATTTTTGTTTCCAATAACTAGAATTACAATCATCTAATTCTAATACTCTGCTCATAAAAGTATCTTTATACCATCTAAATGAAGTTAAGGTTTTACATTTCATACCATTTAGTAAAGTTCTAGTATTACCAGAATTATTTGAACATTTACCCGAAAAATGTTCAATTATACTTAAAAGGAGTGTATAAACTACATCTTGAACTATTGTTTGTGCAGAAGTTGAAGTGTCATCTTCATTTTTAATTTGATTAGTAACTATTTTGGTAGCATTATAAATTTGAATCTTATCTGATTCGTGTAAATAATTATCCCACCAGCCTTTTAATTGGCCAGTAAAACCTGCTATTATCATTTGAGCAACTGTTAAATCAGTATTTCCTAATTGTTTTGCACTAGTAGCATATAAAGTCATTCTTTGAGTTAACAAATATATTTGTCTCTCTGTAAAACCATCTAAATTCCATTCATAGACGTTCTTACCATTGTAACTATTATCTTGAATAAACTCTTGTTCTTCAAATAAAACATCTTGAGGAGTGGGTCTATTATAATAATATTTAGATTGGACGGGTTTTCTAGCAAATTTACCATCATAACTCTCATATTTTATTTTATTAATACGTTTATCTTGTTCGGATTCAGACTCAGAATTATAATCTGATTCTTTAATTCTGTTTAAAGTATTTACACTTAAATTTTCAGGTTTTTTTAATTTTTCTAAAATTTGATCTAGTTTTGTTTCATTTTTAAATTTAAAATCTTTTATTTCCGGAGGAGGTTGGAAAGTTGCTATTATTTTTTCTTTATTCGGCTTTGTTTTCTCCATTTGAGATTGTTCGATAATTTTATATATGCTTTCTACCTTTTCTTCTATAGAAAGAATTTTTTCTCCAAGAATTATAGAATATAAATTTGTAAAATTATTTTGTTGTATTAATTGGTTAATATGTTCTACGGTTACCTGTAAAGTATTACTTTCAACTAATTTTTTATAAGCCGAGAACTTTAAACTTATATTTTCCCTGGAAATTTGAAAACTTTGTTGTGGTGGAAAAATCGATTTTTGTATATTTCCATTTGTAAGAGTATATTCTCTTTCTATCATGTTTAAATAATTAATTATATACTTATGAAAAAACCATGGAACAAAATATATAATTTTGTTAATTTTTGATAAATAAGAATAAAACTCATCTTGTATAATTGTTAATTCTTCTTTTGAAAATTCTTGGAATAACCAAGTTTTAAAAGGCTTCCATTTTTCTGTATTAAATTCATTATAAATTATTGATCTTGCCGGTGATCCCGGACTAAAATTTATTATTTCTTCTCTATCCATTAAATTGGAAAATTCATTTCTGAGGCAGTAGGATCCTCTTCATAGACACCTTGGACTATATTTTCTTTTATATTTAATTGATTTATTTTCTTGTCTAATTGAGACGTAGAACATCGGGAAGGAGTTTCTACCTTATATTCTAAAGGTGATATATGAGAATATAGTGATCTAGTTGATCTACATCTTCTTAATAGAGGTATTTCTCCATCATCATTATCGAATTCTATTTGAATTCTTCCTTCCGATGTTTGTATAATTTCTGTAATTTTATTATTTATTTTTGGTTGAGGAGGAACCGCTCCCTCCAAGACCCAATTTTTTGGAAAATCTATTTCATCCCACTTAATAGCTTTTCTAGTGGTTATCTTAGACATATCAAAATTACTTTCTATTAAAATAGTTTCATTATTAGGTTTGTTAGTTTTTTTACACCTAGGGTTCATTGTTTTTAAAGGCCTGTAGTATATTCTATAGCATATACATATTAATTCAGATCCTGGCATATAATTGTATCCATTTGTTTTAACATTTAAAGTTAAAGCATCTAATATATTAACATCAGATAATGATAACTGTAAATTAGGATAAACATTAAAATATACTGGACCATTGGTCAGACTGGACTGTATTATTCCCATTAAAGATTGTTTCCAATTCATATTACGACCATCACGTAATACAGCTAAAAAACTTTCTGCTAAACCTTGTAAAGTTAAAGGTTTAAAAGCAATTTGCACTAATCCTATATGAAGATAATTATGAGTATATTGATATCTATGAATATCTTCATATGTTAATAATTTAACAACCATATCATCTTGATTCATTGTTAAATTTTCTTCAGTTGTTTTAACTGATTGTATAAAACCTAATTCTTCAAAAGTACCTAGCTCATATAAAGCTTTTGGTTGTATTCTAGGAATTGTCCATTTGTTTAACAAATCTAATTGTTTTGGTATTTCATATTCTTCATTTATTTGATTTTTAACATTATTTCTATTATTCCTTTTGAACATGTGAAAATTCATTTGGAAAATAAGTGTTAAATAATCTTATGAAACACATGGCTCTGATACCATAAAGAATAGAGAAGGCCTAGGGGTACCATATAGTTATGCCAAAATACAGTCATAGGATTATTTACAATAACAAATAATTTGATTTGAAACGTTAATGTATACCGAGTCAATGACAAACAGCCCTAACAACGCCAAACTTCGGCTAAAAAAGCGGGCAACATCACGACTATGATACCATAAGGAACAGAGAAGGCCCAGGGGTACCATATAGTTATGCCAAAATACAGTCATAGGATTATTTACAATAACAAATAATTTGATTTGAAACGTTAATGTATACCGAGTCAATGACAAACAGCCCTAACAACGCCAAACTTCGGCTAAAAAAGCGGGCAACATCACGACTAATGGTAAAACATTTCAAATTAAATTACATGTTATCAACCTAGACTTTTGTATTTCAAATAACTATATGATACCGAAGGTTTCTACCAGATTAGTAAAGCCATAATTCCATGAGATTACTTAACACTTAAAAGGGTTTAGCCTATCATTAGGCTAGTACAAACAATAATAAAGTATAAGTAATGAAAACTTACAAGAATTAGGGGAAACACAATCAACGCAAGATGGATGCACCAGTAATACTTTAAAACTTATTTTATTGCTTCAGAATATTTTTACAAGAGAGAGAGTAAGCAAAGGATAGGAAGAACTCTTCCAAGATACAAAATATGTAAACATAATAGCCTATATATATAGGCCCGGACTTCAAACAAAGATTAAAAACTATAAAATGTTACAGAATAATAATTGAGTGCACTATCGAGTGCATTGTGACAACTGGCTGATAAGATGCCTCTATTATTGTTGTTTTACAAAAGCAAATAACAGGTGTAGGAATTTTCACCGTAAACTTATTAAGTTTTTGTCTTCTTCTTTTGTAGCTTGGAAACGTTAATGTATACCGAGTCAATGACAAACAGCCCTAACAACGCCAAACTTCGGCTAAAAAAGCGGGCAACATCACGACTAATGGTAAAACATTTCAAATTAAATTACATGTTATCAACCTAGACTTTTGTATTTCAAATAACTATATGATACCGAAGGTTTCTACCAGATTAGTAAAGCCATAATTCCATGAGATTACTTAACACTTAAAAGGGTTTAGCCTATCATTAGGCTAGTACAAACAATAATAAAGTATAAGTAATGAAAACTTACAAGAATTAGGGGAAACACAATCAACGCAAGATGGATGCACCAGTAATACTTTAAAACTTATTTTATTGCTTCAGAATATTTTTACAAGAGAGAGAGTAAGCAAAGGATAGGAAGAACTCTTCCAAGATACAAAATATGTAAACATAATAGCCTATATATATAGGCCCGGACTTCAAACAAAGATTAAAAACTATAAAATGTTACAGAATAATAATTGAGTGCACTATCGAGTGCATTGTGACAACTGGCTGATAAGATGCCTCTATTATTGTTGTTTTACAAAAGCAAATAACAGGTGTAGGAATTTTCACCGTAAACTTATTAAGTTTTTGTCTTCTTCTTTTGTAGCTTTTCCAATATTATATCTTCAATAGTGGCAAAAGCATCTTCGACCGTAAATTCATCCATAATGTCATTGTTATCATCAATTGGCTGAGATTCGCCTGCAAGACAATTATCATCATTGCCTGTAGATAACATGGAGCTGTCTGACGATTGTTTATTGATGTTTTGAAGCAGATCTTCTTTCATTTGACGGAAATAGGTCTTGATAATTTCATCTTTTGATGGCGAGGAATTTCCCTGTGCTTTGATGGAGTTCAATGCTTTTTCATAAGGATTAAAACTGATGGATTGTTCCTTATGGGATAAAAATTCTTTTTGGGATTTATATTTTGAAATTGCTTGATTGATATTATCAATCGTTTGTTTAGAATTTATCTCATTTGATACCGGATCTTTTTGCAACATCTTTGCCCAAAATTTTGTAAGGTATGACCTTTGTAAAGATGGGAACTGATTGGGACTATAATCCACTTCTGGGATCCATTTCCAGATCCAGGGAATTGAAAATTCTATGAAAAAATGGAGAGTAGGTATTACTTCTCTTCCCCCATTGGAATGTTCAAGAGCTTCCTTATATTTAGGAGCTACATGTAACCATTCAACATATAAAGATTTGAATGGTTCAGGTAGAATTTGAACACTTGGACCATATGATGTCCACCATTGTGTAAACCAATTTGGCAACTTTTGTTTATAAACTTGGTCACATATTTTGAAAAACCAAGAATGCTTCTTTTTTGGATTTTCATAAAGAAAAGCTTTATAAAAGCTATCGATATAATCCCAGAAATTGTATTTTATTAAGATTTTTTGTTCAGGGTGGAGAAATTCTCTTTCCCTGAGAGTGCTTAAACCCCATTCTTCTGCAGATATAATCCTCTTGAATATTACTTTGCTAAAGTTATAAACTTTTTTATCTCCTGCAGAGGAGAAATGTGAAATTTCACATGTACCTGTAGAAATTAGTATATTCTCGTAATAATTTCGTGATTTATAAGAACATGCTGCGTATGACGCAGTATCCAGATATCTGGAAAATAAATTCCATGGATCATCATTATCCTTAAAATATAGCATGATATCCTTTTCCTCCAAAAGAATTATTAAATCTTTGTGTGGGGTTAAAATATATTCTGAGGAATCATCATTGTCTTCCTCTGAAACTATTTTTGAGAAAGAAGGATTATTATCCTTCTGTTGCTTTAAGAATTGTTGGAAAGCCGAGTATAGCGGATCTCCAGGTTTCGGCATATTGGATGATGATGGTTGAGAAACAATATTTTCAGCCATTAATAAATTTTTTCCCTGTTGAATAAGAGGATATGATCCTCTTCCTCTGCCACCTCTATTAGGGTAGCCACCTCTTCCCTTATTGGGGATCATTCTGCAAAATTCAATTCAAAAGTAGTATAAGTTTATTCTCCAAAAACCTAAGATGAGCTCTTAGGCCTATAAGTCTGAATCTTAATAAACTAATTCGCTTAGTATGGCGAATACTATCAAGGATATTTGTGTCTGTTGTTGGCATATTATCCAATAAGTTGGTTAATTCAACTTCAGTCTCTTTAATTGAGTTTCTCGTATTAGAAACATCATTTGATAATTGTCTTAAATGCATATTGCTCATTTAAAAATTCTCTAGTTAGAAAATCAGGAAGACTATTATCTTCACCTTTTCTATATATTATTGTAAAATCAAATGGTGCTAAATGAGCTTGCCATCTGGCAAACATCTGTTTAGACACATCATGTTTAAAATCTTTATCAAACATAAATTTTGCTGCTTGACAATCAGTAATTACAGTAAATTGTTGATTGTAAAGATCATCTTGAAATTTTAAAACACATTTTACTATTGCTAGGATTTCCTTGGCAGTAGTAGCATAATTCTTTTGAGACTCAGACCATTTTCCTGAATAAAATCTAACTAAATATACTTCTTGTTTATTACTTGGATTAATTTGTTTTAAGACCCCTCCATAACCTATATTGGAGGCATCGGTTTCAACAATTTTTTCCCAATTTGGATTTGCTAAAGACAAACAAGGTAACAATTTTACCTTTTCTTTTATTCTTTGGACTGCTTGAGTATGAAGATCAGTCCATGGGACAGGTTTCTTTTTTAGTCTATCATATAAGATAGCCGTATCTTTAACTAAATCTTTATAAAAAGAAGATATATAATTTAAACTTCCTAAAAATCTTTGTAATTGAGTTTTATCAATAATTTTGTTAGGAAATTTAGAAGCAAACTCTATACTTCTATTTATTGGAATTATATGTCCTTTTTCTATATTGTGGCCAAGAAATCTGATTTTGGATTGAAATAAAACCATTTTGGGTTGGGATATAACCAAACCATTTTTTTCTATAATTTGTTGAAAAAGATTTAAATGTGTAAAATGATCTTCAATGGTTTTAGAAAAAACTAAGATATCATCGATATAAACTATCATGCAATTGCTATGAGGATAAAAAATATCATTCATAATATTCTGAAATTCAGAAGGTGCATTTTTTAAACCAAATGGCATAACATTCCATTCATATTGACCAAAAGGAACATTAAAAGCAGTTTTATATCGGTCTTTTTCATCAATTTGAATTTGCCAATATCCTGATTTTAAATCGAATTTTGAAAATATAATTGCAGAATTTAATCTATCTATTAAATCTTTTTTATTTGGAATTGGATACCTAATCCACTTTAAAACTTTATTTAAAGGTTTATAATTTATTACTAGTCTAGGAATTCCTCTTTCTTGTTCTGAATGTTTATTAACATAAAAAGCAGTGCAAGACCAAGCTGATTTAGAAGGTCTAATTAAATTTTTGCTTAGTAAAGAAGATATTTCTTTTTTACAAAGATCCAAATAGTCGTGATTCATTTGACAAGGACGAGCCTTGGTTGGAATATTTCTTTCATCAAAATTGTCTTCATATGGAAGAGGAATTATATGTTTCTTTCTTTCCCAAAAGGCATTAGGATGATCAGAACATATTTTTAAAATAAATTTATTTCTTAAATTATTAATTTTTTCTTGTAACTTTAGATTTTGTAATTTTTCATCTATGTTTATTATTAAAATTTCTTCTTTTAAAAAATTTATTTGTTTCGTTTTCAAATCTATAAGATCTATCCAACGAGTAAAAGGCTTTGTAATAAATTCAAAAAATACTTCATAATTTTGAAAATTGCCTAGGATTCCCTTTTCATTAACTCCAAACGGCAATATTTTTTGTAAAAATGGAGTGCGTAAAATGATTTCATTGTGGGACATATTCTTAATTATTGTAAAGTTTAGTGGAATACAAACTTTATTATTACAAATCTTTGCATTAGACAATTTATAACTGATATCCAATTTTTCTCCACTGACTGTGCGAATCACATGGGTGGATTTTTCAAAATATTTGACAGGAATTAAGCCTTCATGTATACAGTTTATATCTGCCCCGCTGTCAACAAGAGCAATAAATTCTTTTCGATAATATTCTCCAATTATTAATTTTATTTTGACATACCATTTTTGGGATGTAACTAATTCCATAGCACTTAAGAATTCATTCGACTCATTTTTTGAAGTTGATGTTTTATTATTATGGGATTCTTTTTCAAGAGTAATGACTCTATTTTCTAACTTATTATGATTGTTTTTTAGAAAAATAATTTCATTTTTTAAATTATTGATTTCTTGTGTGTAATCCATGATGGTAGTATTTAATGAAATATTATTTTTCATTTTTAATCTTTGATCTATCTCTTTCATAGAATAAATTGGTTCATTAACCTGAGTATTTCTTTGATTATTTATTATTTGATCAATGATTTGTGATCTTAATTCGGAATCATCTATATTTTTTAAAATAGATAAAATATCTTTATCTAAAACGTTTATTTGTAAATTATCCTGAAATTGTGATTGAATATTATATATTTCATCATCACATGAGCAATTATTTTTATCTATACAAAAGCAATTATTTTCTTCTTCTTCATTAGAACTACTTGATGTATAAATTTCTTCGTCAGATTTTATATTATTTATTTCATCATCAGATGAGGATTCTTCCGAGTTATTTAAAAGAATTTCTTTTAATTTCTCTTTCATATTGTCATCTAGATTTAAGTTATTAATCTTTTTCTTTATTTTACATTTATTGGCAAAATGACCAATTCGACCACATTTATAACAAGTTGGTGGATTATCTTTCTTCTTTTTATTATGTTTTTCTTTTCTAAAAGACTTTCTTTTAGATCTATATTGTTTTTGGTTTTCACTATATTTTTTAAATTTTTTAGGGATATATTCCCTTTTTGATCTCTTTTTATTTTTTAAAGTATCAATACCAAATTGTTCACAAAAATGGCCTAATTGTTGTCTCTCAGTGAGGCGTTGTTTTTTTATCTGTTGATTCAATTTTATTTCATTGCACAAGGCTAGACCTTCTTGTGTACATATTCCGATAAGTTTTCCATATGAATAATTTTCATAAGGAATTTGAGGATGATTTCCCTATAGTTGTTTCCTAACCCTTTCAGCAAAAAGGTTTGGAAGACTATCAATAAATTTTTGTTTCCAATAACTAGAATTACAATCATCTAATTCTAATACTCTGCTCATAAAAGTATCTTTATACCATCTAAATGAAGTTAAGGTTTTACATTTCATACCATTTAGTAAAGTTCTAGTATTACCAGAATTATTTGACCATTTACCCGAAAAATGTTCAATTATACTTAAAAGGAGTGTATAAACTACATCTTGAACTATTATTTGTGCAGAAGTTGAAGTGCCATCTTCTGTGCATTATGGTATCAGAGCCATGTGTTTCATAAGATTATTTAACACTTATTTTCCAAATGAATTTTCACATGTTCAAAAGGAATAATAGAAATAATGTTAAAAATCAAATAAATGAAGAATATGAAATACCAAAACAATTAGATTTGTTAAACAAATGGACAATTCCTAGAATACAACCAAAAGCTTTATATGAGCTAGGTACTTTTGAAGAATTAGGTTTTATACAATCAGTTAAAACAACTGAAGAAAATTTAACAATGAATCAAGATGATATGGTTGTTAAATTATTAACATATGAAGATATTCATAGATATCAATATACTCATAATTATCTTCATATAGGATTAGTGCAAATTGCTTTTAAACCTTTAACTTTACAAGGTTTACCAGAAAGTTTTTTAGCTGTATTACGTGATGGTCGTAATATGAATTGGAAACAATCTTTAATGGGAATAATACAGTCCAGTCTGACCAATGGTCCAGTATATTTTAATGTTTATCCTAATTTACAGTTATCATTATCTGATGTTAATATATTAGATGCTTTAACTTTAAATGTTAAAACAAATGGATACAATTATATGCCAGGATCTGAATTAATATGTATATGCTATAGAATATACTACAGGCCTTTAAAAACAATGAACCCTAGGTGTAAAAAAACTAACAAACCTAATAATGAAACTATTTTAATAGAAAGTAATTTTGATATGTCTAAGATAACCACTAGAAAAGCTATTAAGTGGGATGAAATAGATTTTCCAAAAAATTGGGTCTTGGAGGGAGCGGTTCCTCCTCAACCAAAAATAAATAATAAAATTACAGAAATTATACAAACATCGGAAGGAAGAATTCAAATAGAATTCGATAATGATGATGGAGAAATACCTCTATTAAGAAGATGTAGATCAACTAGATCACTATATTCTCATATATCACCTTTAGAATATAAGGTAGAAACTCCTTCCCGATGTTCTACGTCTCAATTAGACAAGAAAATAAATCAATTAAATATAAAAGAAAATATAGTCCAAGGTGTCTATGAAGAGGATCCTACTGCCTCAGAAATGAATTTTCCAATTTAATGGATAGAGAAGAAATAATAAATTTTAGTCCGGGATCACCGGCAAGATCAATAATTTATAATGAATTTAATACAGAAAAATGGAAGCCTTTTAAAACTTGGTTATTCCAAGAATTTTCAAAAGAAGAATTAACAATTATACAAGATGAGTTTTATTCTTATTTATCAAAAATTAACAAAATTATATATTTTGTTCCATGGTTTTTTCATAAGTATATAATTAATTATTTAAACATGATAGAAAGAGAATATACTCTTACAAATGGAAATATACAAAAATCGATTTTTCCACCACAACAAAGTTTTCAAATTTCCAGGGAAAATATAAGTTTAAAGTTCTCGGCTTATAAAAAATTAGTTGAAAGTAATACTTTACAGGTAACCGTAGAACATATTAACCAATTAATACAACAAAATAATTTTACAAATTTATATTCTATAATTCTTGGAGAAAAAATTCTTTCTATAGAAGAAAAGGTAGAAAGCATATATAAAATTATCGAACAATCTCAAATGGAGAAAACAAAGCCGAATAAAGAAAAAATAATAGCAACTTTCCAACCTCCTCCGGAAATAAAAGATTTTAAATTTAAAAATGAAACAAAACTAGATCAAATTTTAGAAAAATTAAAAAAACCTGAAAATTTAAGTGTAAATACTTTAAACAGAATTAAAGAATCAGATTATAATTCTGAGTCTGAATCCGAACAAGATAAACGTATTAATAAAATAAAATATGAGAGTTATGATGGTAAATTTGCTAGAAAACCCGTCCAATCTAAATATTATTATAATAGACCCACTCCTCAAGATGTTTTATTTGAAGAACAAGAGTTTATTCAAGATAATAGTTACAATGGTAAGAACGTCTATGAATGGAATTTAGATGGTTTTACAGAGAGACAAATATATTTGTTAACTCAAAGAATGACTTTATATGCTACTAGTGCAAAACAATTAGGAAATACTGATTTAACAGTTGCTCAAATGATAATAGCAGGTTTTACTGGCCAATTAAAAGGCTGGTGGGATAATTATTTACACGAATCAGATAAGATTCAAATTTATAATGCTACCAAAATAGTTACTAATCAAATTAAAAATGAAGATGGCACTTCAACTTCTGCACAAATAATAGTTCAAGATGTAGTTTATACACTCCTTTTAAGTATAATTGAACATTTTTCGGGTAAATGGTCAAATAATTCTGGTAATACTAGAACTTTACTAAATGGTATGAAATGTAAAACCTTAACTTCATTTAGATGGTATAAAGATACTTTTATGAGCAGAGTATTAGAATTAGATGATTGTAATTCTAGTTATTGGAAACAAAAATTTATTGATAGTCTTCCAAACCTTTTTGCTGAAAGGGTTAGGAAACAACTACAGGGAAATCATCCTCAAATTCCTTATGAAAATTATTCATATGGAAAACTTATCGGAATATGTACACAAGAAGGTCTAGCCTTGTGCAATGAAATAAAATTGAATCAACAGATAAAAAAACAACGCCTCACTGAGAGACAACAATTAGGCCATTTTTGTGAACAATTTGGTATTGATACTTTAAAAAATAAAAAGAGATCAAAAAGGGAATATATCCCTAAAAAATTTAAAAAATATAGTGAAAACCAAAAACAATATAGATCTAAAAGAAAGTCTTTTAGAAAAGAAAAACATAATAAAAAGAAGAAAGATAATCCACCAACTTGTTATAAATGTGGTCGAATTGGTCATTTTGCCAATAAATGTAAAATAAAGAAAAAGATTAATAACTTAAATCTAGATGACAATATGAAAGAGAAATTAAAAGAAATTCTTTTAAATAACTCGGAAGAATCCTCATCTGATGATGAAATAAATAATATAAAATCTGACGAAGAAATTTATACATCAAGTAGTTCTAATGAAGAAGAAGAAAATAATTGCTTTTGTATAGATAAAAATAATTGCTCATGTGATGATGAAATATATAATATTCAATCACAATTTCAGGATAATTTACAAATAAACGTTTTAGATAAAGATATTTTATCTATTTTAAAAAATATAGATGATTCCGAATTAAGATCACAAATCATTGATCAAATAATAAATAATCAAAGAAATACTCAGGTTAATGAACCAATTTATTCTATGAAAGAGATAGATCAAAGATTAAAAATGAAAAATAATATTTCATTAAATACTACCATCATGGATTACACACAAGAAATCAATAATTTAAAAAATGAAATTATTTTTCTAAAAAACAATCATAATAAGTTAGAAAATAGAGTCATTACTCTTGAAAAAGAATCCCATAATAATAAAACATCAACTTCAAAAAATGAGTCGAATGAATTCTTAAGTGCTATGGAATTAGTTACATCCCAAAAATGGTATGTCAAAATAAAATTAATAATTGGAGAATATTATCGAAAAGAATTTATTGCTCTTGTTGACAGCGGGGCAGATATAAACTGTATACATGAAGGCTTAATTCCTGTCAAATATTTTGAAAAATCCACCCATGTGATTCGCACAGTCAGTGGAGAAAAATTGGATATCAGTTATAAATTGTCTAATGCAAAGATTTGTAATAATAAAGTTTGTATTCCACTAAACTTTACAATAATTAAGAATATGTCCCACAATGAAATCATTTTAGCCACTCCATTTTTACAAAAAATATTGCTGTTTGGAGTTAATGAAAAGGGAATCCTAGGCAATTTTCAAAATTATGAAGTATTTTTTGAATTTATTACAAAGCCTTTTACTCGTTGGATAGATCTTATAGATTTGAAAACGAAACAAATAAATTTTTTAAAAGAAGAAATTTTAATAATAAACATAGATGAAAAATTACAAAATCTAAAGTTACAAGAAAAAATTAATAATTTAAGAAATAAATTTATTTTAAAAATATGTTCTGATCATCCTAATGCCTTTTGGGAAAGAAAGAAACATATAATTCCTCTTCCATATGAAGACAATTTTGATGAAAGAAATATTCCAACCAAGGCTCGTCCTTGTCAAATGAATCACGACTATTTGGATCTTTGTAAAAAAGAAATATCTTCTTTACTAAGCAAAAATTTAATTAGACCTTCTAAATCAGCTTGGTCTTGCACTGCTTTTTATGTTAATAAACATTCAGAACAAGAAAGAGGAATTCCTAGACTAGTAATAAATTATAAACATTTAAATAAAGTTTTAAAGTGGATTAGGTATCCAATTCCAAATAAAAAAGATTTAATAGATAGATTAAATTCTGCAATTATATTTTCAAAATTCGATTTAAAATCAGGATATTGGCAAATTCAAATTGATGAAAAAGACCGATATAAAACTGCTTTTAATGTTCCTTTTGGTCAATATGAATGGAATGTTATGCCATTTGGTTTAAAAAATGCACCTTCTGAATTTCAGAATATTATGAATGATATTTTTTATCCTCATAGCAATTGCATGATAGTTTATATCGATGATATCTTAGTTTTTTCTAAAACCATTGAAGATCATTTTACACATTTAAATCTTTTTCAACAAATTATAGAAAAAAATGGTTTGGTTATATCCCAACCCAAAATGGTTTTATTTCAATCCAAAATCAGATTTCTTGGCCACAATATAGAAAAAGGACATATAATTCCAATAAATAGAAGTATAGAGTTTGCTTCTAAATTTCCTGACAAAATTATTGATAAAACTCAATTACAAAGATTTTTAGGAAGTTTAAATTATATATCTTCTTTTTATAAAGATTTAGTTAAAGATACGGCTATCTTATATGATAGACTAAAAAAGAAACCTGTCCCATGGACTGATCTTCATACTCAAGCAGTCCAAAGAATAAAAGAAAAGGTAAAATTGTTACCTTGTTTGTCTTTAGCAAATCCAAATTGGGAAAAAATTGTTGAAACCGATGCCTCCAATATAGGTTATGGAGGGGTCTTAAAACAAATTAATCCAAGTAATAAACAAGAAGTATATTTAGTTAGATTTTATTCAGGAAAATGGTCTGAGTCTCAAAAGAATTATGCTACTACTGCCAAGGAAATCCTAGCAATAGTAAAATGTGTTTTAAAATTTCAAGATGATCTTTACAATCAACAATTTACTGTAATTACTGATTGTCAAGCAGCAAAATTTATGTTTGATAAAGATTTTAAACATGATGTGTCTAAACAGATGTTTGCCAGATGGCAAGCTCATTTAGCACCATTTGATTTTACAATAATATATAGAAAAGGTGAAGATAATAGTCTTCCTGATTTTCTAACTAGAGAATTTTTAAATGAGCAATATGCATTTAAGACAATTATCAAATGATGTTTCTAATACGAGAAACTCAATTAAAGAGACTGAAGTTGAATTAACCAACTTATTGGATAATATGCCAACAACAGACACAAATATCCTTGATAGTATTCGCCATACTAAGCGAATTAGTTTATTAAGATTCAGACTTATAGGCCTAAGAGCTCATCTTAGGTTTTTGGAGAATAAACTTATACTACTTTTGAATTGAATTTTGCAGAATGATCCCCAATAAGGGAAGAGGTGGCTACCCTAATAGAGGTGGCAGAGGAAGAGGATCATATCCTCTTATTCAACAGGGAAAAAATTTATTAATGGCTGAAAATATTGTTTCTCAACCATCATCATCCAATATGCCGAAACCTGGAGATCCGCTATACTCGGCTTTCCAACAATTCTTAAAGCAACAGAAGGATAATAATCCTTCTTTCTCAAAAATAGTTTCAGAGGAAGACAATGATGATTCCTCAGAATATATTTTAACCCCACACAAAGATTTAATAATTCTTTTGGAGGAAAAGGATATCATGCTATATTTTAAGGATAATGATGATCCATGGAATTTATTTTCCAGATATCTGGATACTGCGTCATACGCAACATGTTCTTATAAATCACGAAATTATTACGAGAATATACTAATTTCTACAGGTACATGTGAAATTTCACATTTCTCCTCTGCAGGAGATAAAAAAGTTTATAACTTTAGCAAAGTAATATTCAAGAGGATTATATCTGCAGAAGAATGGGGTTTAAGCACTCTCAGGGAAAGAGAATTTCTCCACCCTGAACAAAAAATCTTAATAAAATACAATTTCTGGGATTATATCGATAGCTTTTATAAAGCTTTTCTTTATGAAAATCCAAAAAAGAAGCATTCTTGGTTTTTCAAAATATGTGACCAAGTTTATAAACAAAAGTTGCCAAATTGGTTTACACAATGGTGGACATCATATGGTCCAAGTGTTCAAATTCTACCTGAACCATTCAAATCTTTATATGTTGAATGGTTACATGTAGCTCCTAAATATAAGGAAGCTCTTGAACATTCCAATGGGGGAAGAGAAGTAATACCTACTCTCCATTTTTTCATAGAATTTTCAATTCCCTGGATCTGGAAATGGATCCCAGAAGTGGATTATAGTCCCAATCAGTTCCCATCTTTACAAAGGTCATACCTTACAAAATTTTGGGCAAAGATGTTGCAAAAAGATCCGGTCTCAAATGAGATAAATTCTAAACAAACGATTGATAATATCAATCAAGCAATTTCAAAATATAAATCCCAAAAAGAATTTTTATCCCATAAGGAACAATCCATCAGTTTTAATCCTTATGAAAAAGCATTGAACTCCATCAAAGCACAGGGAAATTCCTCGCCATCAAAAGATGAAATTATCAAGACCTATTTCCGTCAAATGAAAGAAGATCTGCTTCAAAACATCAATAAACAATCGTCAGACAGCTCCATGTTATCTACAGGCAATGATGATAATTGTCTTGCAGGCGAATCTCAGCCAATTGATGATAACAATGACATTATGGATGAATTTACGGTCGAAGATGCTTTTGCCACTATTGAAGATATAATATTGGAAAAGCTACAAAAGAAGAAGACAAAAACTTAATAAGTTTACGGTGAAAATTCCTACACCTGTTATTTGCTTTTGTAAAACAACAATAATAGAGGCATCTTATCAGCCAGTTGTCACAATGCACTCGATAGTGCACTCAATTATTATTCTGTAACATTTTATAGTTTTTAATCTTTGTTTGAAGTCCGGGCCTATATATATAGGCTATTATGTTTACATATTTTGTATCTTGGAAGAGTTCTTCCTATCCTTTGCTTACTCTCTCTCTTGTAAAAATATTCTGAAGCAATAAAATAAGTTTTAAAGTATTACTGGTGCATCCATCTTGCGTTGATTGTGTTTCCCCTAATTCTTGTAAGTTTTCATTACTTATACTTTATTATTGTTTGTACTAGCCTAATGATAGGCTAAACCCTTTTAAGTGTTAAGTAATCTCATGGAATTATGGCTTTACTAATCTGGTAGAAACCTTCGGTATCATATAGTTATTTGAAATACAAAAGTCTAGGTTGATAACATGTAATTTAATTTGAAATGTTTTACCATTAGTCGTGATGTTGCCCGCTTTTTTAGCCGAAGTTTGGCGTTGTTAGGGCTGTTTGTCATTGACTCGGTATACATTAACGTTTCAAATCAAATTATTTGTTATTGTAAATAATCCTATGACTGTATTTTGGCATAACTATATGGTACCCCTGGGCCTTCTCTGTGCATTATGTATGTATATATATATATATATATATATATATATATATATATATATATATATCATTTTTGTGTTAATTACACAATTTTTAATCACACACTATCTAACTTCATTTCTTTTATTCTTTATTAAACTTTAGTGTATCATTTTTAATAAAGTTTAATCTATCATTTTTGTATTAATCACACATTTGTTAGGAGAAAAACTCGAAACCGAAACTAAAAAAACCAACGAATACCGAAATCCGGCCGAAAAAAGACCGAAAAACCCAAAAATGTGCACAGACTGCGAGACCGGACTGGAAAGACAAGACCTGTCCCAAAAAAGATCGGACCGAAGGAGACCGGTCTAAAAAAGACCGGCCCAAAAAAACAGCACCGCTCCGAAACCGACCACAAAAACCGGACCGTTTCGAGACTGGCCCGAGACTGTTTCGAGGCCGCAAATGTACAGGTCTAGACCGAGTTTAGCCTAACAAGACCCTAGTCTTCGTATCGGATTATCCGATCGGCCGATCCTTTTTAGACCCAAAATCCCGGTTCTTAGAGAATAGAATAGTCGATTTTAAAATTGAAACAAAGCCCAAGCCCAAACGGCTGCTTTTTAAAATATCTGTACAAAATAAATAGACACGTAGGTAGGGTAGGTACGCGTGTATCCATTCCATTTACAAAACCAAGCTCGTTGTCACTAATTCATCTATCAAGCAAAATAATGATATCATATCATATGTTGTCTCTTCCATTAAAACCAAACCGAACAAAACATATAAAAATAGTATCATATCCCCGCAACCCATTAAAACCAAACCCAACAAAACATATAAAAATGTATCATATCTTTACGACCCATTACACATGAAAATATACTAATACTTGAAAGATAATAATATAGTTTAACAAATTATATAATTAAATATATATATATTAATTCCCGTGGGCACGAGGGAACAAGAAAGTTTTAACTGTTACTTTGGCCACAAATTTTATAGTGTTTATAGTTTTGCCTAAGTTGTTTTTGACTTTTTTGGTTTTGCCACATTTTTGTAGTTTTTTCCAAAATTGCCTTTTTTGTTTTTTTTTTACACTTGGGCCACCAATTTTCCAAGGCTGTTAATTTTGGTAACATTTCTTGTTGTTTTATCCATTTACCAATTCAAAACTCAATTAACGTCAAAACCCTATTCACCCTATGCGGAGTATGGGCTTCTCCTAGTTATATTAAAAGTATCTTCCTAAAGGAACAATACTTTTGTTTAATTGGTGGCTTTTTTGGTGGATTTTTTTAAAATTTTTTTATTTAAGAAGATTATGTTGATGTTGCCTCTACACGTGGTATTATATGATTGGTGGAGAATTTTTTTTTTGATGGGTTTAATTATATATATATATATATATACAGTAAAGTCCCGATATTTTCATCCAATTGACACGAAAGTCCCAAACTAATTTTTTTTACACAAAAGCCTGAATTACCGGCATTTATTGACCCGATTGACCTTTTTTGCCGGTAACTCATTTAATAGCCGGTAATCGAGTTGATGTGGCTACTAACGCTTACCTGGAAGATGACGAGGACATCATTAAATAAAGAAGGGTTAATCGAGCTGGAAAAACCTCTCTTTCTACTGCGACGATTCTAGGGTTTTTACTGTGAGGGAGATACAAATTCGAGTCCGAGGGAGATACGAGTTGGAGCCTTGAAGATGGAAGGTGTGTTGGACTTTGACACAATCGACGTGGAACTAGATGAAGATTTTCTAAAGAAACAGAGTAGGAGATGTAGAGATGAGTTCTTGAACTCACTGTCTCTTGACGATGAAGATGAAGACTTCATAATCCCATTATTCGAGAATGTTGAAGATGATGAAGCACCCGTGGAAGAAGAACCTTTGGATGACGAACAGGAGGAGGAAGAAAATGTAGATGAAGTTGTGGATGAAGAGGAAAATGATAGTGAAGCTCAGTTTAAATATTCCACACATGATCCAAACGTGAAATGGAATAGAATGAAACCTCAAGAGGGAGAAAGGTATGAATCTCCACAGCAACTTAAACTCTGTTTAACAAATCATGCCATATCTAAAGATTATCAGATTAGGTTTAATAAATGTGATAGTGTTAGACTACATTGTGTGTGTGTGTTAGTGATCATGAGAAATTCGGTTGTCCTTATTATGTTAAAGCCTCTTGGATGAGCACTGAAAAGTCATTCCAAATAAAGAAAATGTATCCACATCATACATGTGTCAAGAATTTTAACAATGGAAAACTTATGGGACCAACATGGTTAGCTAGACAATTCCTTAAAGAACTTATTAGGACACCTAATTTGAAAGCTAAGGAAATCCAAGAAAAATTTCAACACAAATTTCACACTAAGATTTCATGGGTAAGGAGTTATAGGGCTAGATGTAGGGCAATGTCCATGATTGAGGGAAAATTAGGTGATCACTATGCAAGGGTGTGGGATTATGGTGGTGAATTGCTAAGATCCAATCCAGACAGCACCATTAAAATTTGTGTTGAAGACAACAATGATGGTACAACTATTTTCAAAAGGATGTACATATGTTTCAAATCAATCAAAGAAGGGTGGAAGATGGGTTGTAGAAGGGTAGTAGGGATTGATGGATCTTTTCTGAAAGGGCAGTGTAAGGGACAATTATTAACAGCCATAGGTAGGGACCCAAACAATCAAGTTTTTCCCATAGCTTGGGTTGTAGTTGACATTAAGAATAAGTTTAACTGGAAGTGGTTCCTTCAGTTGTTAGAGGTTAACCTTGGAATGGATGCAGGAAGGGGCATGTGTGTAATTTCAGACCAACATAAGGGTCTTCTTGAGGCAACAAAGGAGGTGCTACCATATGTTGAGCATAGACAGTGTGCACGACATATCTATGCCAACTTCAGAAAAGTATATAGTGGAATTGAGTTAAGGAACCTATTCTGGAAGGCTGCCAAATCAACTGTAGAGGGGGAATTCAAGAATCACATGGATGAGATTATACAGATTAGCCCAGGTGCTTATGAACATCTAATGGCAAGGGAGCCAAATACATGGTGCAGGGCTTTCTTTTCCACTGGATTAGCCTGTGAGGCTGTAGAAAATGGTATGGCAGAATGCTTCAATGCAGTTATACTTGATGCTAGGAAGAAGCCACTACTGACCATGCTTGAAGAGATAAGGCTATATATGATGGACAGGTTTTACAACCTCAGGGAGTTAGCTGAAAAATGGGAAGGAGATGTGTGTCCATCTGCAATTAAGAAAATGGAAGAATTTGGTGAGGACTTGAAGTAAGTTCTCATTGTTTTGTATACATTTATGGAGTCAACATAGAGAAAAGGAATGTAGACTTTGGGATGTATCAGGGATACCATGTGTCCATGCCCAAGAATCTATCATGTTAACTCATCAGGATCCAAAGACATTTATCAGCAGGTGGTTTGGTAAGGCAATGTACATTTCAAGTTATAGTTCTAACATTCTACCTGTTAATGGCAGTAATTTATGGGCAGAAGCTCCTGATATTAAGCCCTTACCCCCCTTAGAGAGGATGATGCCAGGCAGGCCTACTGTGAAGAGGAAAAGGCATGTCTCAGAGAGGGATGACAAGTTCTCTCAAGTGTCCTCAAAGGGCAGAACTGTCCAATGTCAAAACTGTCAACAAAAGGGGCACAACAAGAAAACCTGTAAAAATCCACATGTTGAACCAGATCCTAAACCCAATAAGAAAATAGGCAGGCCAAGATTGGACCCTAGTCTAACCCAATGGACAAGACGTGGTAGAGGGGGGAGAAGGGGAAATAGAGGAGGTGATAGGGTACCCAGAGGTGGGGGTGGCTTTCATAGCTGGTTTGAAAGAGGTGAAACCTCAAATATAGTACCACCCCAAAAAAGGGTCAATGAAGAATATAAATCTAAAGAGATGGTGGATGTAGATGTGATGAGTGATGGAGATGGGCTGGATATGGCAGATATGGACTACATTACACAACAAATTACAGAGTTGAGGAAATCAGGTTACACTGATGTAGACATTATGAGATGCCTTGGAATTACAAAAGCTCATTTAGAAGAGTTTGGATATGTAGTAAGGTTTCTTTTAGTGTTTATGTATATGATTAAGTGTTTTTTTACTATTTTTTTTTTTCTGTTTTAGGCTGCCAATGTTGAAGGTGGACTGGAAGGAGGTGGACAGGGTAATGAAGAAGAAGGACATAGACAAGGAGATGGAGTGGGAGGAGGTGGAGATGGACAATGTAATGAAGAAGAAGAAGGATATGGGCAAGGAGATGGAGTGGAAGGAGGTGGAGATGGACAAGAAGGAGAAGGAGATGGAGAAGAAGAAGATGGAGAAGAAGAAGATGGAGAAGGAGATGGAGAAGGGGATGAAGTGGAAGGAGTTGAAGCTGAAGATGTTCAAGGAAATGATGAAGGTGGAGAAGGAGTTGAAGTGGAAGCTGAAGATGTTCAAGGAAATGAAGAAGGTGTTCCAGTGAATGATCCAGTACAACAAGGGCATTTTGGGAATAATATGCAACAAAGAACAAGGAGACCCTCAGAGAGGATCATTCTTCAGAAGCTGAAAAAGAAGGTGGTTGACCCTCTTGGTATAGGAATGTGTGAAGATAAGGCATTAATTATAGATTAGGGATAAGGGTTATCATCTTTTGGTTCATATTTTGTAAAAGGTGGTACTATGTAAACTGTTGCATACCATCTTTTGGTACATATTTTGTAAATGGTGGTACATATCCACTTATATTGGTTCATATTTTGTAAACAATTACTGGTAATTAAGCAAGGGCATTAAGCAATGGTCACAATTGGTCAATGTCATATTTTAGTTCAAATTTGGTTGTGCAGGTTAGCCTTGGTTATTGACAGTTTTATTATTCATATGTGGTTCATAGTTGTTGTACTTTGATTTCACCATAACTCAATACAACATAAGTAAAATGTTCATTACATTGCAAAAGAAACAACATCGTACATAGTGACTACATATCCCACTACATTATCTTAAAATACAAACCAAAACATAAACCCAAAATAAACCACAACATTGACCACCCTGGAACAACACCACCTACACCTTGCACTTGAGCTGGAACAACTTCTACTACTGCTTCTTCCATTTGTTCTACAACATCTCCATTCCACCCATTGTGCAATTGTAAGAGCAAGCCCTTGTACCACTGATTAGGGAGTGGAGGATCCACCCAATCAAAGAATTTGCAATCTTTACTCGAATCCTGGATAATCCAAGATTAAAGAAAGAAAAAAAAAACTAAAAGATAAAGAATTTCAACATTAACAACTAACCCTATAATTTGGGCATCCAATGAATCTTCTTCCAAGATTTCCTGTCTTCCATGAATTCCACCTTCCAACTAAGTCACCACAGTCGCAATGTGTCCTTTGAGGGGGATTGAACCTTCTCACAGCCTTGCTTCCAACAGATGAAGAAGACGACATTCTCGTCTTTTCCTTTGAAAAATACGAAGTTAGGGTTCATGGGGATTGACGGTATGGTGCTTAAGTAAGGTCGACAACTCCACATAAGCCTCTTATTTAATAAATCAGTGGTCCACGTAAGCATTTGGTGCCACTTCACCAAGTAAACCGGCTGCACCGGCAAAAAATGTCAACCGGGTCAATAAATGCCGGTAATTCAAGCTTTTGTGTCAAAAAAAATTAGTTTGGGACTTTCGTGTCAATTGGATGAAAATATCGGGACTTTACTGTATATATCCCTATATATATATATATATATATATATATATATATATATATATATATATATATAGGTTCAGGTATTTAAAGTAATTATTGTGTTATTGTATGCATAAATATGGGCCAATCAAAATTAAATAAAAAACTAAATAATTAAATAAATCAGTGAGGGTAATTTAGTAATTTGGTAAATCAATTCTATAAATAGTCCCTTTATTTTAAGGATCCGTTTCTTATTAACCCTATTAAAATCCACCTCCAGATCACACCGGCGAACTAAATCCGCCTCTTTCTTCCTCACACTAACAACTGGTTCTTTCTCCTTCCCTCTGCGCCGTAGGTCACCTTCCTACTTGTCTCCATAACCAATTAATCGTCGTCCTCGCCACTGCTTCCTTCGCCTAATACCATTTTCAGTTTCTGATGAAAATCGGAACTCAATTGGGATGTACAATGGTCAAAGTGTGAAAAGTCAAAATTGACTTATTTAAACGAAGAACAGTGGGTTGTTGATTTGGAATTAAATTGAAGTCAGGTTCTCAATCGCCAAGCGAGTATTGCTAAAAGTCAAAATTAAGAACGAATTCGCTGCGAACCTCTTACCTGCGAACGTTCGTTGACTGTGATTCGAAAGCGAACCTGTTGAATGTGATTCGCATCTCACGACGGTATGGATTCAAAGTTCCAATCGGCTTGCAATCTGAAACAAGACTGGACTCGGGTTCGTGATGGTATGCTTGGAACCGATTGATCACTGTTGGATTATTTGTCATTTGGAATTGATTCAGAGATTGAAACATTTGAATTCGGAGTTTTTGTATACGTGTTCCAGTCGCATTATTTAATCCGACGTTAAATTGGGGAAGAAAATATTCAAGTTACATTTTTGGCCCCTGCAACTTCAGCGATTTGATAATTCTGGTCCCTGTTGTTTTCACAGCTTGGCCCCTGTGGTGACATTTGGTCCATTTGCTTCAGTAAACGATGTTTTGACATCATTATCACATGCAATTGGTAATTTCCTGAAAACCATATTGAAATTTTGCATTTCTTCCAATTACTTTTTTTTAAGGTCATCTATTTTTACTGGTATCAAGTAAGACTACTTGGAATTTTCACTGAACTTTAATTTTAAGTTGGATTATTAGTTTGATATTTCTTTTTGATTATCAGAAAAGGATCTGGAGGTTGGAACTGGTAAAGGAGATAAGCAAAAGCAGGGACTGCAAGTTTTCGTATATTAGATAAGGAGAATAAATGTGTTCTCACATAATGGTATTCTTATAGAACGTAATTCTCGTCTGGTATTAGTCTCACAAAATGTCATTACCGTAAGAATGGTTGGAATCAATGGATTATGGACCATTGAAGAAGATCAATGGCATTTGTTCACGAATTGTATGGAATCACGAATTCCAATTCTGTTGGAATGAAATCATGAATTCTAATTCTGTTGGAATCTAAACTACAATTTGGTTTTGTTTTCACAGAAGTTGATGCTTGAAGAACGGACCACAAAATTGAAAGTGATTCTAAGCAACATTATTCTTTTAGAATGTATTAGTGTCGTTAGATTTTGATGTTTTCTTTCCCGTTTTGAAAGTTTTTTGTAGTTTTATTCTTTAACAATAAATGTAATTCTTAACAATTGTTACCCGTATTCTATAAGAAATAATGTATTTTTTGTTTTTATTCTTCAATTGATTTTTCAAGAATTTGTTATTCTACAAGAAGTTTTTAAAGTCATGATCAAGAAATAGGTTCAAGAATATTTTTATTATTTATGGTTCAAGAATATTTTTATTTTAAATATACTCATAAACACATTCTGTCAGAATATCCGAATTAAAAGAATTATAATTCGTAAAATCGGATTTTTAAAATTAATAGAATCTATGATCCCTTAAAATATGCAATTTTCCTTTATTAAATCTATATTAATTGACTAAAATACCCTTGTAATTAAATTAGATGATATTTTTCAATTATATTTAATTCAATAATATATATTAATCACTTTCTTAAAATAAGTAAAATTGATTGACCCACATTTATGCATACAATAACACACTAATTACTTTGAATAGAATAACCTAAGCCTATATATATATATATATATATATATATATATATATATATATATATATATATATATATATATATATATAGTGATTTACAAGAATGTCACAATTCACATGTACGTGTTGTGTTTTCCTCATCTGTGCTTTCCACGCAGCAACTATCACCGCTTTAAAGCCATCAGATTTTGTTTCTAGGTGTCCATGTCGGCAACGACCATACGAGCATCTCCACAGCTACCGCTTCCCTTTATAAAATCGTCCTTAAATTACCACCGACTTCTCTATCTCTCCTACTGTTCCTCTTTTCTTCGTCCTTCTCCCCCAATAGAACCACCAATTGGGTCGTCACAGCTAAAAGTTCTGGTTCACGTCTTCAACATCTGCAGCTGTTTTCCACACGGAATCCGTCTGCCATCGCTATGTAATTTGTGTTTGGTTCTTGTAACACCCCGACTCCCAGGTATATATCTTTAGAGTTTTATGTCTATATATCAGAAGATCTACTCGATGAGTTGGTGCCTAGACTCATCGGGTAGCGACACGTTTGGCCATGTGGTTTAAGTGACCAATTCGACGAGTTGGTGAACCTGACTCGGCGAGTTGGAGTTGGAATGAGAAACCCTAATCCCCAGAGTTTTGCACCCTATTTAAAGGATCCTTTGCCCCCTTAGCCTCCCCTTACAGCCCCTTGTGAGTCCAGAAACCCTAAATCGCCGGTTTTCTCTCTTTTTGTGTGATATTAAGCTTTGTGGTGAATTGTGGATGGAAGATCTTGAAGTACTCATGCTTGGAACAAGAGGAAGGCTGTAGATCCGAGTTCTTTTTCATCTTAGCACCGTTCTTGAGGTAACAAGTTGTTACCTTGACCTTCTTCGATCTAGATCTATGCATGTATGAGATTAGGGTCACTTTGACAATGTTGATATGTTATTTTTTGTATTAGGCGTGATCTGAAGTTGCAACTTCAGATCTAGGCTTCTCTTGGTCTGTACGATCATAAAGTTTCAGCCTTTAGTGAGTTAATACCTTCTTCATCCCTTAGAACCTTTCTTTAGCTTGATTTGGGCCATTATCACCTTGCATGTACGTAAAGTTTGCAACTTTACGTAAGAAGTATGCCTTAAGAGCTTAAATCTTCATTATGGAGCCTTAAAGTGGCTTAAAAATCGTCTGAATGGAGACAGGACTGAAGGGACTCGATGAGTTGCATGGCCAACTCGGCGAGTCCGATGAAGATTGTCGTGCAAGGATTTCTGCATGGACTCAGCAAGTCAGTAGGGTGACCCAGCGAGTCAACTAAGGTTTTCCCGATATTTGGACATGCATGAACTCGACGAGTTGTAGGAAAACTCGACGAGTCAACCGTAGATTTCACGACTTCTCGAGTTCAAGAAGGACTCGACGAGTCGGTGAACTGCACTCAACGAGTCGGGTCAACACGGACTGTTGACCTTGACCGTTGACCTTGACTTTGACCAAGGATTGACTAGTTGACTTCTAGGGTATTTTGGTAAATTGGAAATTTATTGAAATGATTTTATGGTAAATATAGGTGGTGGAGATCGTGGCCGTGGTTCGAGAGTTTGAGTTTATCGCTTCGATTCGTTAGCTGAGAGGTGAGTTATCCTCACTATATCAACATGGTTTAAGGCACCAATGCCGGCCCTATTCGGATTTGTATCTGGGTTTATTGCATGATATGCTTATTGATTTACATCCTCGTGGTTAGGATGGCGATATGCTTAGTGACCTGGTTAGTTCGGTATCCTGGTATATATAGGATGGTGTTATGTTAGTGACCGGTTAGGTCTGTGTCTTGGTTATAGGATGTTGCTATGATGGATGATCTGTTAGATCAGTTGCCTGTTAAATATGCTAGCATATGATATTATGTGCACATGTTTGTTTGATTTGGGATTGGGTTGAGGCGGTCCTGCTTTGTGCTGAAGGCCAACATACCCAGGGCGGTCCGGATAGACTACAGGCCCATGAGGGCTTGTTGGTCAGACCGAAGGCCCGACGAGCGGTCCGGATAGGCTGTAGGCCCTGCGAGGCGGTCCAGACGTGCCGAAGGCTCGGAGAGCGGTCCAGATAGGATGAAGGCCTGCGAGGCGGTCCAGTCAGGCTGAAGGCTCATTATGCATGTTGTTTGTTTATATGTTATTGATATGTTTACGGCGTTGGTATTTTGGGGGTAACTCACTAAGCCTTCGAGCTTACATTTATCGATTATTGTTTCAGGTACTTCGGATGATCGTGGGAAGGCGAAGGCGTGACCGTACACTTCCTCGATTTATGATTATGATTTCTGGGAACTCTGATATGATATTATTTTGAAAACAAATTGTAATAACTTAATGATTTTAAATGTTTTAAAAAGTTCAAATTTGGCGTGATTTTTATGAATGTTACAAGTTGGTATCAGAGCCTTGGTTTGAGTGAATTGGAGGAAACACTCGCGTCTCTCCAGTCTCAAACTAAGGATAAGATTTTAAAATGATTTTCTTAAAATGTTTTTTTTGTAAATAATAAAGGAGGATGCAAGTGTACGATCAGCCAGAGCTCGCGGATAGACCCCAAAATACCTTACGGATTATTTGATTATGTGATATGTTGGAACAACATGCTAGTACTAGGCTAGGAGTCTTTAGGAATTGCATGATAGAATTGTCTGATTATATGATGCCTGATAGCCTAGGGTTTTCCTTATATGAAATTGACATCATTACTGTAGTTGCTTAGTGTATGCATTACAGTTGTACATAATTAAGGTCTTATAGCCTAAGAATGTTGGTTTGACCTTATTTCCTGTTCTTGTTTGATGAAGGGCTTAGGGTAGGATCAAGTATTCGAAAGTCTATAGGGTCCAGCGTTATGTACGGCTAACATATACGGGTGCTGCAGGGTTGGTGGAAGTTTCATGGATGGGTTGTTTGGATGAGTCCGCTGATTATGAGATATTTAGCCTTCCTCTAGGAGTGAGGACTAAGTGCATGCCATGTTTATGTATAGTTTTATGGCGTTGTGATGATACTTGAGACAAATATGGGTAGGTGTGGAAGGTAATATGGGCCCGTACTACTAAAAGCACATGACCCATACGCGTAGCAAGGAAGTCACAACCCCTAGGGTTTTGTTGGGAGTTCGTTCCTGGATTGTTATGTGAAATATCTGATATCTTTTTGGTATGTTTTCAGCATGGTGGTTACACGACGATTCATGACTGGATCCGGGTCAAGATCAGGAGAGGGCGGACAGGAGGCGCCGACAGCGCCCGAGACTATCGGCCAGATGAGGCCAGACGAGTTTGACGACAGGATCCGGGAGATTCTGCATGATGAGGTTGTTGTTATGTTTCGGGCTCAGTTGCCGGAGATGTTTCGGTCTATCAAGACCGCTATGGTGGAGTACTTTGATGATCGATATGCAGCCCTCACCGAGGCGGCTGCCGCAACAGCTGTATCGGCGGCAGGGTTGGGAGCCGGACGGGTTTTTCAGTACCGGGACTTCGACAACTTGAATCCCCCTACTTTTGATGGGACGCAGGACCCCATGAAAGCCATGAGGTGGCTGTTTGACGTGGAGGGGTGTTTCTTCATGTGCTCGTGTCCTACTGACCAGAAGGTCAGATGTGCCCTGAACTTGCTGAGGTCCGGGGCAAAGGACTGGTGGAGACTGATGACTGGGTCGTATTCGGATGATCAGAGAGCTGTTGTTACTTGGGAGCAGTTCAAGGATATGTTTCGCGCTCGCTACATACCGCGGGTCGAGCGTGAGCGTTTAGCTCAGGAGTTCTTGGATCTGAGACAGGGTACTGAGTCAGTGACGGAGATCACCCGCATGTTCACCGAGAGGGCGATGTTCTGCCCGGAGTTTACTTCTGAGCAAGCTCAGATGACTCGTTATCTGAGCATGCTTAAGACGGATATTCGACAGTTTGTGGCGACCCAGCGTTGTGATACGCTTCTGGATTTACAGGAGGCCGCTAGGCGGCGTGAGCTTGAGATTGAGCTACAACTTAGAGAGCAGGGTCGGGCCCCGACACAGACACAGCCGGCGCCGAAGCAGTCTAAGATCGCTGATTCCAGATCAGGGGGACAGCAGGGCCGCACTTGTGGCATGTGCGAGAAAGGTCACTCGGGGGTTTGTAGATTTAACATCGCGTGCCGCAAATGCGGCCAGGAGGGGCATTATGCAAAGGATTGTCGTCAGGCGGCCCCGGTTCAAGATATGAGGATCTGCTACCACTGTCATCAGGTTGGTCATGTAAAGACCAACTGTCCACAGCTCGCAGCCAGGCCGGCGTAGGCTCTAGCGCCGACTACACTGATGATTATTGATGGGAGTCATGGTCGAGCAGCGCCCCCGAGGGCCCAGGGACACGCTTTCCAGCTTACAGCCGAGGAGGCCAGAGCAGCATCGGATGTGGTTGCTGGTATATTTCTATCCATTATCTTACTGATTATATCTGTTTTATGCTTATATGTTGTACCTGTGATTAGGTACGTTTTTAGTGAACTCCTTACGTGCTTTGGTATTATTTGACACGGGGGCGAGTCAGTCGTTTGTTTCTCAGACTTTCAGTAGGGAGTTCAGGTTGCCAGTGGGAGAGTTAGAGTGTCCGTTGCGAGTCTCCATCGCCAACGAACACGAGATTTCCGCTTCTTCGGTCTATCGGGGTTGCATATTGGAGATTTTCGGAGTATCTTTTCCGATAGACCTGATTCCGATTCCCATGGGGGATGTATGTGTGATTGTGGGTATGGACTGGCTTAGTCGCTTTGGAGCTATGATCGATTGCGAGGGTCAGCAAGTGGTGGTTCGAACCCCAAGTGGGGGAGAACTGATTGTCTATGGCGAGGGTACCAGATTGGGATCATGGTTTTGTTCAGCTGCCAGGGCTCGGCAGTACATTCAACACGGGTGTGCGGGTTATCTAGCATACGTGGTAGATATGTGGGCCAGAGATCAGGTTTCAGTTTCAGAGGTTCCAGTGGTCAGGGAGTTTGCTGATGTGTTCCCGGAGGAGTTACCCGGAGTGCCTACGGAGAGGCAGGTCGAGTTTAGGATCGACCTAGTGCCAGGTGCGGCCCCTATCGCCAAGGCGCCGTACCGGTTGGCACCGCCAGAGATGCAGGAGCTGTCATCACAGCTGCAGGAACTGCTGGGAAAGCAGTTCATTCGTCGGAGTAGTTCCCCGTGGGGAGCGCCGCTACTTTTCGTCAGGAAGAAGGATGGTTCACACCGGATGTGCATTGATTACCGGGAGTTGAACAAGTTAACGGTGAAAAACTATTATCCACTCCCGAGGATAGATGATATTTTCGATTAGTTGCAGGGAGCATCTTGGTTCTCCAAGATAGACCAGAGGTCCGGGTACCATCAGGTCAGGGTCAGGGAGGAGGACGTGGAGAAGACCGCGTTCCGAACTCGTTATGGACATTACGAGTTCTTGGTGATACCGTTTGGGCTCACCAACGCGCCAGCAATATTTATGGACCTGATGAATCGGGTATGCAGGCCGATGCTCGATCGCTCGGTCATATTATTCATCGACGATATCTTGGTGTATTCCAAGACTCGAGAGCAGCATGATGAGCATCTGCGGGAGTTATTGGGAGTTCTGAGGCGAGAACGACTTTATGCCAATTTCTCGAAATGCGAGTTTTGGTTATGAGAGGTCCAGTTCCTGGGACACCTCGTTAAACAGGAAGGGATTTTGGTCGATCCGGCCAAAATCGAGGCGGTTATGCAGTGGGAGGTTCTGAAATCTCCCTCAGACATCAAGAGCTTTTTGGGATTGGCAGGGTACTACCAGAGATTCATACAGGATTTCTACAAGATTGCAGTACCCTTTACTCGTCTGACGAGGAAGGGGGTGGATTTCCGGTGGGGCCCCGAGCAGTAGAGGGCGTTTGAGACCCTCCGACAGCGACTATGTGAGGCTCCAGTTTTGACTCTCCCGGAGGGAGTGGAGGATTTTGCGGTATTCTGTGATGCATCCATCACGGGACTGGAAGCGGTTCTCATGCAGAGAGGATGGGTGATAGCCTATGCATCGCAGCAGTTGAAGCCGCATGAGGCGACATACCCTACTCATGACCTGGAGTTGGGAGCGGTGGTATTCGCTCTCAAGATTTGGAGACATTACCTCTATGGGGTCTGCTATACCATCTACACAGACCACAAGAGCCCGAGGCACATCATGGATCAGCCGAACTTGAACATGAGACAGCGCATATGGTTAAAGGTAGTCAAGGACTACGATTGTGAGATCATTTACCACCCAGGTAAAGCGAATGTGGTTGCGGACGCTCTGAGCCGCAAGTCAGCTGGATCTTCTATCCCAGTGACATGCATGAGGATTTCAGTAGATTCTCCACTTGTGGGCTTGATCAGGGAAGCCCAGGCTGAGAGTATGCGTCAGGAGAACTGGAAACTTGAGAGGATCAGGGGTGAGAACACTCGGTTTGTGCAGGATAGCCGGTGATTATTGACCCGTTGCGGTCGGATCTTGGTTCCGATGTCTGGTGGGGTCAGACAGACTATATTGGAGGAGGATCATAAGTCTCGCTTCTCTATTCACCCAGGGGCCACCAAGATGTACCGGGACTTGCGATTGAGTTACTGGTGGTCGTGCATGAAGCGAGAAATCGCTTGGTATGTTGAGAGGTGCTTAACCTGCAAGATGGTCAAGGCTGAGCACCAGAGGCCGCATGGCAAGCTGCAGCCTCTGTAGATTCCCATGTGGAAATGGTAACAGATCACGATGGACTTCATCACCAAGCTACCGAGAACGACGAAGGGGCTCGACACTATTTGGGTCATCGTGGATCGATTGACCAAGAGTGCTCATTTTCTGCCCATTCGGGAGAGCTCATCGGCCGAAAAATTGGCTGACGTGTATATACGCGAGATTGTCGCTCGTCATGGGGTTCCGGTCTCTATCGTCTCAGACCGTGATGTTCGGTTTACCTCCCGATTTTGGCAGAAGTTCCACGAGGAACTGGGCACACGGCTGCACTTCAGTACAGCCTATCATCCGCCGACAGACGGCCAGAGCGAGCGGACTATACAGACTCTTGGGGACATTTTGAGAGCCTGTGTTATTGACTTCGGTGGGAGCTGGGACTCCTACCTACCCCTTGCAGAGTTCTCCAACAACAACAACTTTCACTCCAGCATTGGTGCTCCACACTATGAGTTGTTGTATGGGCGGAGATGCCGCACCCCAGTCTGTTGGGGTGAGGTGGGTCACAGGGTGATGTGTCGGACCGAGGTAGTCCTGCAGACTACCGATATGATTCAGCAAATTAGAGAGCGGCTGCAGAGCGCACAGAGTCGGCAGAAGAGCTACGCCGACCAACGTCGATATGAGTTGGAGTTTCAGGTCGGTGACATGGTACTCCTAAAGGTCTCACCCTGGAAGGGTGTGATCCGCTTCAGGAAGAGGGGGAAATTGGGTCCCCGATACATTGGGCCATTCAGGGTCATTGTCAGGGTTGGCAAGGTAGCTTACAGACTAGATCTTCATGAGGAGCTCAATCAGATTCACAGTACTTTCCTAGTTTCGCAATTGCGGAAGTGCATTCTGGACAAGGCGGCGGTGGTGTCATTAGATGATATTCAGGTCGATGAGCGCCTGAACTACGTAGAGAGGCCAGTGACCATTCTGGAAAGGAAGGTAAAGGTTATGCGGAACAAGGAAGTGCCTTTGGTAAAAGTACAATTGGAGCACCGGAGGGGATCTGAGTGGACTTGGGAGCCGGAGGCTGAGATGCAGGAGCATTATCCGGAGTTGTTTGCCGCAGCTGACTTCGGGGACGAAGTCTAGTTCAAGTGGAGGAGAGTTGTAACACCCCGACTCCCAGGTATATCTTTATAGTTTTATGTCTATATCAGAAGATCTACTCGACGAGTTCACGTTTGGCCATGTGGTTTAAGTGACCAACTCGACGAGTCGGTGAACCTGGCTCGGCGAGTTGGAGCTGGAATGAGAAACCCTAATCCCCGGGGTTTTGCACCCTATTTGGGCCATTATCACCTTGTATGTACGTAAAGTTTGCAACTTTACGTAAGAAGTATGCCTTAAGAGCTTAGATCTGCATTATGGAGCCTTAAAGTGGCTTAAAAATCATCTGGATGGAGAAAGGACTGAAGGGACTCGACGAGTTGCATGGCCAACTCGGCGAGTCCGATGAAGATTGTCGTGCAAGGATTTCTGCATGGACTCGGCGAGTCAGTAGGGTGACTCGGCGAGTCAGCTAGGATTTTCCCGACATTTGGACATGCATGAACTCGGTGAGTTGTAGGGAAACTCGACGAGTCAACCGGGGATTTCACGACTTCTCGAGTTCAGGAAGGACTCGACGAGTCTGTGAACTGCACTCGACGAGTCGGGTCAACACAGGACTGTTGACCTTAACTTTGACCAAGGATTTACTAGTTGACTTCTAGGGTATTTTGGTAAATTGGAAATTTATGGAAATGATTTTATGGTAAATATAGGTGGTGGAGTTCATGGTCGTGGTTCGAGAGTTTAAGTTTATCACTTCGATTCGTCAGCTGAGAGGTGAGTTATCCTCACTATATCAACAGGGTCTAAGACACCAATGTCGGCCCTATTCGGATTTGTATACGGGTTTATTGCATGATATGCTTATTGATTTACATCCTGATAGTTAGGATGGTGATATGCTTAGTGACCTGGTTAGGTCGGTATCCTGATATATATAGGATGATGTTATGTTAGTGACCGGTTAGATCTGTGTCCTGGTTATAGGATGTTGCTATGATGGATGATCTGTTAGATCAGTTGCCTGTTATATATGCTAGCATATGATATTATGTGCACATGTTTGTTTGATTTGGGATTGGGTTGAGGCGGTCCTGCTTTGTGCTGAAGACCAACATACCCAGGGCGGTCCGGATAGACTACAGGCCCATGAGGGCTTGTTGGTCAGACCGAAGGCCCGACGAGCGGTCCGGATAGGCTGTAGGCCCTACGAGGCGGTCCAGACGTGCCGAAGGCTCGGAGAGCGGTCCAAATAGGCTGAAGGCCTGCGAGGCGGTCCAGTCAGGCTGAAGGCTCATTATGCATGTTGTTTGTTTATATGTTATTGATATGTTTACGGCGTTGGTATTTCGGGGGTAACTCACTAAGCCTTCGAGCTTACATTTATCGATTATTGTTTCAGGTACTTCGGATGATCGCGGGAAGGCGAAGGCGTGACCGTACACTTGCTCGATTTATGATTATGATTTCTGGGAACTCTGATATGATACTATTTTGAAAACGAATTGTAATAACTTAATGATTTTAAATGTTTTAAAAAGTTCAAATTTGGCATGATTTTTATGAATGTTACAGTTCTTAATTCGGTTTAACATTTCTAAGATCGTTTAATTAAGTTAACATAAATGGAGTAATATAGGTCAATACATATCGATGGAAGGCAAACGGGTAACAAGTTGCGCATCTAGCCCTTTATGGATGGCAAAACTAATTCTTTTGAAAACAACATCTGTGGATCTAGGAGATATGACATTAGAATGCATGACCCGTTGGACTCTGTTGAGGAGCTCCACCGCCTCTGGTGCGAGAAAACCAAATGTATCAAATGCAAAAGGTACAAACACATGTTGATTTTCTATACATGCGTTCTTGTGCTTGGCCACTTTGCACGCATCGGCTTTCAAAGCGGCATACCCTGCTGTGAAACCCCCGCTCCTCAAACCGACGAGAGGAGAGACCCCAGTAAGATCCACACACACGTGCCTCCCTCCTACCCATCCAAAGACCAAAATGTCAGCCGGTCTAAGTGTGGATCTTCCATCCTGCGGGTCCGTCAAAAATTTCACCGGCGCTTCTTTCTTCGCAGAAATACCAGCACGCCGACAAGCATTAAAGAGAACATCCCTAAGCACATCATGTATGTACTTGAAACCAGGGAGCTCTCTACAATGAACCGCATGTTCCACAGAGGTATCCAAACATGCCTTGCGGAAAACTGGGCATATCTCGTCAATTGGGAATAAAGGAATCATGAGGCGGTAACGAATGATAGTTCGGTACTCCACACAGGAGACATATGCTGGCTAAGGCCTTCGATAGGGATGGTTAGCTTGAGTTTGGAAATTGGATATTCCTGCTTGAGTTTCTGTTTTCTCCTTTGACGGTCTGGTCGTCTTTCCCGATGGAAGATTTAAAGGTACTCGAGAAGAACTCCTTACGAATCTCAATTTCGTCTACATCGCCGTTTCTCCATCTGGTATGTAACACTGCAACGCCCTGTGCCCACCAACTGTTTTATAAAATTCGTCTACTGTTATTGTTCATCTTTCCTTTTCATTTTTTCTTAGTTTTATAATAATGAGTATTGAATCAAAACTTTGTTAGATGATTCAATTTCATCATATTCCAACTGTTAACGCATATTTGTGATGGATTAGTTTAAAAGCTGAATTTCTGTGAAAGGAACACTAAACTCTATCTCCTTAACCTATTTTGGTACAGAAGTTGCCAATTTGTTGAAGAATCTGTCATTGGATTCTCAATCAAAGACATTTTTTGGGTTGTTGAAAGAAATCTTACTCAATCTACTGTTAATCGCCAATATACATTTAATGTTTTAAATCCGACTCAGTTATTCTTTCATACCCTCTTATGCCACCCCCTGAAATTCGCAGTATGCTTCCAACCTCTTATTTATTACATCATTTTAATTTAAAATGTTTACACACTGTAATGATGGTTACTTATGTATGAGTATGACACAATGAGTTATGTTTTGTGCTATGTTTCTATAGGACCTGTCACATGTTATGGGAGACACAGAGAGAATTCCTTGCAATGGCATAAGAAAATGGTGAAGCTATAAAAGGTTAGTATAATGATAGAAGTGGTTTTCTTTATTTTCTCCTTAGATCAATTTATTTATCTAATAAATGGATGTTAAGATGCAGAGGCTACCCAATTGAAGAGTTGGCTGAAGTAGTTCTTTCCTAGATATAGCCTATCTTTTAAGTAAGTTCTCTTTCCCATTTCTTTAGCATGATAAACTAATGATGATTGTATTAAGTACTATTGAAACAAAGAGGAAAGATAGATTGGGTACGAAAAAGAATTAACGAGGCAAGTTTTATAAATCAATAACAAGATTTAAAATTTTGGGGAAAAAAATTCAATTTAAATTTAACATTGGTCTACAAATTTCATTTATTTTCTTAATCAGGTTGATTCACTGTATTTACCCCAAACTAAAAGCTACGGTTAATGCAAATTATACACTACATGGACCAAAAATGCATATTCGGGTTCTGCTTAAGAAGGCAGATCAAGTTAATACTCTACAAGGAAAAACTATAAGATTCAAGTTGTTCTTAAGAAGGCAGGTCAAGTTAATACTCTACAAGTAAGAACTACTTTCTTTTTATTCTTAGACTTAATAAATTGTGTAAATAAGACTAAATACATTCTAACAAACAATTTCGTGGGATTTGGCATAAATAAACAACAGCTTATCATGTGGAAACTGTTTTTCTGAATATTAACCATGTACAAATATTTGTAAGCATTTTATGTTGAGACGTCAGATTGTTACTTCCGGAACACCATGTATTGATGGAACACCGTTGATGTTCACTTGTGCAAGAAAGAATAGGAGAAATCTAACTTTGGGGGGAGTTGACTTTCACTCTTTCACTATGCTAAGTTGCACGGAAACGGATACGGCAACGGGAAACGGATACGGAACGGAAACGGGAAACGGCAAAACTCAAAAATTCAAGATACGGATACGGTAGAGATACGGCAATATAAAAATATAAAAAAACATATATATATATATATATATATATATATATATATATATATATATAAAAGAAATTCCAAAATACATTAAAGAAATTTCAAAATATGTAAAGACTTTACAGTAAAGTGTAATCTGAATTTTTTCTTGTTCTTGTCATCTTGATTGACGACACAGGAGGCAATGGCGCAAGGCAATAAACGTCGTTCACCAAGGAGGCACTCAGGCAGCGATGGGTTTAGCCGTTTAGGCTTTGTAATTGACTAATTGTAGGGTAATATCAATTACAATAGAACTACAGCCCATTACTCCATTAGCGGACATAAAAAAGCCCATGCAAAAAAAAAAAAAAAAAATTGGAAACGTTTATGAAACTTACCAGAAACGTTTCTGGGTTTGCCGATACTTGCCGGAAACGTTTCCCGGCGTTTCCCCCACGTTTCAGATACGGGAGCGGCTCCATATTAGGCGTTTCCATGCATCATAGTCACTATGTTTGTCCATTATTAGAATAAAGGTCAATAAAGATTTTGTTCCAAGGGTAATTGAGTATTTGGCGATCATTTAGCGTTAGCTACAATTTCTCAATGGAGTTCAATGCTTTTTATTTTAATCATTCAAGACCTGATGCAAGATAGGTTTATACAGTCATACGGAGAAGAGAACATTATCGGAAAGGCGTAGAAGAGAGGGTACCTGTTGTATGGTCCGCCGGGAACAGGAAAATCAAGCTTGAACGCTGCCATGGCAAATTACTTGAAATTTAACATCTATGGCTTGGAGTTGAATGATATAAAGTCAAACTTGGACCTGCGGCGGTTGTTGTTGGTGGCGACGCGACGGCTAACCGGTCCATACTGACCAAACTTGATGAGATGGAAAACCTTGAAAAGCAGGTTCGTGTCGTCCATAGTCATATATAAGTTAAATTAGATTCCGTGAGGGTATATTTGTAAATATTAGTTGATGTTTTTCTATTAGATCCTTCCAGTTGCCAAAATGAAACGTCTTGCAGATATCCCCATTGTGGCATTTGGTTCTCGTGCTTATTTGTAGAAAAAGCTTTAGCTACCGTTTGTTCGTTGTGTCTTTTTTCTTTTATTAATAGTTTTATATTTGTGGTTTTTATACAGGAAATGGTACAAAAACTTTTCAATGAAAAGGGTTCCATGTTATGGTCCTTCTCACTGTTGGCCCTACAGTCCATCATTAGTCATACACAGGTTATTATTGTTTTTTATATTTTACTTCTTGTGTGAAAGTTGTTTAAAATATGATAGTAAAAACTGACACAATATTGTTCAATGGACTTGGAATATTGTAAATTGCAATTGCTCTAATGCACAACTTTTCTATAAATATCCCACAATCTAATTTTTCAGTTTCAACATATTGCAAGTTGGTATTTGGCCAACAACTGTTGGTAGTATTCAAGCTGGAGCTTTCAAGATTGGTGACACTGCAGGAACATTTGGTAACATCCTTTAATGCAAACTTAACATGCCTGAATCGGTTGGAACCAAGATTTTAACATACAGTATATGGGTTTATATGGGAAGGGGTAATTTGGTCCATGTGTGAAAAATCTGAGCCATCTATTAAATTTTGGCAATATCTTAACGGTTCATATCATATATGTGATTATACAACTTATTTAGGGGGTGTTTGGATAGGAAAAAAATAGGCTGTTTATTGCTTATTGCTTAATCCCACCGCAATAAGCAAATTTAAGTGTTTGGATAGGAGTCTTTAAAAATCAGCTTATTGCGGTACGAATAAGCCAAATAAGCTGATTTTAATAAGCAAGGGAGGGAATGCTTATTGCTTATTGCTTATAGCTTATTGGTCATTTTACTCATATAAACTGTTTTGTTTGCCAAACACTTAAAATGCTTATTGCTTATTGTTTATTCCCACCGCAATAAACTAATCCAAACACATTTTAAACAAGTGCTTATTCCCACCACAATAAGCAAATAAGCAATAAGCTAATAAGCTAAAAACTATTTATCCAAACACCCCCTTAATCTAATGTTAAGTCGTTTAAACTTTGGACCTTTATACCTTCTTTTGCAATAAACATTACACATCAACATTTGGTATTTTTGGAACAAAAAATTTAGTCTCAATTTTGGAGCCGAATTGTTTTTTTTTTTAGTTTATTCATATGAATGGTCAAGATTCTTTCAAGCCTAATTGTTTCCTTTATATTTTATACATATATACATATGAATGGTCAAGATTCTTTTAGTTTGTATTAATTTGATTCGATTTACTCACAATATACTATGACTAACTGAATGATTGCTTTTACAGCTCTCCATTTTGTCTTCAGTTTGTGACCAAAATCTTGCATCTTTTAAAGGATTTTGGTCAATGACTAACAATCTTTACGGTATGTAGTTCACATGTCAAGCTTTATAAATCTTGGATTTGTGTTGTATTTATCATTGTACTTTAATTTGTTCGCATTCCAGGTTAGTTAGTAGGCATTTCTGTGGATAAGTGTTTGAGTGTTTGTAAAATTTTCTTTTGTAACTTATCTTCTTCCTTATTATCCTTGTTTCTGAATTGTAGGTTCAAAAGAGATTATAAAAAGGACTATAAGGTTACAAACTACATTAAAAAGATAAGTGGAAAGTGATAGCAACATACTTCCATTTATATGATTTTGGTAACATCAAACATGGACAATTAGTTTTCTAAATCTTCACATTTTTGTAGTATGGGAAATTCTGGTAAAATAAAGAGCATTTGAGGTTGTGGAGGAGTAATTTCGTCATTAGTGTTATCTTTTGTAACATGGTTTTGAGTGACTAGAATTAATATATTGAGCCTTTTGATGGAATTTGTTCTGTTTATTTGTTTATTTGTGCTGCTAGTGTGGATTTAAAAGTACAAGTATATAGTAAAAAATAAGAGCAAAAAAAAAAAAAAAAAAAAAAACACAGAAAAACAATGGAACTGCAAAAAACACCAAAACCTCCGCATGGGTCACATCGCTAGTTTAAACTTAATCAACAAAATAAAACCAAGAAACCTAACTATACTCTGTCAAACCTTCTATATATCTTCTATTTGTATTTAGCTCAAAGCCTTTTACAGGGGTTCATGTATGGGAAGATTTGACTTGATTTAAAGTATTATATTGTTTAAATATTTATATTATTTATCATTTGTATATTGTTTGGTATTTTTGTTAAAAGCTTTATGTTATTTTTTGTTTAATTTTTAGAAAACTATTTAAGTAATCAAATAAGTATAAAACATCAAAGCGTAAATTGGATTTATAATCTATTATTGTAAATTTATTCAAATTAGTAACTTGCCCGTCATGTTTTGCAGCGGCGCCAAACCATTTTGTAAATTAAATTTTGCCAATTGTATTGATAAAGTTATATATCGTTGCATTTGTTGGTAAATAAATATACATTACTCTTTCACCAATTTAAATAATTGATATAAATTAGGCAACCATATTTTAGTTTACATGTCAAAAAGTGTATATATGTAAAAAAAACGAATTTGTTACTTAAAATGAAGAAAAAAATGTTAATAGAAAAAATGTTCATCTTTACCAAGAAGCAATTAAACAAAAATGACACAATCTAAGTAATATTATTATGTTTACGAAGGAATAATTATCGATATGTTTAGGGGAAATGACACTGTAACCCATTGAAGTTTTACGTTTAGGTCTAAATGGTTTCTAAACTTTTTTTTGGGCTTTATGAAAGCACAAAGTGGATGTTCACCTGTTTATTTATTTATTACTGTTACCTAATATAACATGTTTCATAAGCCACATAATCACTTTCAGTTGATATTTCTTCCTTTATATCCAATCGAAAGTCAAATAAGTAATTTTGACCAACTGTTTGAATGATTGACCAAATACAAATTATCCCACCGAAAATATCAATTAATGGGATCAAAGCACCACCAATGCAGACGGTGAAGTTTGTTTGTTATCGATACTTTTGATGATGGTTGATGAATTCTTTATCAGAATTGGTGGGTTTCAAAATAAACCGGAACAATGAAATTTGATTCAATCTCAATGATGTGAAGTAATTGTAATTTTGTTATGCTCCGAATGACACCCAATATCTCCTTATGCTTCATAAAAGATGTCAAGGAAGATTAAATGATTTTTTTGAATGGTTAAAAGAAAAAGTCGAAATTGACATTCCAAGTTTATGAATTCCTATTCTTCTTACTTGTGTGATCAATTCAAGTGTCAATCAAAATTGTTGACTAACGTTAGTTCGAAGATGATAAAACATGTGAGATTCAGATGCGCTAATAATGTGAGATTCAGATGCGATAAAACACATTTATTGTTTGGAAATTCTTCCGGGCAGTGAATTGGGATGATTGGGAACAACTGGCTGAAGCCCCATAAATTAGGATTTTAAGTGAACATAATGAGATTGATATAATAAGTGCTCACCGAATCTGAAGCTCCGATTGTTTTCGTCACCCATTCGGTAGTTGATGCTCCAGATGACGAACTCGCCGGAGGTGGAGTGTTGCATCATACTAGGTCTTACATATCACAGATCGAAGCCCAAAAAGCCGCAAGTTTGGTGTTGTTAGCCGATTAACCGGAAGAGGAATAAGATGCTGTTTAGGTTTTGACTACAATATGAAAGTGGACAATTTGGTTGTGCAACCATGCCTGCGATGATGCTTTCGTATCCATCTGTTGGTGCCTAGTTGCAATCGTAGGCCACCACAAACTTGACCCATCTGATGTAGTCAATTAATGGAGAAAAGAAAGGGGGAAGAGGAATATGAGAAGTCAGTTTTGATGGAAAAAAAGAGTGTCAAAGGAAGTGTTGTCTACGTAGCATACTAATTTAGTGAGGGCTAATCGGTTTAACCTTTCATTTTGTCCAACGTGACTATTTAGACCCGACAAAATTCGTCTTATACCCCATAAAGCAAGAAAAATAGTTTAGGGATTGATTAGATCAATTTCGAAAACATTGTAGGCTACAATGTAATTTCCCCATATTTTTAATCTAGAGTTTAGAGTTTTTAAGTTTCAAGTGAGTTTGGCCACCATAGACCGAACTCTAAACTTTCAGCAATTTTGTATCTACTATAATACATAAAGATATTTTTTGCCACATGTCATACTCTTATTCATTTTGTCGCATGTCATTTTATAGTTATTTTAAATTATTATTTTTCCACATGACATTTTATGCTATTTTTCCATTTTATTAAATTTCACATAATATTAATATGTAATAATTGTAATAAATGTCATAATTAAAGGATATCAATTTCATTAATGCAAAATTTTCTTCTAATTTCAAAATTCATAAATTTGTTTAATGACAATGTAAATCTCAATTTTGACTTTGATTTTTATGCTATGTACAAACAAGTTCTGAAATAGTTAGTTTAATGACACAATTTAATACAAATTATATCAAATTATAACATGTTTGCCTTTTTAACATTTTAAGAGATGTGAACTATCTTAATGATTTAATTTTAATATATATTTTTTAATTAGGTTTTACTTTTAGAATGCATTCATTGCTCCAAATGGAAACAAACTATTAGCTTTAGATATGCATGAAATGAAAAAAAATGTTAAATGCCATATTAAAAACCATAATGTCCCATTTGTTGTATTTAAAAAAGGATTTCGAGTTAATTAACCATTATAAATGAGTTTTCTAAAGAAAATAACCATTTTTCAGGTTTTTGAAAAATGACCACTTACTCCGGCATGCCTCATTCTGAATTTGACCTTCAAATTTCAGAGTTCTTTTTTATTTTTTCCAAATTTGTTTTCCAAAGAAATCTATCTACTTATGTCCGAAATGTCCATTTCAAAGTGTTTAATGTCACAACTTTTCAATCTAATGTCTGATTTCCTGCCCTAATATTGTATAAAGTCCACATTTATTATGTTTCTTTCACTTTTTGTTAGATTTAAGTAAAAAATAAAATTTTTGCTCAAAATTATGGAACTGTTCATCGAATTTCGGATTTGTTCTTGAAATTCCGGAGTTTTTGAGAAAACCAGTGTTCACTCATGGGTAGTTATATGTTGCATTGTCTAAAGTAAAAAGTAAAGATGAATTAAAAATATTAATATTAGATAATGACGGTAAGCTTAACAATAAGACATCTAATGTTGAAGTGCTTACTTATTCATCATTTCTTTAAAATATATCAATAGTTTTCTTTTATTATTATAGATTGAAGTACTTACTTATTCATCATTTCAGTCATATTTATTCTGAAATTTTACTTTAAAGACGCTTAATATTTAGACTTTTATATTTAATTTTTTAATCAACTCTTGTAGTGCACGAGTCTCACAATTAGTTTATCTTATAAACATAGAAACTTCATTCCACTTTGTTATTTTGTTATGACACAATCCACCATGAAACATATTAACTTGAGTAGAAATTGTATACTTATTTCCATTGCGTAGTGACTTCTCCACCATTGATGCGTATTGTATAGTATTTTATTGTAGAATATTTAGAAGTCTACTTATGGACTAAAATAAGCATCTCGCAATTGAATTCTTTGTTTCGACGAGAAAAGTCAAAGATTTTGGATTTTCAAGAAACGAATATATGTTATGTGTATATGTCAAAGCTAGTGGGAGAGTTGTTGTCACCCTTATATTGTATATAGATGATATAAAACTCATAGGAAACAATGTCTTAACTATGGGAAGTATAAAAACTTGGCTTGAGAATGGTTTCGCTGTGAAACACTTGGGAGAAGCAACATACATATTGAATGTAAAGGTTTATGAAGATAGATCTAAGTGACTCTTTGGATTAAGACATAGTACATACAGTCTTAAGGAAATTCAATATGCAAATTTTGAGATAAGAGTTTGTGCCTATAAAGCATGGTATGATATTTAGCAATGCTCAATGTCCTAGTTCTAGTGATGAGTTAAAGGAAAAGAGTCGAGTCCCATATGCTTTTGCTTTGGGATCGACTATATATGTCATGACATGTACTAGGATTGATGTCTCATATGCCTTGAGCATTACAAGTTGGTATCAGACCTAACCTTATGAGAATCATTACATCGAAATCAAGAATATTTTGAAGTATTTAGGAGGAAAAAAGAGATATTCTTGTAAATATGGAGGAGATCATTGTAAAGGTTTCACTAATGTTAGTCTCCTAGTGGTGATTCCCGTTAGCAGTCAGGATTCATGCTCTTACTGAATGGTGAAGTAGTAACTTGGGATTTCCAAGCAAGACACCATACTGGGGTTGACAACAATTGAGTATATCACAACTAGTGAGACTGCAAAGAAGGCCAATTGACTAAAAAGATTCATTTGTTATTTTCAATCATTGATGATCCTGTTGAACCAGTCCATTGACCAAGTATGATTGCCATATTAGGTCAAAAGGCATAATTTGCAAATGAATTGGACTGATTGCATTTAATTTAAATTTAATTTAATTTGGGAACTTAAGTAGTACAAATCTTTATTTGATTTGGTGATTATTTAGTGGACATCTTAATATGTATTGGAGAACATCCAATTCATTAGTTTATTATTGTGTTCCTCTTTGCATGTCTTGACTAACTTCCAAAGTATTAATTTAATCAAACCCCCATAGTCGGTCGTACTTTTGGAAGTAAGTAATGATTTAAGACTGTCATGGAGTATTAACAGACTGTGGATGAAGATGCAGCTAATAATCATGCGTACTTAATGAAGATTAAGTATTGGAGTAACTCGTACTTAGATATCACTTCATGGAATCTGTCATGAGTGATTCTAAGATGATAATATCATATATCTTTCAAACAGAGATATATGAGACTTTAGTTTTGCAGTCTAATGTGCCCTGGTTTTCTCCAACGTTGTTTGTAACTGGGTGTCATAAAGGGAATATTCAGGTATGACATGATGCGTAGACGGGGTCTATGTAATTAAAGTTTATTTGTTCCTTAGTCCTTAATAGGAGAAGCGATATATGTGGGTCCCTCAATGATTTGGTCTTGACATCAAATGTATGGTCATGCTCAGACTGAATTAATAATAGATCAATGGTGCAGTCTGTTGTGGCCGACACAAGTCTCTATCAGGAAACATAATCTTAAACGTTAGAGATTGACATCTTTCCATGTATCACGTTCATATAGATGTCATGTAGAACAAAGGAATATATGATCACTTAATTAAGGTTTGTATCACAACTTGGAGTTATGAGTACGATAATGTTCATTGGATGGGACACTCCTTCCTATAGTAGAGAATATTATATCATATTGTTGTTGGTGACTTGTGCAAGCGGGGGACAATTAGAAATAATGCCCATAATTACAACAAGTTTGTAATATTACTATTTATGATAAGGTTCGTTTGGGTTACATACGATAACTATTTAAACAATATTTGACAAGAGATAAAAAATGAGGATTTAGTTTTTTAATATATTAGTCATTGATAAATTAATAGAAAGTTGTAAATCCTTAAGGGTTTAAAGTGAAAGACAGTTGCTTAGTGACCAAGCAACTACTTTAAGGAAATCCTAATCCCACCCTATAAATAGAGGTGTACATTAGGCCATAAGGGTTGCTATAAGAAACCCGAAATTCATCCAACCCTTTTCTCTCCCATCCTCGGATATGTATTTGAACGCGGCACATCCAATCATCCTATGTGGCTCATCGAGGCCGAAACCCTAGTTATGAGTTGTGTTCACAATGTAAACAATGAGGTATCAAGTTTTATGAATCTCTTTTTCGGTGAGATTACGGAGGAGGAGTTATGGTTTGGGTTCTCTACATTCATACAAAAAGTTGGGAAGGTTAAAGGCTTCAAGGGTATGTTTTCTTGGATCCTTCTTCTAGGTAATTATAGTTGCAAACTGATTATGGATTTTTGATACTAGTAGGTGGAATTTGGTTATTGTTTCTTGATTTCGTTGTTTTGTTTTGATCTTGTATTGGAACCCAAATTCCATCAACTACCTATATTCTAGTTTCCCGTATTAATTCGAATAAAACTCTCATGACAATATCAACTTTGAAGGGATTTTACATTCATAAAATGGATGTGAAGACAACCTTTATTAATGCTTATCTTAATGAGGAAATTTATTTGGATCAACCTGAAGGTTTCAAGATACCCGGACAGAAAAATAAAGTGTGTAAACTTATTAAATCCATGTAAGGTTTAAAGCAAGCTCCCACACAATTGCATGAGAGATTTGCCACCACTGTAACTGCTTTTGGATTTCAAACCGCTAACAAAATCCTCCTCCTAAGCAACTGAAACAAGGATCCAATGTAACACTCAAGTTTGGTAAGTTTCGCATTTAACCCTCTTTATTAAAAAGTTTGCATTTTGGTCCTTTAGCTAGTACGCGAGGCATACTAGGTGGTACGCTTAGCGTACTAGCCCGATGTTGTGATCGCAAATCCCATCCACGTACGTTGGGCGTATGTGGAATACGCATGGCGTACATGAGCCTAAGTGAAACCCTAATTTTTAGGGTTTTCACCCTATTTAAAGCTTTTGATAGCCTCATTTGGTCATGTTTAGCCATCCTCCACCTTCCTTTCTCTTGAAATCGAAACCCTAGTGTGCTTTTGTGAATTTTGAGCCTTAAAGAGTGTTTGTTGGTGGTTTGAGAAGGAGAAGAAGAAGAGGATCACTTGGAGAGGTGTCTTGAGCTTGAAGATCCGGGGTCAGCTCATCATTTGCAAGCTTTTGAGGTAAAAATCTTACATCTTGATGATCCATGATTCTAGATCTAGTTATGTTATTATTTTATGCATTTTGAGTCCTTGGAGTGATTGATGAGCTTCTTGACTCACTCCAGAAGTTTTGGTGTTAGATCTAGGTTTCTTTTGGTCCCATTGTTCATAAAAATGCAAGCTTTATGGTGTATCTTGAACCATGCATGTGTTAAGACCTTTGTTAAGCTCTTTTTGAGCTCTTGATCTACATTAAGCCATACATGTGTGTAAAGTTGCCAACTTTACATGATAAGTGGTCTAGTAGAATCAGATCTGAGAGTTTGGCTTTAAGTCTCAATGGATTAAGTGCTTCATGGAGTGGGGTGACCAACTGGGGAGTACGCTGCGCGTACTAGCCCCAGAGGGTGTACACTAAGCGTACAAGCAGAGTACGCCCCGCGTACTCAGTAGATGGGCTTTTTGGGGCTTGCATTCTCGGCTTGGGCCTTGTTGGGCCATTAAACTTCTGATATGGGCTTTTGGCTAGTGTATTGGGTTCTTTGGATTTAGGCCCATGATGGGTTTGGGCCCAATTTGGAAGATTGGGCCATATTTGGGCTTTGGGTTGTCAAATAGAATTTGGGCCTTCATGGTAGTTGAATTGGGCCTTGGTCTTGTGCCAAGTTAGATAAAGGGTAAAATGGTCTTTTTCCCTGATGATGGGCCTAGTTTATTAGACTGATGGTTATGGATTTGGAATCCAATTATTAATTGGATGTTATTGGTATTGATAGCACGAGGATTTTTTCGGATCAACATATAAAGATTTATCTAAGGGACTCAACAACTTGAGGTGAGTTTCCTCACTGTGTTTGGGAGTTCGAAGGCACCAATGCCGGCCCATGGTTTATTATGTTAGGATGATTGATGTATGTATGACTCTTGCATGTGTTATGCGTTGGTATCTATACCGACCGGGGCTCGATGTTGGATAGGGGTCCGATGACTGTATTGTATGCTACTGTCTTTGGGATTATCGCATGTGTTCATATGATTATATGTTTATATGTTATATGTGTATCGGGCAGGGCCCGATGTCAGGCGGGGCCTGTTGATTGACATATCTATAAACCGAATGGGACTCAATGTCGGGCGGGGCCCGAGGCCGGGTGAGACTCGATGCCAGGTGAGGCCCGATGAAGGGCAGGGCCCAGTATTTGTTTATTATGTATGGTATGTGGTATTTTAGGGAAATCGCTAAGCTTTGTGCTTATGGTTTTCAGTTTATGTTTGAGGTACTTCTGGTTCGAAAGGGAAGAGCCCAGGATGATTGCAGAGCACACACCATCTCATTCCGTATTTTGTGATTTACTCTGATATTTTATGATGTAGTGATACACTTTGATCCATCTTGGTTGTATGCAAATGTTTTGGATTGCCATTTTATTAATTTAAAAATGAAAATTTTTGGGTCTTATTTTTGGGAGGTTACAAGTTGGTATCAGTGCCTTAGTTTGAGGGATTCGAACATACTCTCGGGTGTGTCTGAACACAAACTGAGGATTTGGTAAAAAAAATTCAAAAAGGAAATGTTTTTAAAGAAAAGGGTTTTCTAATACAAGAAAGGGTGTGGTGTATGCAATCGACCGAGCTCAAGTAAGTTTTCCTAAACTACCCATACATGTTATATGATATGATTTGATTTGTGAATCTATGAATCGCATGCTAGTTAGGGCTAAGGATCTGCTCAATATTTACATGATAGAATGCGAGGAGACCTGATTAGGTTATGCTTGGTTCTAATTACTCGATGCTCGAATGCTGCTTTCTTTGTGCTTTTTAGGAGTTCTCACTAACATCAGCTAACAAGTAAGAGAATATGTTAAGTTAAATATTGCGGAAACTAAATAATTTCAGAAGGTTAGGTTTTAACTTATTCCGCAGCTCTTGTTTGAGTCCAACCGTTGTAGTCTGAGACCTTTCATTCGAATAATTATCTGGTGTCAGTGATATGTAATTGTATTTGTGAGCTAGTTGGAGGGTGTCAGTAGGAGTTCCTTCTGCAACTGATGGCGGAGAGCGGTGTGGTGGTTTCCCTAGGAAATCCTAGGAAGAGATTTAGTGCTGGGAGCCTTATCTTGATGAAGGTTAATAGTATGGATAAAGAGTGACTTGGCGGAAAGGAAATCCTTGAGGAAAGTACAAACAAATGTGGAAGGTAGTATGGGCCCGTACTACTAGAAGCAGAGGATCTGTACTTGAGTCAAGGAGAGCTGTGATGAAACCACGAAGCTTGTAGAGTATGAGATCCCTCGATATATATTTTGATGCGTATTATGATGGTTTATATGGTCTATTTTCAGTATGTTGACTCTTCGAGGAAGACCGGTTGGTAGTTCTGGTGTTGGTGAGGGCTCGGGCTCAGGTTCTGGAGTCGGGCAGTTGGATGATCTGACGCGGTATAACAACCGATTATTTCGGGTCAATAAAAGTCAATAAAGGTCACATTTGTTCAAAAAAATGTAACGCTCTAAATTTTTCAAACAAAATTTTCATTTTTAAACTACATAAAACACAATCTCACATTTCTCAAAAACTCAATGTATAAGTTGTTCAAAACTCAAGGCAACAAAATGTTTGACAATATCCCAGAATGCTCAAAACATAATCTCAAGCTGGTGTGTACAATCAAGTCGGCGCCTTCCCGCGATCCTGAGAGGTACCTGAAACACATATCACACAACACTGTAAGCACAAAGCTTAGTGAATTCCCCAAAATACCACTTGCACAAATAATAAGCCTCTCATGGCTATAGCTCGGCATGCACCCTTCGGTCATGCATCTCGGTGAGGACCCTCCGGTCTCACGGCTCAGTGTGGACACTCCGGTCATGTGTCTCAGTGAAGACCCTCCGGTCTCACAGCTCGGGTCGGACCCTCCAGTCCTATATCTTAGTGAAGACCCTTCGATCTCACAACTTGGCTTGGACCCTCCGGTCCTAACTCAGTAAGGCACAAAATAATATAGCATATATCACAAAGACAAAGTGCATAATATCATATAACTCAATATAAGCACATAAGACCCTTCGGTCAATAACTTAAATAAGACCCTCCGGTCAATAACTCATATAAGACCCTCTGATCACACAGTATTACCACTCGGGTAAGTATAGTGAGAAGACTCACCTCGTAGGCAAAGCAAGTATGTCCCACACTCGAACTTCTGGTCTAGACTCCGCCCCTCCGTAGCCTCCAAAAGCCACAGCTTGACCGAAACCCTAAAGTCAACGAAAGTCAACAGTCAAAGCTGGCCCAATTCGTCGAGTGCAACTCATGGACTCGTCGAGTTCCTCAGTACTCAATAAATCACGAAACTCGTGTTAACTCGCCGAGTTTCTAGCCAACTCATCGAGTCCATGCAGAGTCCAAAATATCGGGTAAAAACCCTAGCCACTCATCGAGTTGTCCCACCAACTCGTCAAGTTCACTCTGAATGCAAAAAAACGGGTAAAACTCAACACAACTCGTCGAGTTCCTCACCCCTTTCTCTTGAAACTCATTCCAGTCGATTCCAATGCTCCAAACTCCAGATCCAACCTCCTAGAATCAAGTTACCATGTAAAGTTGTTAACTTTACGATCATGCAAGGCCTCACAAGGCTATATCACTCAAAACTATGCTCAAGAAGGGGTTTAGGACATGAAGACGGGTCAAAGTTTCATAAAGCTTGAAGCTTTATGTACATGGGACCTAGAGAAGTCTAAATATGAAACTCATACCCCCTGGGCAAGCTTAACTTGAGAATGGCCCTCATTTTGCACCAAAGCCCATAAACTCACATAAAAAGAGATCTAAGGAATGGAAAGCCAAGGTAAGGAATTTTTACCTCCAAATAGATGCTACAACTGTATGAATGTTGGATCTAAAGACTCCTCCTTGTTCCAAGCTCTTCACTCTTCAAGCTTCCTCCAAGAATGCACACTTTTGGCTTCACACACTCAAAATATGGGCTAGCTCACTAGGGTTTCTCTCTGGACGTGATAGGGGGATGAGGGAGGTGGGGTAGAGGATTTAAAGTCCTTTAAATAGGGTGCAAACCCGAATAATTAGGGGTTTCTCTAAACATCCTCAACTCGTCGAGTCCAGCTCTCCAACTCGACGAGTAGGCTTCATAACTCGCGCGTCCAGATCAACTCCTACACGACGAGTTGGGCCAACCAACTCGTCGAGTAGCCCCTTCAAGTTGCGCAAAATCCCCAAGTCTTACATCCAGGAATCAGGGTGTTATAATTCTCCCCCACTCAAATTAGATTTCTCCCTCGAAACCGCTCTTTATCAAAACATCGATCGAAACAAACACTCGGGAAGCACCACCGGAAAATCTCATATCATACAATGATCTCCCTCCCAAGATACTCGAAACCAAATAGGAACTCCCAACCCGAAGAAGGACAGACCCCTTTGCCACTTGCAGTACCAGCTCTATCCCTCCAGAACTAGGAAACTATAGTGGTCTGTCTCCTCAAGAGACCGCCCATACAGAATAGCACCATGTTAATCGCTCATCGAATAATAGACCTTGATACAACACTTCTATCTCTGATTATCTTGTTGCGAATTATAGGAACAAGCCGCTGACCATAATCGGTTGCTGATCACTCACGTCAGACATACTAGTCGATCCAGATCGTAACTCAAAAGAAACGGATGGGTTACATTTCACCAAGGACCAACCACTGGTACCGCTATCAGAACCCTTCTGAGGAATAAACCTCAATACTCTGTCCTCAGACACTAGAAGAATGACCATGCCCGGTCGGAACTATCCTATGATATCTTCAACCATAAGCCCCAGCTTCCACTCAAATGTCCCTTCCAACACTGAGTACCATGTCAGCTCCCGACCCAACAATTGAATCTCCAAAGGCTACCCCTTGCACATCCAATAAAACGACTTTACATACTTCCTTCTAACAATATCTATCTCAACCCATCATATGACGCACAAAATCACGAAGTTCGCTTTACCTCAAGCGAATACTATAACCCATCTGAAGTCGCCTCACCTCCGACCTCTGTCGTCTACCACTTACTAGCTCCATGCGTCTCGTGGTCCTTCCCAAACCAACGAGTCGACCCACTCAGGTCTAAAAACATCAGATGGAACTATTACCACTCAAGATGAAATACATCTGAAAATCCGGAATCTCATCCTGCCTACCCAATACACAAATAGAGCCAAACTCAAGCTCGAGAGTCTGGTTCGATAGCAGGATTGGAACCATTCATATCCAATTTGATACTCAACTCACGAACCGTGATCCGTGAATCTACACGTACATTACTTCTCCAATTCCTTCCGATTTGCAACATCCCTTCCCTAACTCAAAACATAACGGTTCCCGACCATCGCTGAGACCCTAGTCTTGCCCCTGGTTCGGCCACCAGGTTCCCACAAACTTAATTGGCAAGGCTACCCAGGCCTAAGAACCCTTATTCGTTACACTCTGACTAGTGAATTCTACGGCTCCCCGCAGTCTTACAACACTCTCTCACTAACTCGTGGATGCTACGGCTCCCCGCAGTCTTACGATACTCTTTCTCGCTGACTCATGGATGCTATGGCTCCCCGCAATCTGGCGATACTCTCTCTCACCAACTTATGGATGCTACGGCTCCCTGCAGTCTTACGATACTCTCTCTCACCGACTCATGGATCCTACGGCTCCCCGCAGTGTTGCGATACTCTCCCTCACTGACTCATGGATGCTACGGATCCCCACAGTCTTACGATACTCTCTTTCATCGACTCATGGATCCTACGACTCCCCGCAGTCTTACGATACTCTCTCTCATTGACTCGTGGATGCTACGCCTCCACGCAGTCTTACGATACTCTCTCTCACTGACTCATGGATGCTATGGCTCCCCCCAGTCTTACGATACTCTCTCTCACTGACTCATGAATGCTACGGATCTCCGTAGTCTTACGACACTCTCTTACTTGCCGAGGGCTCACCCCACGGTTTTCCCTGACAGTCCTAGGTGATTACTCCCACCTGGATCCACTCACTCTCTTATCACTCTACAATCTCATCATCAAGTCATCCCCATACTGATTTCACTAACTCGTGCTCCGCAGTCCATCCTTGATAGGTTCACACACCTACCCAGATTATGCTTCACTTACTCTTGACGAAAATTCTCGTAGACAAGGCACTTTCCCTCAGTGCAGTTTACTACCTTGGACAATCCCCGTCTGGCGACAATTAACTGATGGTCTCACATCTGGAAATATAGTTGCTTGACATTCCACTTGCCGCCTGACAAACCCAAGTCTCATAGTAATCCAACAATTTAGGGTATCATACTTGGATACCTCGATACGCCATCACAAAATCTCACAATGTCTTGCCACGATCACTGATCTTCCACTCACACAACTCGAAGCCTTGAAGTACTCAAACTTACAACTTGAAGCACGGAGGAATAGTCAATGATTGAGAACACGTTGACGAAAATCTAAAGCCCCATCCTCTACTGATCAAGCCCATATGAAACTACTCATACCGACTCTGAAGTTGATTGACAAATCAACTGTCGCCCTTCCCAGAGTATAGATAACAACCTATACGTCGATCTATCCTTCTCTCAGCAATCGAATCTTGACCTTAGTAACCCAACCGTCTCGAAACTCCAACATTGGCAAACCCGAAGAACACTGGACACCATCAGGTTCCTGTCCAACGGTCACCTGCCGTGAAGGCAGCCATTCTCTCCTGAGCATACGTAACATGCATCCTCTCGCTCTGTACGTTGCCTTGACTACCACATGACCCCAGTCTCATATACTCGGACCGCAGATCCCCATAACCCAAACTTATGTACTTCATCAGATTGAGGATCCTTCCCACAGAATACCCAGTTCTCCCCCACTTAGGGTTCGAACCATCGTCCATTGACATACCAAACAGACCACACTACAGAGTGGCTCACCATATGTACCATTCCTGACTCACGGAACGTACTACACAACACTCAATCATTTTCCAGATAATGATCAACTAACTCCAAGTATCACTTATCTCAGATGAAAACCTTTGAATTCTCCCAATGTGACTGCCTCTAGTCACCCAAAATCTCATACCGACACATCACCGGACATATCGACCGTCCCGAGTTAGTTACGACTCTCAACCTGAGAGTAATGAACTATCACACACACCTCATCTCTGATTCCTCAGCCAACATCCCATCATGTGAATTATCATAGAAGCAAGAGACCTCACTCTCATGGTCGATATACCACGTGAACACAAGGGCCACCGCCCCGATATACTCCTCTTGATTACCTGGAACTGCTGCAAAAATATGCCTTACTATACTCAACTAAAGCATATCCTTGTCCTCATCCATCTCAGTCCCCTCTGATGACTCTCTCATGATATAAGAAATACCTCGCAGCAGACATACCACAGACACTCTGGTAAAAATATCTCAATTACATGCTACCCCACAGGGTTTACCTCCAAACTCTGAAACCGGAAGCTCGTTATCTCGTTCGCTCCACACGGGAAGCGGAAATAGTGTAATTCTCGTCACAGAAAGTGACATCTATACCATCAGCTGATCACTCAACCCAGACCGCAATCCCCCATAGCGTATCATCTCCACTTTTCCTCAAGTCCTGCGACTCCAACTGGTACCTTACCAGTCAACTCCACGGGATCTAACTCAATTTTCATCGCAAGGTACACTCTATTGAATCTCAACCGACGTGGCCCTCTGGCCCTACAGTATACCATATCCATTCTCAGTCTGAACACCCATCTTCGGATAATTGGTAAAGACGGAAGTACCCTCTGCTACGAATCATGGTACCCGAACCATGTTATCTCCCCTCAATTTGCTATTTAGAACCTTTGGAATTCTCCCTGTTTCGAGTATGAGTCCTCTGCTTTCAGTAGTACGGGCCCATACTACCTACCACATCTACCCATACTTTCCACACAGATTGTCCCAGATTTCCTAAGTAGCTGCTCATCCTTCTCGATCTACAACCCCATTACACATGTTCGCTCTCCAGTGAATACTCACCTCTAAATAACGTACTCATCGGACTATAATTACTCCCTAGGCTCTCCTAGGTCCTCATACTTCTCTTCCACCAGCTGCTGAGAAACTCTTCATGATGCCAGTCATCTACCTCCTGAATATCGTCATATTCACTTAGTAGCTGACTCCCATCATCCAAGAGTTCCACAAAGCACAGAGCAAGCAGCATTCGGGCATCGAATAACCTCCACCAGCACATAAAACCACTCTGGCATACAACTCCCCTTGGTCTATCCACAACTCAAAAGGCATCACCGAACTCAGGCAATCCTACCTCTCGTGGGTGTCTAACTACTCTATCAGTAGATTCCTCAAATGCACATCTAGGTATCTCTCCTAGATTACTCCGCTACTCAAAGCTCACTCTAAAAGATGCCTGCTAGGTACTCCTACTCAGCACATACGTAGAGAAAATAACAGATAATATCAGTCAATAGCATCCCCTAGGCTAAGGCATCATGAATCAGGCAACTCTAGCTCTAAATTCCTGAAATACCTAGCCTATCCTCTAGCATGCGGCTCTAATATCTCATAATATAAATAAGTAATGGTATTTTGGGGAATCACTGTTCGGGCTCTGGCTGATTGTACACACTGCTCCATCTCGTTTTCTCTTAAAAGCTCCTACTCGTTTTAGAAAATCATTTCTTTTTAGAATTTTTTTTCTCAAATCCTCAGCTTGAGTCCAGACATACCCGAGGGTACATTCGAATCCCTCAAACCAAGGCTCTGTTACCAACTTGTAACGCTCTAAATTTTTCAAACAAAATTTTCATTTTTTAAACCACATAAAACACAATCTCACATTTCTCAAAAACTCAATGTATAAGTTGTTCAAAACTCAAGGCAACAAAATGTTTGACAATATCCTAGAATCCTCAAAACATAATCTCAAGCTGGTTTGTACAATCAAGCTGACGCCTTCCCGCGATCTTGAGAGGTACCTGAAACACATATCACACAACACTGTAAGCAAAAAGCTTAGTGAGTTCCCAAAAATACCACATACACAAATAATAAGCCTCTCATGGCTATAGCTCGGCATGGACCCTCCGGTCATGCGTCTCGGTGAGGACCCTCCGGTCTCTCGGCTCGGTGTGGACCCTCCGGTCATTTGTTTCAATGAAGACCCTCCGGTCTCACAGCTTGGGTCAGACCCTCCAGTCCTATATCTCAGTGAAGACCCTCCGCTCTCACAACTCGGCTAGGACCCTCCGGTCCTAACTCGGTAAGGCACAGAATAATATAGCATATATCACAAAGACAAAATGCCTAATATCACATAACTCAATATAAGAACATAAGACCCTTCGGTCAATAACTCAAATAAGACCCTCCGGTCAATAACTTATATAAGACCCTCCGGTCACACAGTATTACCACTCAGGTAAGTATAGTGAGAAGACTCACCTCGTAGGCAAAGTAAGTATGTCCCACACTCGAACTGCTGGTCTAGACTCTGCCCCTCAATAGCCTCTAAAATCCACATCTTGACCGAAACCCTAAAGTCAACGAAATTCAACAGTCAAAGCTGACCCAACTCGTCGAGTGCAACTCATGGACTCGTCGATTTCCTCAATACTCAATAAATCACGGAACCCATGTCAACTCGCCGAGTTGCTAGCCAACTCGTCGAGTCCATGCAGAGTCTAGAAGATCAGGGAAAAACCCTAGCCACACGTCGAGTTGTCCCACCAACTCGTCGAGTTCACTCTGAATCCAAAAAAACGAGGAAAACTCAACACAACTCGTCGAGTTGGATGCCCAACTCGTCGAGTTCATCACCCCTTTCTCATTAAACTCATTCCAGTTGATTCCAATGCTCCAAACTCCAGATCCAACCTCCTAGGATGAAGTTACCACGTAAAGTTTCTAACTTTACGATCATGCAAGGCCTCACAAGGCTTTATCACTCAAAACTAAGCTCAAGAAGGGGTTCAGGACATGAAGATGGGTCAAAGCTTCATAAATCTTGAAGCTTTATGTACATGGGATCTAGAGAAGTCCAGATCTGAAACTCATACCCCCTGGGCAAGCTTACACGAGAATGGCCCTCATTTTGCACCAAAGCCCATAAACTCACATAAAAAGAGATCTAAGGAATGGAAAGCCAAGGTAAGGAATTTTTACCTCCAAATAGATGCTATAAATGTATGAATGTTGGATCTAAAGACTCCTCCTTGTTCCAAGCTCTTCACTCTCCAAGCTTCCTCCAAGAATGCACACTTTTGGCTTCACACACTCAAAATATGGGCTATCTCACTAGGGTTTCTCTCTGGACGTGATAGGGGGTGAGGGAGGCAGGGTAGAGGAGTTAAAGCCCTTTAAATAGGGTGTAAACCCGAATAATTAGGGTTTTCTTTAAACAACCTCAACTCGTCGAGTCCAACTCTCCAACTCGACGAGTAGGCTTCATAAGTCACGCGTCCAGATCAACTCCTACATGACGAGTTGGGCCAACCAACTTGTCGAGTAGCCCCTTCAAGTTGCACAAAATCCCCAAGTCCTACATCCAGAAATCGGGGTGTTACAATTCTCCCCCACTCAAATTAGATTTCGCCCTCGAAATCGCTCTTTATCAAAACGTCGATCGAAACAAACACCCGGGAAGCACCACCAGAAAATATCATATCATACAACGATCTCCCTCCCAAGATACCCGAAACCAAACAGGAACTCCCAACCCGAATGTAACGCCCGTAGATCCAGGCTAGTCAATTTAGAGACGATAAGCGTCAAAAATGACTTTTTGATAGAAGATTAGTTAGGATGAATAATCTTAACTAAGTTTTAGTATATGTTACAAGGATTCTGTACATATAAAGAACGCCGAAATCCGAGTTATAACGAAGAAGTTATGACCTGTCGAAGTTTCGCGACAGAACCGGCACGACACAGCGCGACGTAAATAGTGAATTTAAGTTAGAGCGATATTTGGCCTTAGCGATCTAAATGAAAGTCGTAGAATACGTTAAACCGAGAGCGTACATAAAAAGAACGTCTAAATCTGACTTCGTATGAGGAAGTTATGATTTTTCGAAGTTTCAGCATTAACAGTATGCAGCCCGAAACTCGAGATTGAGGTCGAGTGATATTTAGCCAAAACTTTGTAAATGAGAATTGAAGATCTCATCAATAGTAGTCCAACGATAAAAAGACAGACGAAAACGGAGTTCAGATGAAGGAGTTATGAATTTCGAACGAAGTTTTCCTATCCCGGCCTACTAAAAATAATATATTAATAATATATTAAAATTAAATTCAAAATTATCCAATGGAGTCTAAACGAGAGTTGTAGAGCATAATCTCACCTTCGCGTCGATATAAAGAACGTCGAAAACGGAGTTCGTATGCGAAAGTTATGAATTTCTGAAGTTCGGGCGCGAAACCCCAAAACTATCAGGGTTCACGACGTGAAAACAGTGTTCACGACGTGAACTGACTTCTGACGCCTTCTGGAGCCTCCAGAGCAAGTGGACGAGTGACGAACGCAGTGACCTACTGTGCTCACGACGTGAACACTTAAAACTCACGACGTGAGTGCATAAATTTCACCCTATAAATAGAAATCAAGGGTCAGCCGATTTTGGTTGCTCCGTCTCTTCTTTCTCACTCCCGATACTCTCTCTAAGCCCTATTTTAAGCCCCCGAAGCCCCGATATCAACCCCGAGACCCGAAGCTCCGAAGATCCCAAGAAGAAAAGAGTTTTCGAGCCGAAGCTCTGCTCGCGAGAGGCCCGGTGTGTGAAGATCTTCCAGTTTCACCGAAGAATACTACTCTTAGAGCCGTAGTGCTGCCCGATCATCTTCTGATCAAGTGAGTGTATAGTCACTTTCTTCTAACACATAAATATTAAGCATTTGCTATGAAATATGTGTTATGTGTATAATATATTGTTGTTTATTTGAGATGATTGTGGAATGGATGAATTATATAAGTTTTAATGAGTTAAACTGTATATGTATTTTGTATCTACAAATATATTGGGTAGAACATAGGTAGATGAGGTTGTTGGTAGGTGATAAAAGATGGGTTGGACCATGAGATAAAAGGATAAAGAGATAAACTTGTTTTAGATCTAGGAGTATGGATCAGATCAAGAGGTTAGTTTTAGATTCGAGAGTATGGATCAGATCAAGAGGTTAGTTTTAGATCCGGGGATATGGATTAGGTAATGAGGTAAATTTTAGATCCGGGAGTACGGATTATGTATTTTTGAACTATGTGTTCATTCGATAAGGTATCATGTGTATAGTCCCTTTTAGGAACATGATTTTAATACGAGCATTGATTAAAGTATGAAATATATATATATATATATATATATATATATATATATATATATATATATATATATATGTGTGTGTGTGTGTGTGTGTGTGTGTGTGAAATATTTGCTATTGCTCAAAACGTGTCTTATATATATAATTGATGATATACAACGTGCGAACCAGTTATGGTCCAATATGTGTTAAGATGTGTATATATTATATTATTACTTAAAACTTTGTGTTAAGTATACACTAGTTAGCGTTTCCTAAACGGAGATAGTATCGGAAATTGATTATAAGTATTGTAGGTTTGCCTAGTGATGGGTTAAGACTTAAATGGGATGTTTAGTTCAATTAAGTTTGGACATTGGGTAGTCTCTATTTAAGAGTACGTGCGTTGCGAGATCGATGATCGGTGGAGTACGTCCTACGTACAGAAGTACATTTTATGTACGAAGTCCTTTTCAAAGCTCTGTGTCTTGGGTGTTGCTTGTGCCAGGGTACTATTATGTTCTCGGGTACGAGTCTTTCGCATACCAGAGTACTATAATGTGCATGAAGTACTATCATGTACAAAGTCTTCTTGACAATTTTGTGTGTCGGTTACGGGAGCGTACGGGAGTACTCTAGTAGTATTTCCCCATACTTTTATTTTGAGAGAGCTTTGGAGTCAGCGTTTTTCTTTTATAAAGTGATCGACCGAGCTTCATATGTCAGCGTTTTCTTTCACGAAGTAATTAAGGGAACTTCGTAGACTGCCTAATAAAGTGTGTCGGTAATAGACCACTGCTAGGTATGTCTGGTGTTATATTGCCGGATAGGGTGCGTCTGGGGGTGAAATACCTCATGATATTCAGGCCACTGCTAGGCAAAGTTCGATGTTGGGATAGGTAGAGTATGGGGGTATAATACCTCATGATAGTCGGACCACGCCTAGGCATTGTTATCTAGATAACTACCCCTGACTTAATTATCTTGTGGTTCTTTCTTTTACGAACGAAGGTTCGTGGTGACACTTATTCCATTCCCCTCATTTGATGTCTTTATTGATCCTCGTTTGCTGCCAGGGAATTTCCGAAGCAGCTTCGTCAGTTGTTGTTCATATCGATTCCTTAGGCTAGATCTCGTAAGATCATTGTATAGGGTCAGTATGTGGGGATCGACGGGATGGGATAGATTGTTTTAGAAATATGATTTATATGTGTTAATAATATTAGTGGTTTTGCAGGATCGAGATATACATTATTATCACGTGGTTTGAACTAAGAGCTTTCGTACTCTGTGTTCCTTAGGTGATTGAGTTCACCAGGGGTATTTGAACTAAGTGTTCACTAGATGTTTTTGAACTAAGTGTTCATTAGGTGTTTTTGACCTAGGTGTTCATTAGGTAGTATTGAACGGAGTGTGTTCAATGGGTGTTCTTGAACTAGGTGTTCATTAATTATTTTGAACTGCGTGTTCACCAGAGGTGATCTAAGAACCATGGAAGCACTAGACTTTGTGCCAATTCCTTAGGGAAATTCTTAGGAATAAATGGGAGAAGGGTAACCGGTTCTTAGGGTAAATCTTTAAGAAATAAATGAAGATAATGGGGGTGGGTAATTGGATTGATTGTTTGATAAGTGAATATAATAATTATATTATTGTGGGTTGAAAACCCTATATGCTCACCAGGCTCCCAAGCCTGACCCTCTCAGTTTTCCTTATATTACAGGTTATGGCACGAGAGCATAAGTTGGCTGACATAACGAGAGATTTTGGATTATAGGCCAGTAGTTATGAATAACTGTTGTAAGGTCTATTTTGTTCTGTTTATGCTTTTGGTCTGTATTGAACATGACATCCTGAGATTTTGTTATATAATGAAAATACATTTCTTTAAAGGAATGCTTTGATAAATTCTTATCATATTTTTATTTTGGGAACAAATTCCGCAACTGTTTTCTTTAAAAGATTACTCTGATTTTGAAAACAAAGCATAAACAAATCGGTCTTTTCTGGCCGTGAAATTGGGGATGTCACACCGAAGAAGGATGGACCCCTTTGCCACTTGCAGTACCAGCTCTGTCCCTCCAGAACTAGGAAACTATAGTGGTCTGTCTCCCCGACAGACCGCCCATGCAGAATAGCACCATGTTAATCGCTCATCGAATAACAGACCTTGATACAACACTTCTATCTCTGATTATCTTGTTGCGACTTATAGGAACAAGCCGCTGACCATAATCGGTTGTTGATCACTCACGTCAGATATACTAGTCTATTACCGTTTCTATCGGCTGCTTACCATCTCTGATTATCTTGTTGTGACTTATAGGAACACCCTTCACGTATTCTAAAATCGAAGATTACCGTTTCTATCTCGTAATCTAACCGCAGTCACTGCTCAAGGTGAGTTCACACCCCTACGTTTTCACGATTTTTCATTGTTTTAGGGGGAATACAAGTAAAACACAAGGAATCTTGTGTTAGTATATAAACTATTCCAAATAGTTTTAATTGTTGTTTTTACTTATATATATATATATATATATATATATATATATATATATATATATATATATATATATATATATATATTTATATAATTAAGATTTAACAGGCTTAGAATTGGTGATTCTGCTTTATTTCCTGTTCCTTGTTTGGTTGTGGGCTTAGGGTAGAATCATTTATTCGACTGTCTTTTCAATCGTAATTATATAAGCATTATATATATAAGTATAAAAACTATTTAAACATGTTAAAAAAAAAGAATATTTTTGCAATTTATTTTATTGCCGTTTGAACATAAATATTAAATTTCACGGAATATCTTTACCACAGATTTACAATTTCAAACATGCAAAGTTGTTAAAAATACAAAGGTTTTCAATTCAATAGAACATATAAACTATCATAGGTATAGTTTATGGAACATACATATTATTTTACCAAGTTCGGATTACATTACAGAAACAAACATATAAACTATAATAGGTATAGTTTATGCAACATACATACAATTTATTCATTACAAAATGGCTTTTCATTATTCTACACGTAACCGTCAATATAGCTTTGTGAGATACACTTCAAGTACTTATCTAAGTACCAACAAAAGACATGAAATTATAACCATATTCTCCTGGAGGGAGAGCGTAACACTTTTGTATAGATCTATACGGGACTGACAATCCCGCACCTAAGCTGTTAGCTACAGTTAGGCCGGCAGGCCTGGGGTGACAAATGTCGTACCAATTCCGACGTCTGAAGAATGTCGTTTCAGACCATCTTAGTTCATCAAGCATGGTTATAATAACTCACAATTTGGTATTGAACAATACAATTAGTGTACGAATACATACATAAGTTCAATAGTTTTGTTTTATAATAAAACTACAATACAATATTTTACAGTACAGCTGGTGGATCCAGACACATACATTCACAGAGTTTTCATACAAGTACAAATACAGGACATTATTTTCCAGTATAGTGAAACTTACATTTCAAGGAACATTCATTTATTATATGCTTTTATTCAATAATAAAACTATGTTATACTATTTCAGAGTATAATAACACTTATACATTTTGGTCTTATGGTATTAAGACTACAATTCATTTACTACAGAGAATATTGGATTTTCTAGAAGAACACACTTTCATTTTCAAGGAACAAAAGACAAATTTATAATACAAAACTACTTATGAACTCACCAACTTAATTGTTGACACTCTTTTCAAAACTACTTGTATTCTCAGGGAATCAGTAGACAGGTATCCACAGGTTTTGAGAAGACGGAGCTTCATAGAGTCACATCTTTTAGTTTTGCTACATACTTTTGGTGTCAAATATACAATGATTTGAACACAAATGTAAGAACTATACTTTATCAATGTAATGGTTGTTGTGCTTTGATTACTATTAATCAACTGTTGTGATACTATACATGACGTCATCCGCCCCCGAACGTTTCCGCCGTTCTGGTTTGGGGTGTGACAGATTGGTATCAGAGCATTGTTTATAGTGAACTAAGTATATCAAACCATACACGATATACAACTATAAATACAATGGGGCTGAAGCGCTCTGACTAAAAGTATACTTTTAAAATCTAAGTATTTTATAAGAAGTATACGAACATGCATACATACCCGAAATAATATCACAGAAAGAACTACATAAAAGTATTTAGATGTTGGATACTGCAGTTAAGCCTAGACAGTTATGTAATCATATCTGGGATAAATATAGCCTGATCAACTCTATTTATTTGAGATACGACAAACATGTGTTGGGGAATGATCGTGGTGTTGCAACAAGTCTAAAACTTACCAACTCTGTATACAAGAGAAACTCTAGAACCAAACATGAAGTTAAAACACTATAGGAGTATTTTATAATACTATAACACCAAGAACATTTAGGCCTCGATAGTTATATAAGCTAATAGTCGAGAAGGACCTTTTTACCAGAATTAATCATATGAAAACAAAGGACCCTTGTTGGTAGATCTATAATTGCTAAGTGTATATGTTAGGGTTATATATAACTAAGATTTTATAGATTTAGAATTTGTGATTGCTCTTTACTTCCTGTTCCTTGTTTGGTTGTGGACTTAGAGTAGCATCACTTATTCGAAGGTCTATTTGATCTTGGTTATATATAATTTGTATACTCTATGTTATTATAGGAGGACCCGGTATGGGTCACACTATACAAACTCATTAGAAGTGTTGCTAAAAATTTCATAAATTGAAATTGCGATTGTTTACTTATATTAGTAGACTTCTATTATAAATCGCTAATAAAACACTATAAAGTTAGGATTTGATGCGTTCAGAACTAAGATTTATCTTGTTCAATATCACCTGACTCATGACCACTATAGAGGACTTATCATCACTTCCTCTTTTAACTTTATAGAAAAAATGCTGTCACGTAAATCATACAGGCGTTTCAACAATACTCCACCAACTCCACCACCGCCACCACCTCCACAATATGACCCTTCTGTTTTTCAAGTAGTAGTGACCGCCGCCGTGGCAGCCGCCATGACACAAATCAACGCAAGTGGTGCTAGTGGGGCGGGTAGTGGTGCCAACAATTCTAACAACGGAGAAAGCCACGGACACCCAAGGGTGTGTTCCTATAAGACTTCACGAATGCCAAGCCAAAGTCTTTTTATGGCACCAGAGGCGTCATTGCTCTAACATGTTGGTTCGAGAAGACAGAATCAGCGTTTGAAATCTCTGCATGCCCCGAAGCTAGCAAAGTCAAATTTGCAGCATGCACATTCTTGGATAGAGCCTCTCTTGGTGGAACAGTTATATCAAGTCATTGACTCTCCCAGTAGCTAACGCCATGAGCTGGGAAGACTTAAAAATTCTAATGCTCGTAGAATATTTCCCGAGGGGCGAAGTGAAAAAGCTAGAGCAAGAACTCTAGGGTCTGACGATGAAAGACTCCGACATCGCTGCTTACACCGCCATACTTAGTGACCTGGCTATCCTATGTCCCGAGATGGTCACCCCGGAAAGTAAGAAAGTGGAACGGTACATCCGGGGACTAACTCCCCTGATCCAAGGAAACGTTATAGCTGCAAATCCACTTACTTTTGACAGTGCCAAATGTATGGCACAAAAACTCATGGGTCATGGAGTTTGCCAAGGCTTCATGACAACCATTCCTGAGCAACCCAAAGAAGGAGGCAACAAAAAGAAGTTTTGGAACAAAAGGAAGGGCCAATCGTCACAATAGCCCTCAAAGAAGCAACAAACTGTGGCAGTTCACGCTGCTACTGTTCCTGCTACTGTTCTTGCTACTGTTCCTGCTACAGCTCCGATTGCTCCAGCTCCTTCCAATCGATATGCTGGAAATCTTCCCACGTGTGACAAATACAACTTCCATCACACGGGAGCTTGCCAAGAAATGCACTGCAAAAACTGCAACAAAAAGGGGCACGCCGCCCGTTTCTATAGGGCACCGGCACAACCTATCACCCAAGTCCCCGGCGTTGGAGTAAGCCAGGCTTGTTATGGGTGTGGTGAAACAGGACACTTCCGGAGAGATTGCCCAAGGACAAGGAACGTTGGTGGTGTGGGAAGAGTATTGGCAATAGGTCACGAAGAAGCAATAACAGATCCTACCGTGGTTACGGGTACGTTCCTTCTCAACAATTCTTATGCATGCATTCTTTTTTATAGTGGTGCGAAGAAAAGCTTCATGAGCCATAAGTTCAAACACCTACTAAAACAAAATCCCCAATCACTAAAAGACACATTCAGCGTAGAGATGGCAAACAGAAAGACCGAGAACACGAACAACATATACATAGGATGTACACTCACTCTAAACAACTATTCTTTCCAAATCGACCTTATGTCGGTCTCAATAAAAAGATTCGACGTTATCATCGGTATGGATTGGTTAAGTCCTCACCGTGCTGATATTTTATGTTACGAAAAAGCCATTCGTCTTAATCTGCCAAGTAGCAAAACCCTCGTTATTTATGGCGACAAACCGTTACGAACCTCCAAATCATTTCTTACGTCAAGGCCCAGAAGTATCTTCACAAAGAATACTGTCCCTTCTTAGCTCACGTGGTAGATAAGAAAAAAGAAGTGAAATATATAAAAGATATCCCCGAAGTTTGTAACTTCCTTGATACATTCCCAGAAGATCTCCCAGGAGTCCCTCCTGAACGCCAAGTCGAGTTCCGAATCGACTTGATTCCCGGAGCTACCCCCGTAGCCAAATCCTCTTACCGTTTAGCACCGGCAGAGATGCAAGAACTGTCTATCCAATTAAATGAACTGTTAAGCAAAGGGTTCATAAGAGCACCGGTCTTGTTCGTGAAGAAGAAGGATCCATCGTTCCGCATTTGCATAGACTACCGGGAATTGAATAAACTTACTATTAAAAACTGATACCCTTTACCCCGAATCGACGACCTCTTCGATCAACATCAAGGAGCAAGTTTCTTCTTAAAGATTGACCTAAGATTAGGATACCATCAGCTACGAGTCCAGGAGGAGGATATTCCTAAGACCACATTCAGAACTCGCTACGGTCACTATGAATTGGTAGTGATTCCCTTCCGTTTATGTCACAACCCCAACCCTGAACGGCAGAAACGTTCGGGGGCGGATGATGTCATGTACAGTATCATAACAATGAGTAATACTAAAACAAGCAACAACATCCATACTATTTAAAGTATAGTTATTACATTTGTGTTCTTAGTATTGGTTGTATGACACCAAAATGTATAGCAAAATAAAAGACGAGTCTTGAATATGCTCCGTCTTCTTAAAAACCTGAGTGAGTGTACCTGTCTACTGGTCCCCTAAGAATACAAGTTATTTTGAAAAGAGAGTATCAACATTTAAGTTGGTGGGTTCATAAGCATTTAGTATTAGAAATCTGTCTTTGTTTCATGAAAATGTTAGTGTGTTCCCCAGAAAATGCAATATTTTCTATAATAAATGAAATGTAGTCTTAGGCCTTAAGACCAAAATGTTTGTATGTTATTGTACTCTGAAGTAGTATAAATGTTTTTTTTTCATAAATGTATGTTTTCTTTGCTAGAAAATAATGTACTGCACTTGTATGAACACTGTTGTGTATTAGTGCTGGAAAATAATGATAGGTAGTTCTATTACTTAAAATAAAACCACTGAAGTAATGTTTGTTGTGTAAACCAAAACGTTTAGTTAATGTTTAATGTGAGTGATATTATAACCACACTGAACTGACTAGTGGCCTACAGGACATTCTTCAGGCGTCGGAATGTTATGACATTTGCCACCCTTAGACCTGCCGGTCCACTTGTAGCTAACAGTCGAGGTGCGGGATTGTCAGTCCCGTATAGATCTATACACAAATTTACGCTCTCCCTCCAGGAGACTCTGGTTATAAAGTAGGACTTTTATCATGTACTCTAGTATGTACCATGAAGTAGTGGGTCACATTCTAGTATTAACTTGTTTACGTATAGTGTGTGTTTGTTTTCTTGTTCTTGTAAACGAATAGTATATTTGTAGTGAAAAGTAATGTATACTTATGTAATGATTCAAGTAATGTATCTTTGGACTTAGAAAATAGTGTGAAGTAAGTTCAAACTATACCTATTATAGTTCACATGTTGCTATGTTTGTACTAAAATGATTTAAGGAAATATACCCATTTTTCTCGACATGTTACAAAAGGGTTAGTAATTGTTATTGAAATAGATTTTATATTAATATATATGTTGCATGTATAATTATAATCTAAAAGACAGTCGGACAAGCATTCCTATCCTAAGCCCACAACAAAACAAGGAATAGGATTTAAGGCAGAAATACTAGTACTAAGCCTGTTAAATCATAATTGTACATACATATATATATATATATATATATATATATATATATATATATATATATATATATGAATATAGTTTGATAAAACAGTAATTTAAAAGGTTGAAAAATAGTTTAAAAAGGTTTGATGAGTTTATAAAAGCATTAAATAACTTAAAATGATTTGTAATCGTATGTAAGTGTTAACATAACTACCTTGTGTTTTGCTTGTATTCTCCCCCCTAAAAGCATTTAAAAATGGTAAAAACATAGGGGTATGAACTCACCTTATGTGAGTGTTCGAATGAAGGTACGGTATAGTAGAGTTAATTCCACAAGTTAAAACCCGCAATAATAACCGAATCCTAATACCATTTCATGCAATATATACATATAATTAGTGAAAATAGTGGTAAATATGTTATGAAATATCCTAAAATGTAAGAATCACTTACAAATAGGAGTATTAGAATTGAACCGTAAAATGGATAGGTGTTTTCGGCCCCCTATGCGTTTTCGGTCACTTGATGATTCAAGTGGTGTTCTTGGTGAAACCAAGAAGATCAAGGTGTTTTCGGTTGTAGTTAAGGAGATTCGATGATGATTTCCAAAAGGTATGATGAACACTTGGTGAATTTAGCAAGATCTTAAGGATATGTAGGTGATTTTCGCATGATACTTGAGAGAAGAGTAAGGTTCTCGGCTTGTGTTCTTGAGAGAAAAAGAGGTGTTTTCGGTTGGAAGATGAGATAATGAGGGTGAGTTCTCGTATCTAGCTATATATAGTAAGATTTATTAAAGTGACACTTGCATTGGAAGGTGTGAAATCATGTTGGAATGGGTGCCAAATGATAGAACTTGGCCTGTTTTCGGTCAGGAACTCGCATCGAGTAAATACGTTTTTGGCCGAGAATAGTTTGCTGCCTCGCATGATTGCGGTCCGAGGAGTTTACGGCCGAAAAGGGTTTGCGGTCTGAGACAAGTGGCCTTTACGAGGGTTTTCGATCCGAAGGCTTATAAGTTGCGAGATTTCTCGGTTTCCAATAAAATTGACTTTTTGATTTAAAAGCCTTTTATGCTAAGACTAAATACCCATAACTAGCTATAAAATTTTATTTAATCAACTTGTTTCTAATCATTTGACCAATGGTTGACTTTTACAAGTTTGAAATAACGGGTTGTCACATTATCCCCCCGTTAAAGGGAATTTCGTCCAGAAATTAAGTCTAAAGTGATACATGAACTAGGGAAAAAGATGTGGGTATTTTTTTTAATTTGATCTTCCCGGTCCCAAGTGAATTCAGGTCATCGCTTGGCATTCCTGCGAACCTTCACTATGGGTATACGGATTTTTTTGGTTCTATTGACTTCCCTATCTAGGATTTCCACTGGTTCTTCCACGAAGTTGAGGCTCTTGTTTATCTCGATTTCATCGAGTGGGATCACAAGAGTCTCGTCAGACAGACACTTCTTTAAATTAGACACGTGGAAGGTAGGGTGTATGTTGTTAAGTTCTTGTGGTAGTTTGAGTTTGTAAGCTACTGGGTCGATTCTAGCGATGATCTTGAAAGGCCCAATGTACCTTGGATTCAGTTTGCCATGCTTTCCGAAGTGTATCATGCCCTTCTAGAGTGAGACCTTCAATAGAACGCGGTCACCAACCTGGAATTCCAAGGGTTTTCGTCTTTTGTTTGCGTAGTTCTTCTGTCTGTCTCTAGAGGCTTTCAATCGTTCACGAATTTAAACAATTTTCTCAGTCGTTTCCCTGATGATCTCCGGACCAGTGAGAGTGCTGTCAGGGACTTGCCCTTTAGCTAGTTGCGTATCACCCACTTCCGGCCATAAAGGGCTTCGAATGGAGAAACTTTGATACTGGTATGGTAGCTGTTGTTGTATGAAAACTTGACCAATGGCAAATGGATATCCCACGCTTTACCAAAGTTGATAAAACAAGCTCTCAGCATGTCTTCTAATGTTTGAATCGTTCTCTCACTTTACCCATCAGTTTGTGGATGGTAGGCTGTACTGATGTCCAGCCTAGTTCCTAGGGATTTTTATAGTGACTGCCAGAATCTTGAGGTGAATCTACTATCTCTATCAGAGATAATAGATATGGGCACACCATGTGGTCGTACAATCTCTCTAATGTAGGTTCTGGTCAGTTTCTCCATTTTGTAAGTTTATTTAATTGGCAGGAAGTGTGCGGACTTGGTTAACCTGTCAACGATAACCCAAATGGTATCGAGGCCACCCGTTGTCTTGGGTAATTTGGTTATGAAATCCATTGTAATCTGCTCCCACTTCCACTCAGGTATCTCCAGTTGTTGTAGTAAACCTGAGGGCTTTTGGTATTCTACCTTAACCTTGGCGCAAGTAAGACACTTGCCCACAAAGGTAGCAATTTTTGTTTTCATGTTTGGCCACCAATATAACTTCTTGAGGTCCAGATACATCTTTTCCGAACCTGGATGAATGGAGTATCGAGTATTGTGGGCTTTGTTCATGACAACGTCTCTGAACCCACCGAACTTCGATGTCCAGATCCGATTCACGAGATAACGGACTCCGTCACCCTTGACTTCTAAGTTCTTATCTATCCCTCTTAAGGCTTCACCTACCACCTTCTCTGATTTCAAGGCTTCCTGTTGAGCCTCTTTGATTTGTGTGGACAGATGTGAATGGATTATCATAGTCAATGCTTTGACTCTACGACCTGAGTACTCCTTCCGACTAAGGGCATCGACTACTACATTGGCTTTGCCGGGATGATAACTAATTTCGCATTCGTAGTCATTTAGTAGCTCTACCAATCGTCATTGTCTCATGTTGAGCTCCTTCTGGTCGAATATGTGTTAAAGGCTTTTGTGGTCTATAAAGATAGTGCTCTTCGTACCATACATGTAGTGTCTCCAGATTTTCAGAGGAAATACCACTGCTCCTAGCTCAATATCATGAGTAGTATAGTTGACTTAGTGTGTCTTAAGCTGTCTTGAGGCATAGGCGATGACCTTTCCCCGTTGCATAAGAACACAGCCAAGTCCTTGGTTGGATGCATCGCAGTAAACTACAAAGTCCTCTATTCCTTCTGGAAGGGACAATATTGGTGCGCTGCATAGGGCTCGCTTTAATGTTTGGAGTGTATTTTCTTGTTTCTCTTCCCAGTTGTAAGTCACACCCTTTTGAGTCAGGGTGGTAAGTGGTTTAGCGATCTTTGAGAAGTTCTGTATGAATCTGCGATAGTAGCCAGTAAGGCCTAAGAGTTGACGGATCTCCATAGGCGTTCTAGGTGCTGACTAGTTCTCAATCGCCTTGATTTTGGAAGGGTCCACGTGAATTCCCTCTTCGCTGACAACGTGACCCAGGAATTCGACTCTCCGAATCCAAAATTCACACTTTGAGAACTTCGCATAAAGTTTTTCTGCTCGTATTGTTTCCAAGATCTGTCGTAAGTGCTGACTATGTTCCTCCTTACTGCGTGAGTAGATAAGTATGTCATCAATGAATACTATCATGAACTTATCTAAGTAAGGACGACACACCCTGTTCATTAAATCCATAAACACTGCGGGTGCATTGGTTAATCCGAAAGGCATCATTACAATCTCGTAGTGACCATAACGAGTTCGGAAGGCTGTTTTGGGAACATCTTCCTCTAGAAGCCGTAACTGGTGATACCCGGATCTTAACTCAATCTTTGAAAAGTAGCTTGCTCCTTGAAGTTGGTCGAATAAGTCGTCCATCCGCGGTAGAGGGTATCGGTTCTTAATGGTTAGTTTGTTTAGCTCGCGATAGTCGATGCACATACGGAACAATCCATCCTTCTTCTTCACGAACACGACCGGTGCTCCCCAGGGTGAGAAGCTCAGTCTGATGAATCCTTTGATAAATAGTTCGTTTAGTTGACTTGATAGTTTCTGCATCTCTGCTGGTGCTAGACGGTAAGGCGATTTGGCTATTGGGGTACCTCTAGGAATTAAGTCGTTTCTGAACTCGACTTGGCGTTCTGGTGGTACTCCAGGGAGATCTTCGGGAAAGATGTCGGGAAAATCACGGACCTCAGGAATGCTCTTTATGTCTTTCACTTCCTGAGTATTGTCAACCACGTGAGCTAAGAACACATAGTATTCCTTTCGTACGTACTTCTGGGCTTGGATGCACGAGATGATTCGAAGGTTCGTTCCTGGTTTGTCGCCATAGACGACTATGGTTTCCCCACTCGGTAGGGGCGAACGAATTTCTCATAACATAGAATGTCATCATGATGGGGACTCAACCAATCCATGCCGATGATAACGTTGAAACTTTTTATTGAGACAGGCATAAGGTCGATTTGGAAAGAATAGCTATCTAGAGTGAGGGTGCGTCCTATATATATATATATATATATATATATATATATATATATATATATATATATATATATATATATATATATATATATATATATATATTGCTAGTGTTTTCGGTCTTGCCGTTATCCATTTCTACGATAAATGTTTCTTTTAGTGTTTGCGGTTGTTGATTGAGTGAGTGTTTAAATTTGTGGCTCACAAAACTCCTCTCCGCTCCACTATCAAATAGTATGCATGCATAAGAGTTATTGAGGAGAAACGTACCCGTGACCACCGTGGGATCTGCCACAGCTTCTTCGTGACCTATTGCCAGAACTCTCCCCACTCCACCAGCACTCCCTGCCTTTGGGCGTTCCTCTTGAAGTGCTCAGTTTCACCGCACCCGTAGCAGGTCTGGCTCATTCTAATACTAAGGACCTGGGTGATTGGTTTTGTCGGTGCCTTACAGAAACAGGCAGTGTGCCCTTTCCTGTTGCAGTTAACACATTTCATCTCCCGGTAGTGTCCGTGATGATGGAAATTGCACTTGTTGCACATCGGCTGGTTTCCAGCATATTGCTTTGCTGGGGCAGGGTAGCAGGGGTTGTTGCAACATGAACAACCACTATCAGCTGTTTCTTAGCGGGGTTCTGTGCCTGTTGGTTCTTCTTTCTGTCCCAAAACTTTCTTTTGTTGTCGTTCACCTTGGCTTGTTCGGGGACAGGGGTCGCTACGCGTTGGCGGACTCCATGGTTAATGATTCTCTGAGCCAAGCGTTTAGCACTATCGAATGTAGTAGGGTTTGAAGACAATACATTCCCCTGAAATAGAGGTAACCGTCCCCATATATACCTCTCAATCTTCTTACTTTCTGTGGGAACCATCCCGGGACATAGAGATGCTAGGTCACTAATCCTAGTGGTGTAGGCTACTATGTCGGAGCCTGTCATGGTAAGGCTCCAAAGTTCCTCCTCCAGTTTCTGTATCTCGCCCCTCGGGCAGTACTCCCCCGTCATCAGTGTTTTTAAATTCTCCCAACCCAATGAGTTAGCCACTATGAGTGTAAGTGACTTGACACGGCCATTCCACCATGTGAGGGCCCTATCAGAGAAAGTGCAGACAACAAATTTCACTTTGCGCCCTTCAGGGCAGGAGCAGATCTCGAAGATAAATTCCGTTTTCAGGAACCATTACGATAGAGCAATGATTCCTGCACTCCCATTAAAGTTATTGGGTTTACAGTTGGTGAAATCCTTATAGGAACACTCCCTAGGGTGTCCATGGCTATCTCCCCGGTGGAAGTTGGTACCGGTTCCACCTCCACCGGTGCCACTAGCGTTGATATGGGTTAGGGCTGTTGCCACAGCGACACTTACTACATCTTGGAAAACTACAGGGTCGAATTGCGGTGGCGACGGCGGAGTTGTAATTATTGGAGGATCGTTGTTGGAACGTCTATTCGATCTACATGGCGGTGTCTTTTAGCTATAAATTTTATAAAGATGGAAATGGTGGTAAGACTTAGTGATTATAAGTCGGATGTCTTTGAACTAATTTACACTAGTTCATCATGTATTCTTTAAGGAGTTTATAATAGAAGTCTACCACAAGAAATAATCTGAAAAGTAATAATATGAAATTTGATAGTAATTTTTCAAAGAGAATAAGATGCATGTCGATTCCATTGGTATATTAGATGCATAGAGCTCGGAAAATTTTACCTTGAAGTAGGTCTACAACATACCAACTTAACTAGAAAACTTCGACATCATACCGACCTATCGAGAATGAAATCTCTAGGTCGAACCATAAACATGAAAAATAACACTAGTGTATATACGTAGACTTAACCTATATCCTAAATAGTGAGTAGGGTATGCCCTACTCGCGAGGAGTGTGGTTCTGCTTCGTACTAGTTTCAGCCCTGGATTCAGCCAACTGACGTTCTATTTCAAACACACCCCTTTCGAACGTTACTTGGCGTTCTCGAAGTTTTCTAACCTCGGCTCTGTTTGCTGTTAGTTCCCTCTATAGGATCTCGGTGTGATTCCAGGGTATCTCATGGTCTTCGTTCAGGTGGCGGAGGCGAACTGTGTTGACTACAGTAGTTGCACCAACCTCCATGACTCGGTTGATGGCTGCTCTTGCTTGCACATCGTTACGAGCAACTCGACGTACTACTACTGGGAGGGCTCTGTCTGCTGAGCCTCTGTCATCAAGGTTGTAGAAGCTTCGGTCCCCATTATAGGGAAGGTGTTGACCTTGTTCATGACTCCACCTCTCTAAGTTTACTGCCCACTGAGCTATCAGGCCTTGGAAGTTCTGTCGTGGATTGGGATTTTGGGCAACTTGAGGTGGATGATAAACTTCTGGTTCCGAGTCAGAGTCTTCCAGAATTTCCTCTTCTTCCTCTTCCTTGAAGTCTTATTCTATTGGAGCCACAGGGTCGTCTTCCGGTTCCTCTCCAAACCATCCTCCGTTTCCCTGATTGGGAAAGTACGAGTCTCCTGGTAGATGAAATCTAGCCATGATATCTATGCGAGAATAGAGGTGTAAGAGATATTAATAAATCTATAATTGGTGTTATCGTGTTATAAATACTCATATAGTATTTAAATTTATGTTAAGTTCTAGTGCTCCTTCGTAGTAAGTGTTGGTAAGTTTTTAGACTTGTTACAACACCACGACCATTCCTAGGCATATGCTAATCACTTCTCGAATAGATATAGTTGATCAGGCTATATTCATCCCAAACCTGATTATATATCCCAAGGCCTACTCGTGCTGTTCAACAATCATAATACTTTTGTTTTGTTCCCGTTATAATACTGATCTAGTATATATGTATGTAAACTCTTATAAAAATATTAATATATTATAAAAGTATAACTCTTGGTCAGAGTGTTTTATCCCATTGTGTTTATAGTTGTATATCTTTTATGGGTTGATATACTTAGTTCACTATAAACAAAGCTCTGATACCAATCTGTCACACCCACAAACCTGAACGGCGGAAACGTTCGGGGGCGGATGACGTCATGTACAATATCATAACAATGAGTAATAGTAAAACAAGCAACAACATCCATAGTATTGAAAGTATAGTTATTACATTTGTGTTCTTAGTATTGGTTGTATGACACCAAAATGTATAGCAAAATAGAAGACGAGTCTTGAATATGATCCGTCTTCTCAAAAACCTGAGTGAGTGTACCTGTGTACTGGTTCCCTGAGAATACAAGTTAGATTGAAAAAGAGTATCAACATTTAAGTTGGTGAGTTCATAAGCATTTAGTTTTAGAAATCTGTCTTTGTTTCATGAAAATGTTAGTGTGTTTCTCCCGAAAATCCAATATTTTCTATAATAAATGAAATGTAGTCTTAGGCCTTAAGACCAAAATGTTTGTATGTTATTGTACTCTGAAGTAGTATAAATGTATGTTTTCCATAAATGTATGTTTTCTTTGCTAGAAAATAAAGTACTGCATTTGTATGAACATTGTTGTGTATTAGTGCAGGAAAATAATGATAAGTAGTTCTATTACTTAAAATAAAACCACTGAAGTAATGTTTGTCGTGTAAACCAAAACATTTAGTTAATGTTTAATGTGAGTGAGATTATAACCATACTGAACTGACTGGTGGAATACACGACGTTCTTCAGGCGTCGGAATGTTATGACATTTGTCACCCTTAGACCTACCGGTCCAACTGTAGGTAACAGTCGAGGTGCGGGATTGTCAGTCCCGTATAGATCTATACACAAATTCACGCTCTCCCTCCTGGAGACTTTGATTATAAATTAGGACTTTTAGCATGTACCCTAGTAGGTACCATGAAGTGGTGGCTCACATTCTAGTATTAACTTGTTTACGTATAGTGTGTGTTTGTTTTCTTGTTCTCTTAAACGAATAGTATATTTGTAGTGAAAAGTAATGTATACTTATGTAATGATTCAAGTAATGTATCTTTGGACTTAGAAAATAGTGTGAAGTGAGTTCAAACTATACCTATTATAGTTTACATGTTGCTATGTTTGTACTAAAATGATTTAAGGAAATATACCCCTTTTGCTCGACATGTTACTGTTGGGTCTAAGTGTTGCGTCGTGGGCTCGGTTCGTTAGCCCATTTAGTTTACCCGGTTTGGGCCTGTCCAACCGTGGATAATCATTAGGGTTAGCATTTATATATTGCATGCATGTATTGCTTTAAGGCTATCGATCTCATCAATTACTTTGCATTGTAACCCTAGCACACCTCTACAGTCGAAGTTCTTCATCTAGCTCTTCTGAGGTGTGAGTTATTAATTATTCGACACCATTTGATCCACTCTTGTGTTCTTTGATTACTTCATTCTTGTTTTTATGTTACAATCTATCGATCTATAACTCAATATTCTCATCAATTGGTATCAGAGCAGGAGACTGTGTAATATATACGCATCTCTTCTGTTTGAAGAATCAATTAGGGTTTCCGCTTTTATTGAATATATAGAAGCCGTCTTCATCTTGTCGACGATGTATGTGTTGTTCGATAAAACCCTAGTTTCAACTTTACAAGTCTTATTCAAGCAGATTAAAAGAAGAAGTTTATCATCATGTCTCACGACGATTCTCAAGTCAATCCAATCAACATCTCCAACAGTATAGGATCCACTACGAGGGTTCCCATTCTCTACACTCAAGATTATGAAGTATGGGCGCATCACTTTGAAGACTATGTCGTTGGATCTGAAGACAACGGTTATCTCATCTGGGAAGCAATAACATTGGGTCCGTTTGTTCACTCTGGAACAAACCGAACGGTAAAGACTCAAAAGGAGTATAACCAACTCTTGGCGGACGTAGATAAGATCCCTCAAGACGAAAAAGACAAAGTGTTGTGCAACGTTAAAGCCATGATAATGATAAGATTCGCTTTGTAATCTGACACTTTTCGTCTGGTTAGTGCATGCACAACAGCTAAAGAAATATGGGATAGGTTGAAAGAATTATATTCAACCGATGAAGATCTAGAGCACTCGATCCAAACCCTGCTGCTCTCTGAGTTTGGTGCTTTCGAACAAAAACCTGAAGAGAAGCTTGTCAGACATTCGAGCGCTTCAATCATCTGCTCAGTAGGATGATGAAGCATGGCATTGAAAGGAAGGTAATTGAACAAAAGGTTACCTTCATGAATGGATTAAGGCCCGAATGGATGGCGGTGGTTTCGACTGTGAAGGCTCATGAGCAATTTAAATCATATTCACTGGCGAAACTGATGGGTATTCTAAAATCTCATGAAAGCGTGGTGACAAAGGAAGCGAAGGTAGTTTCGGGTGTGGGTTCACTGGCCCTCGTTTCTAAAAGCAAGAATGTAGCAAACAAAGAGGAGGAATCTGATCTGTAAGAGTGTGATCTATCCAACTAAGAATATGCTATGATGGTCACAAACCCAAAGAAGTTTGCTCGCAGAAAGTTCTCGATCAACAAGAACCGAAACTGGAAGGGAAGCTATAGTTCTGAAAAAGTGAAAGAAGAACCGAAGATCACCACTCAAAAGGACGATGAAAAGAAGGAGAATAAGCTTGTGGGAGACTCAGGGTACGATTGCAACTACTGTCATGGCAAGAACCACTTTGCCAAGGATTGCATGCTAAGGAAGATAGCTGAGAAGAAGGATGGTGAAGATGACGAGACTTACTACATGAGAAAGCTGGAGGAGATAAAGAAGAAGAAAGCTACTAACGTTTCTATGAATGCTTTAAATGTACTGGAAAACGTTATTGATGATGAGTTCGGTGGAGTGGAAGTCTGGTCCACGGATTCTGAGGATGAAGAGGTACGAAGACCCTCGCATGGAAGAGCATTTGTGGCGAGAGAAGGAGTTGCTGAGTCGGCTGGGAGATGCTTAATGGTTACAACCGAAAGTAAGCATGAGGAAGTGAAGGTCATGAAAGACAGATGTTTCGCTGCCAAGCCCATGAGTGAAAAGATCAGCGATTGCGATCAATTGATCAAGAAGGTACAAACTATCCTAGAATCTCATACAGTGCCAATAACAAACTATGAAAAAGATTTAAATGAATTAAAATTCAAGTTTTTGAATTTAAGTGGAAGTCTTATGCAAACTCGCCTAGCTAATTCTAACGTAACTGACCAACTCAACAGGGAGTCTTCCAAGAGTGAGGAGAGAAGGATGTGGATTCAGCAGAAGGAGTTAGAGTTAAGTAGGGCTAGGGATGAACTTATTTATTTGCAAAGAGACAATTTGAAAATTTTGAAACAAAGAAATGTTTTATGTTTGATTGCTAAACGCTTATATACTAACATCACTAAGTTACATTTAGATTGTGAGATAGGAAAACAGATTCATAAAATGATTTTGCCTTTCCTTGAATTTAAGGAGGACGAAGTCATTGCTGAATGTGAATCTATAATGTCCTCGGATGAAGTTTCTGTCACTTACAAATATGGACTGTACAAAATTAAATCTTTCATTGAGTCTAAAGAACATAAATGCATGCTTAAGAATTTACTGGAAGAAAACGATAAATTAAAAATAAAGACCGAAACTATACAGAAGTTTGACTCATCCAACGCCAAATTGAGTTCAGAAAATAAAATAAATTTGGAAACCACTTCTGAATTTGATGAGGAAAGTGAGATGAGTGAAATCTCTGTAGAAGATGAGGTCGACTGTTCAGAATTTCTTAAGAGCGAACCCGAAGCAACAAAACCACTAATATCTGAAAATTCGGTGAATACGCTTAGATGTCCAAAGACAAATCCAAGAAACTCAAAGAAAAAGCAGTTGTTTATCAGAAGGTACAAACGACTCCAAACCAAGTGTATGCAGTGACTGGTGTAACTAAGAAGCAAACGACGGAGTTGACATTAATGGTTGATGTAACATCCCAAAAATACAACCCAAAAATTTTCGTTTGAAAACTTTACTAAATCATCATATCAAATATTAAAAGATAAATCCATGGATCATGTGTCCCAAAATGTCATAATAAGTTTATCAAATCAACTGATGTCAAAACATATCAAAATATCTGAATAAAACTCCCAGGATGAACTGAAGCTGTGGTGTGTGCCATGCCATCATCCCGAGCTCTTCCCCTTACTAGCGGAAGTACCTGAAACCAAAAACTGAAACTGTAAGCACAAAGCTTAGTGAGCTCCCCCAAACTACCGCATACCATACAATAACATATAAAGCAACTACTGGGCCTTGCCCACTGCATCAGACCGAAGTCCGGAATCTGCATCGGACCGATGTCCGGAACTAACCAGGGGCTTGCCCTCTGCATCGGACCGAAGTCCGGAAACTGCATCGAATCGAAGTCCGGAACTAACCAGGGCCTTGCCCTCTGCATCGGACCGAAGTCTGGAACTGACTGAACATAACATAGCATAATCATAACTACTGGCATAAACACACATACTGTATACTGCATCGGACCGAAGTCCGGAACACATAACACAAAGACATGCTCGAATCACAAAGACATCGAGCACACTGAACTACTGCATCAGACCGAAGTCCGGAACTACTGCTAACTAAACGGGTCCGCATTGCGGCCGTAGACCCGTTCCTACTGGAAGGAAAACTCACCTCGTAACGCTGGCTGCCGAGATGCTAAATCTGAAACTGCCTGACTGCTGCTCCGGAACTCCCCAGCTACAAATCCCATAAACACTAAATCAAATACTGATAACTAATCTCAGGGTAAAATAACTATTTACCCCTGGTCAAGTCAACTTCCTGGTCAAAGTCAACTTCCAGTTGACCGGACTCGCCGAGTTGGGCCACCAACTCGCCGAGTCCCTTTCATCCATTCTAGTCCTCTACTCGCTTCTACTCGTCGAGTTTGGCAAAGACTCGACGAGTTCTTCTTCGATACTAACATCGAGTCTAACTTCATCCGACTCGCCGAGTTGTATGAACAACTCGTCGAGTTCTCCTTCGTCATATGAACACGTCCAGTCTGTGGCTCGCCGAGTCGTATGAACAACTCATCGAGTCTGAAGAACAACTCGCCGAGTTGAAGAACAACTCGCCGAGTCCCAAGCATGCTATTACTATACAGTCGATTCTAATCGACTTCAGTGCTTCCAAATCATAGATCTAAGCTTCTAGGACTGGTTTTACACGTAAAGTTTCCAACTTTACGTGCATGCACAAGAGTATAAGGCTAAAATACCCAAAATCATCAAATACTAAGCACTTAGGGTTTGGAACAAGGCCATGATTGCATAAAGGTGGCTATAATGAGTTCCTGGAGTTCAATAAAGTCCAGATCTAAGGTTTCCATCCAAAGGAGAGTCCATATCTCAAGTTTTGAATCATATAACGCTCTAAAAGAAGCATAACAAGCATAAAAGAGGGTTTAATGGAGGAATACACAAGGTAATAACTTTATTACCTGAATGAGAAACAGATGGAAGCTAATTCCTGGATCTCCTTTCTCTTCTATGGACCTTCTTTCCTTCCTTCTCTTCCAAAGTTTCCAAACTAGCACAAACACACTCAAGCTCAACAATGGGGGCTAGGGTTTACAGGGGAAATGCTCTAAAGGTGCTGGAGGCTGGGGTGGGAGGCTATAATGATGTTTAAATAGGGTACAAACCCTTGAAATTAGGGCTTCATCCAGACAGGCAGACTCGCCGAGTCCGAGGATATGGACTCGTCGAGTTGCCAACTTAAACTGCGTGCAAATCCTGTCTCTACTCGATGAGTCGGGCTACAGACTCGTCGAGTACCCCTTTAAGAAATGAAAATTACTTTAATTAAATCACATACCAGAAATGGGGCGTTACAACTCTCCCCCACTTGGAAAGTGTTGTGGATCTGGCTAAGCTCTGCTAGAAGATCCAACCGATAAGCAACCCGACCCACCCGGGCCAAAACCCTAAACGGACCAATGAACCTGGGGCCCAACTTGCCCCTCTTCCGGAACCTGATAACACCCTTCCAGGGTGATAACTTCAGGAGGACCATATCGTCCACCTGAAACTCCAAATCCGAACGCCTCCTGTCGGCGTAACTCTTCTGCCGACTCTGCGCAGTCTGCAGTCTGCTACGGATCTGCTGGATCAACTCTGTGGTCTTGAGTACCACCTCTGTACTCCCCATGACTCGCTGACCGACCTCTCCCCAACAGATTGGGGTCCTGCACTTCCTCCCGTAAATCATCTCGAAGGGAGGTCGGTCTATACTGGAATGATAGCTGTTGTTATACGAAAATTCCACTAACGGAAGATACGTATCCAAACTGCCACCGAAATCTAGTACACATGTCCGAAGCATGTCCTCGAGAGTCTGAATCGTTCTCTCGCTCTGTCCATCCGTCTGAGGGTGGAAAGCGGTGCTGAAGTGAAGACGAGTCCCCATCTCGTCATGAAACCGCTTCCAAAACCTAGAAGTGAACCGGACGTCTCGATCTGATACTACTGACACAGGCACTCCATGTCGTGCCACTACCTCGCGCACATAAATATCGGCTAGCTTCTCGGCCGATATGCTCTCCTAAATCGGTATGAAATGTGCGCTCTTGGTCAGCCGATCCACTATGACCCAAATCGAATCAACTCCACTTGTGGTCCTGGGAAGCTTAGTGACGAAATCCATAGTGATATCCTCCCATTTCCACACAGGAATGTCTAACGGCTGCATCTTGCCGTGAGGTCTCTGATGCTCCGCCTTGACCTTCCTGCAGGTCAGGCATCTCTCCACATACCAAGCTACATCCCGCTTCATGCAGGGCCACCAATAATCGGGTCGAAGATCTCTATACATCTTCGTCGCCCCTGGATGGATGGAGAACCGGGACTTGTGGGCCTCATCCATCAACACCTGCCGTGCTCCTCCCTAATACGGCACCCAGACTCTCCCATGAAGGGTCAACAATCCTCGACTGTCATAATCGAAAGAAGCTACCCGGCCTACAATCCTCTTACACTTCTGCCTCTCCTCCTTCAGGCCCTCAACCTGTGCCTCTCTGATCTGCTCCAACAATGGAGTAATCACTGTCATCCTCAGACATATATCCCTGATCGGGGCTGCTACCGCCTTGCGGCTCAGGGCGTCGGCCACTACGTTGGCCTTGCCCGGATGATAAAGGATCTCACAGTCGTAATCCTTTACCACGTCCAGCTATCGGCACTGCCTCATGTTCAGATTCGGCTGATCCATGAGGTACCTCAAACTCTTGTGATCCGTGTAAATGATACAGCGGACCCCATAGAGGTAATGCCTCCAAATCTTGAGGGCAAACACCACTGCCCCCAGCTCTAAATCGTGCGTCGGATAGTTAGCCTCGTGAGGCTTCAACTGTCTAGAGGCATAAGCTATCACATGCCCTCGCTGCATCAACACTGCTCCCATACCTGTGATCGAAGCATCACAGTAAACTACAAAATCCTCTACTCCCTCTAGCAGGGTAAGGATTGGCGCCTCGCACAATCTCTGTCTGAGGGTCTCAAATGCTGCCTGCTGCCCAGGCCCCCAGCGGAACACCACCGACTTCTTGGTCAGTCGGGTGAGTGGAACTGCTATCTTGGAGAAATCCTGAATGAATCTCCTATAGTACCCTGCCAAACCTAGGAAGCTCCGAATCTCAGATGGAGATCTCGGGACCTCCCACTGCATCACGGCCTCTATCTTGGCCAGATCTACTAGTATACCCTTCTGGTTGATGAGGTGACCAAGGAACTGCACCTCGCGCAACCAGAACTCACACTTGGAGAACTTCGCGAAAAGTCTCTCCCTCCTCAAAGTCTCTAGCCCCTCCCTCAGGTGCTCCTCATGCTGCTCCTGAGTCTTGGAATAAACCAAGATGTCATCGATGAACATTATCATAGATCGATCTAACATTGGCCTGCATACGCGGTTCATGAGATCCATGAACTCGGATGGAGCGTTGGTGAGCCCAAACGGCATCACCACAAACTCATAATGACCATAGCGGGTCCTAAAAGCGGTCTTCTGCACATCCTCATCCCTGACCCGCATCTGGTGATATCCTGACCGTAGATCGATCTTGGAGAGCCAAGATGTTCCCTGAAGCTGGTCAAACAAATCATCTATCCTCGGAAGTGGCTAACGGTTCTTCACCGTTACCTTGTTCAGCTCTCGATAATCTATGCACATACGGTGCGACCCATCCTTATTCCTCACGAACAAGATCGGGGCTCCCCATGGTGAACTACTCGGCCTGATGAAACCCTTGTCTAGCAGCTCCTGCAGCTGTGTAGACAACTCTTGCATCTTTGGAGGAGCCAACCGATACGGTGCTTTGGCTATCGGAGCCGCACCCGGGACCAGGTCAATCCGAAACTCAACCTGTCTCTCCAAAGGTATTCCAGGCAAATCCTTTGGGAATACGTCCGGGTACTCTCGTACTACTGGCACATCGTCAACTGTCGCCTTACCCTTCTCCCGGGCATCTATGACATAGGCCATGTACCCTGCGCAACCCTGCTGAACGTAGCGCCTCGCTCTCGCTGCTGAACACAGAATCGGTCCGCGTTGTGGCCTCTCGCCCTGAATCACTAACTCTCCCCCACTGGGAGTGCAAACCCTCACTAACTGCAGCTCACAATCAATCACTGCCCCATTGGGGCTCAACCAATCCATACCCACTATAACCTTGTTCCCTTGCAGAGGAATAGGAACCAAGTCTACTGAAAACTGCTCATCGAATAACCGAAGCGAACACCCCTTATGCACTCTCGCGACCCTGACGGTCCTGTCGTCCGCTATTTCCACCTCGAGTGGACAATCCAGCTCCCCCGGAGTTCTGCTAAACCTCTTGCTAAGCGCAAGCGAAACAAATGATCGGGTAGCCCCCGAATCAAACAATACTATAGCTGAAATGTCGTTCACTAGGAACGACCCTATATATACTAACATACACTCATAAGAAACAATCAATAACAATAAAGAGATAAGAGAAAAATATATACCTGTCACCACATCAGGAGTCGCTCGCGCCTCCTCTGTTGTCATCTGAAAAGCTCTACTCTTCGCCACTGGCGTCTCACTCCGGCCCTGACGGCCGTCTGTAATCCTCAATGTTGCAGGGGCAGGTGCCGACACCTTCCCTGCTGCCGCCAAACTCGGACACTGGGACTTTTTATGTCCCCTCTGATTGCAATGGAAGCAAATCAGATCAGATGCTGTGGTGGTGGTGGTAGCTGTACAATCCTTGCTCATATGCCCATTCCGACCGCACTTATAGCAACCGGCACTACCTGCCTTGCACGCCCCATCGTGCAATCTCCCACACTTGCCACACCGACTGTGGCTCTGCTGTCCTCTAGATATGTGATCTGATACCTTGGGCTTTTTGCCCGAACTCCCTGTGCCAGATACCGCCTCTGACTTCCTCTTCTTCTCCATCTCCAAATCTATCTCTCTCTCACGAGCCCTCGCAATCATATCATCCAGCGTTTTACAGCTGGACCGGCTCAAAAACTGGCGGATATCACTCCGCAACATCTCATGATAACGGGCCTTCTTCATCTCCTCATCAGCTGCATACTGAGGAACGAGAAGAGCCCTCTCCCTGAACTTGGCGGTAATCTCCGCCACTGTCTCTGTAGTCTGGGTGAGATCCTGGAACTCTCTGGCTAACTGCTGCACCTCAATAACCGGTGCAAACTCGACTCTGAACCTGGTAGTAAAATCAACCCAAGTCATCGCATCAAGCGCTGCGTCATCCCCGATGACATGCCCGATCTCCTCCCACCAATCTCGTGCCCTGTCGTTCAGAAGACAGGATGCTAGTCTGACCTTGTCCCCCTCGGGACATCTGCTGGTGCGGAACGCATTGGCGACATCCGCCAACCACCTGGTACTCGCAATGGGATCCCGCGCCCCATGGTAATCTGGAGCTCCACAAGCCCGGAACTCCCTGAAGGTGAGTGTGCGCGACCCCATCGTGGCCGCCACCTCAGCACGGAAGGTGCTCAACCTCTCGTCCATCAGCTCTAAAATACCCTCCTTGATCGAACCGAAGATCACAGGAGTCTATTCAAGTATGGTGCGAGTAACCTCTGAAGATAGGACTCCTTGGTCTGCTCATCTAGATGCTCGGCCCCCGAGCCTGATCTTGATCCCTCGTCGGCTCCTGAACTGCCGACTGCTGGCCTAGGGCGTAAAACCACCATTCTGAAAACACATCATGACAACGTCAGAAACATTGATATATCTCGAGGGATCGCTACTACTACAAGTTTCCTGGTCTCATCTCAGCCTTCCTCGATTCAAGTACGGATCCTCTGCTTTCAGTCGTACGGGCCCATACTACCTTCCACATCTATCCGTACTTTCCTCAAGTACTGCCTCGACTCCACCAAGTCACTTATACTGCTACTGATCTCTGCTACTCTCATCCTAGGCTTGCCCTAGGGAAATCTCTGACTCCATCCAATCCAGTCCTCAGCTGCTGAAGGCCTCCTTGTAATGCCAATAGCCATCACCTGAATACCATCACATGTGACGAGGCTCAGATAATCCTTCGAGTAAAAGGCTCGTCCCTACAACGGTTAGACTCAGACAAGAGCTGCGCAATAGGGCCAAATCCATCACTCTGAGATTATTCAACCCTGATCACATGTGACGTGACGAATTAAGCTAATGGCTAACTCCCATCACTCCGAGTCCTACAAAGTACGAAGCAAGCAGCATTCGGACACAGGAAACTACTCAAGCACTTCTATCCTCATAACGAGAAGCTGTACTAGCATACAATGCTAAGCTCATACTATCAGGAATAACCTAAACAGGCTATCCTACTGCTGTCTACTCAATACTAACATGCAATTCTGAATAAGCTGAAACACATATAACAGGCACATAAGGCATCCTCCTAGATCCTTAGTCCTATTCTAGCATGTTGTTCTACTGAAATTGGAACTGATAATTATAACATAAACTTGTATGGGTAATTTGGGAGTACTTACTTGAGCTCGGCTGATCGCATGCACCACACCCTTTTCCTTTTCTCAAAACTCTTTTCTTTTTAAGCTTCTTTTTCAAAAATTCTTTCAAAAACATTTTTCTTTTGAAAATCTTTCACCATTTCCTTAGTTTGAGTCCAGTCATACCCGAAAGTGTGGCTAAATCCCTCAAACCAAGGCTTTGATATCAACTTGTAACATCCCAAAAATACAACCCAAAAATTTTCGTTTGAAAACTTTACTAAATCATCGTATCAAATATTAAAAGATAAATCCATGGATCATGTGTCCCAAAATGTCATAATAAGTTTATCAAATCAACTGATGTCAAAACATATCAAAATATCTGAATAAAACTCCCAGGATAAACTGAAGCTGTGGTGTGTGCCATGCCATCATCCCGAGCTCTTCCCCTTACTAGTGGAAGTACCTGAAACCAAAAACTGAAACTGTAAGCACAAAGCTTAGTTAGCTCCCCCAAACTACCGCATACCATACAATAACATATAAAGCAACTACTGGGCCTTGCCCACTGCATCGGACCGAAGTCCGGAATCTGCATCGGACCGAATTCCGGAACTAACCAGGGCCTTGCCCTCTGCATCAGACCGAAGTCCGGAAACTGCATCGGACCAAAGTCCGGAACTAACCAGGGCCTTGCCCTCTGCATCGAACCGAAGTCCGGAACTGACTGAACATAGCATAGCATAATCATAACTACTGGCATAAACACACATACTGTATACTGCATCGGACCGAAGTCCGGAACACATAACACAAAGACATGCTCGAATCACAAAGACATCAGGCACACTGAACTACTGCATCAGACCGAAGTCCGGAACTACTGCTAACTAAACGGGTCGGCATTGTGGCCGTAGACCCGTTCCTACTGGAAGGAAAACTCACCTCGTAACGCTGGCCGCCGAGATGCTAAATCTGAAACTGCCTGGCTGCTGCTCTGGAACTCCCCGGCTACAAATCCCATAAACACTAAATCAAATATTGGTAACTAATCTCAGGGTAAAATAACTATTTACCCCTGGTCAAGTCAACTTCCTGGTCAAAGTCAACTTCCAGTTGACCGGACTCGCCGAGTTGGGCCACCAACTCGCCGAGCCCCTTTCATCCATTCTAGTCCTCTACTCGCTTCTACTCGTCGAATTTGGCAAAGACTCGACGAGTTCTTCTTCGATACTAATATCAAGTCTAACTTCATCCGACTCGCTGAGTTGTATGAACAACTCGTCGAGTTCTCCTTCGTCATATGAATACGTCCAGTCTGTGGCTCGCCGAGTCGTATGAACAACTCGTCAAGTCTGAAGAACAACTCGCCGAGTCCCAAGCATGCTATTACTATACAGTCGATTCTAATCGACTTTAGTTCTTCCAAATCATAGATCTGAGCTTCTAGGACTGGTTTTACACGTAAAGTTTCCAACTTTACGTGCATGCACAAGAGTATAAGGCTAAAATACCCAAAATCATCAAATACTAAGCACTTAGGGTTTGGAACAAGGCCATGATTGCATAAAGGTGGCTATAATGAGTTCCTGGAGTTCAATAACGTCCAGATCTAAGGTTTCCATCCAAAGGAGAGTCCATATCTCAAGTTTTGAATCATATAAGGCTCCAAAAGAAGCATAACAAGCATAAAAGAGGGTTTAATGGAGGAATACACAAGGTAATAACTTTATTACCTGAATGAGAAACAGATGGAAGCTAACTCCTGGATCTCCTTTCTCTTCTATGGACCTTCTTTCCTTCATTCTCTTCCAAAGTTTCCAAAATAGCACAAACACACTCAAGCTCAACAATGGGGGCTAGGGTTTACAGGGGAAATGCTCTAAAGGTGTTGGAGGCTGGGGTGGGAGGCTATAATGACGTTTAAATAGGGTACAAACCCTTGAAATTAGGGCTTCATCCAGACAGGCAGACTCGCCGAGTCCAAGGATATGTACTCGTCGAGTTGCCAACTTAAACCGCATGCAAATCCCGTCTCTACTCGACGAGTCGGGCTACAGACTCGTCGAGTACCCCTTTAAGAAATGAAAATTACTTTAATTAATTCACATACCAGAAATGGGGCGTTACAGTTGACATAGATAATGCTGAAGGGTGTGATAACTTCTTCTGGTCAGCTCCCATCAATAATGCAGACGAAACAGTTAGTCTGTCAGAGCAAACCTCATGGAGAATTAAGGGACGATACATACCCGAACCCCTCAACAAGCCCTCAAGCTTCGATAAACCCAGCACAAGTGGTTAAAAAGATTTACCAGAGGAACCACTGAAAGCTACCAACGATTCATCAACAACAACCGGTGCTCATGAGAAGAAAGCGAAACCTAAGGCCAACATTCACTTGAATCAAGAGCAACTTGCTGAACAGAAACGACAGAGGAACAAAAGATACATGAAAAATCTCAATGAGAGAAAGCAGTTTTGGCACTCACAAAACCCTTCTTATGTTCGCTCTGAAATAGCTTCTACTCTCAAAAAGGAAGCACAGGCCAAGTCTCATTCTAGCAATCAACATCAATCGTACCGTTAGGCGAACTGAACGAACCGTTTCGGCCCTAATACTTGTGGTCACGAGAACCAAAAGATAAGTTTTGGTCCCAGCTCCTACTACGCCAAAAACCAAAGGTCCAGTTTCGGTCCCAACACAAGAGCTCAGAACCGACAGTCAAGTTTTGGTCCTAAATCCCATCCTCCTCACTCACATCCTAAATCCAACTCTATGAAGGATGTCAAAGGAAAGGGAAAGCTGTACTCAGATACCGAAGTCCAAAACACCAAAAAGTCAGCTACCCCTAAAACTTCCAAGAAAAAATCTACTGAGAAACCTACTAACCATAACACACATCGGTTAAAACAAGATAAAAATAAAATCAAAGTTTACACCATCAAACGAAAAGATGAAACCACTTTAATAAAAAGAACATATATGGTTGATCTTTCGGTTGCAATTCCCTATTCTGTAAAAGACTCACCAGGACCCAAGAGACTTTGGGTTCCTAAATCTGCTTAAATTTTGCAGGTTATCAGTGACGAGCAGTTTGACGACGAATGGTATATTGACAGTGGCTGCTCTCGTCACATGATAGGAAGGAGGGAAGAGCTTAGGGAGTTTCGGTCCCTTAAGGATGGTGGATGTGTTAAATATGGAAACAACTCATATGACATGATCAAAGGGTATGTGATGATCACCAACGGAGAGTTCTCTATACAAAAAGTAGCCTACGTGGAAGGATTGCAGCACAACCTCATCAGTGTTTCTCAACTAGTCGTGGGAACCGGTTTGAAAGTCTCGTTTGATGATGAGGGATCTGAAATAGTTGAAAAGCAAACGAAGAATGTCCTGTTGAAATATGAGCGAAAAGGGGAAATGTATCCTCTAAATCTCAACCCAATAAAAGGAAAGCCTACAATATGTTTGTTGTCGAAGGCGAACTCAGATGAAAGCTGGTTGTGGCACCGAAGACTATCGCACCTGAACTTCAAAGATATCAATAAACTGGTGCTCGGTGATAACGTGCGTGGAATTCCTGTTCTTAAATTTGACAAAGAACATCTGTGTGCAGCATGCGAGATGGGCAAGCAAAGTCGTAAAAGTCACCCCTCTCGAATCAATACAAAGATCATCGATCCTCTGGAACTACTGCACATCGATCTATGTGGCCCTTCGGCTATTGAAAGCTTCGGTGGTAGTAAGTTTATACTTGTAATTATAGATGATTTTTCTCGCTTCACCTAGGTTTTATTTCTTAAACAAAAATCAGAAGCGACTCCCAAGCTGAAGGGTTTCATCAAACAAGTGGAAGTATAGCTACGAAAGGTGGTTCGAAACATTAGAAGCGATAATGGTCTTGAGTTCAAGAATAAAGACTTTGAAGATTTTCTGGCTGAAAAGGGAGTAACTCACGACTTCTCTGCTCCCTATACTCCACAGCAGAATGGGATCGTTGAAAGGCGAAACCGTTCTTTATGTGAAGCAGCGCGAACCATGCTGAGCTTCGCCTCACTTCCTCTATATTTCTGGGCGGATGCAATTGCTGCTGCATGTTACACTCAGAACCGATCCTTCCTAAACAGAAGATTCTCCATCACTCCATATGAGATTTTGAATAATCGTAAGCCCAATGTGAAGTTTTTCCACGTGTTCGGTTCCCGATGCTTTATTTTCAATTCCAAAGCGAACCGAAACAAATTTGATGTCAAGGCAGATGAAGGAATCTTTCTTGGTTATTCGCTTACTTCAAAGAATATAGGGTTCTAAATAAACGCTCGAAGAAGATTGAAGAAACCTATTATGTCACTTTTGACGACAATTATATGAAGAAAATGCGAACAACAGAAAGTTCAACGGAGGAAATCTTTCCAAAATCTGGTCAAGTCTCGGTTCCTATTGCTAACCTGTTTGATGAGTACATGCTACTTTTTGATGAACCAGAAAAGGCGATCAACTCAGAAGCGAAAGCAGCATATAACAAAATCGATAACTTGAAGATAATCATCGATGAAGCTGCTAAAGTCATGGAAAATGAGCCTCATCAACCAACCGAGAAGCAGAATCAAAGCAAAGCTTCTGCATTCGGGGAACATCCAGCTACTGATGACCCTCCAAAAGAAAGCTCAATACTCCAGGGGGAGGGTTCGTCTACACCAAAACCACACGACATGCCTTTCAAGGGGGAGAATCCTTCAAATACCCCAACCCATGAAGATCAATCTGAGGGGGGAGAGCACTGAATCTGACATAGGATTCGGTTCGCCATTTGAGGGGGAGAATGAAAATGCAAATGACGAAGGCGATATGTCAGAACTGGAAGAAGAAGTCAATGCTAAGCTGGATCCTGCCTATGATCCCAATTACCCTCCTCTCATAAAATGGGCAAAGGATCATCCTAAAACACAAATTATTGGTGAATCATCTGAGGGTGTTCTCACACGCTCACAAATGAAAGCGAAGCAAACTGCTTTATTCTCTCAAGTAGAATTCTGCATGTTTAATTCGTTTGTCTCTAAAGTAGAACCGAAGACGGTAAATGCTGCTCTTGATCACTCTGATTGGGTGCAAGCTATGAAAGACGAACTCCATGAGTTTGAACGAAATCGTGTTTGGAGACTGATTCCCACACCAAAGGATGCATCTGTAGTCGGCTTAAAGTGGGTATTTAGAAATAAGTTAGATAAAGAGGGTAATGTCATTCGCAACAAAGCGAGGCTGGTGGTAAAAGGATATTGCCAGGAAGAAGGAATAGACTATGAAGAGACCTTCGCTTCAGTAGCAATATTGGAATCAGTGAGAATCTTTTTGGCATATGTTGCACATAAAAACTTCGAAGTTTTCCAAATGGATGTAAAATGTGCTTTCTTGAATGGAGAACTAGAAGAAACGGTATACGTTGAGCAACCACCTAGATTTGTGAACGAGAAGTATCATGATCATTGCTACATTTTGGATAAAGCGGTCTATGGATTAAAGCAAGCACTGAGAGCCTGGTATGAAACTCTAACTCGATTTCTCAAAATGTCAAAATTCAAGCAAGGTTCGGTTGACCCAACCTTCTTTCGCAAGAAAGAGGGCGAACACTTAATGATCTTTCAAATTTATGTCGATGACATCATCTTCGGCTCCACGAATCCTAGCTTAACAGCTGAATTCAGGAAGTTGATGGAGACTAAATTTGAAATGAGCACAATGGGTCCGATTAACTTTTTCCTTGGATTAAATATAAGACAGGGATCAGAAGGCATCTTCATCAAACAGGAAGCGTACACAAAGACATTGTTAACGAAGTTCGGCATGACGGGAGATTCGAAAGTAAAGGTTCCAATGGCATTTGGCACGAAGTTGACTCCATCTCTTGAGAAACCGACTGTTGATATGACTCTTTATCGTCAAATGATAGGGTCACTAATGTATCTAACGACTAGTAGGCCAGACATACTGTTTTCTGTCTGTTATTGTGCCAGGTTTCAAGCTAATCCAAGAGAACCTCACATGATTGCAGTGAAAAATATCTTCCTGTATTTAAAGCGAACCTTGTCTCTCGGTCTTTGGTATCCTGCAAAATTTGGCTTCTTTGTTCAAGCTTTCTCTGACGCTGATCTTGGTGGATGTGGATTGGATCAAAAAAGCACAACCGGCGGGTGCCAGTTCCTTGATGGCAAACTTGTCAGCTGGCAGTCAAAGAAACAAACTTGTGTGTCCCTCTCCACAGCCGAAGCTGAGTACATTGCTGCAGCGTCCTGCACATCACAGGTCATATGGATACAAAGCCAACTTAGAGATTATGGCTTGAGCATGAAGAAAATCCCTCTCTACTGTGACTCTGAAAGTGCAATACGAATATGTCACAATCCAGTGCAACAGTCAAAGACAAAGCATATCGCACTGAGATATCACTTCATCAAGGACCACGTTGAAGATGGAAATGTTGAAATTCACTTCGTTCGGTCCTCGGATCAACTGGCTGACATCTTCACTAAGGCCTTACCAGAAGCAAGCTTTAACAAGATACTCCAACGCTTGGGAATGATGGAAGCTGAGCCAGCACCGAAACCTTCTTCTTCTCACTAAAATTGAAAAAGCGAAATAGAGCGTTTGCTCAGTCTATTTCGGCTCCTGAATTTTCGGGAACCGAAATGAACCGAACGCTCGGTCTATTTCGGCTCTTAAATTTTTGGGAACCGAAATGAACCGAACGCTCGGTCTATTTCGACTCTTTAATTTTTGGGAACCGAAATAAACCGAATGCTTGGCCCATTTCGCTTCATCTTTTCTAAGGTATGGTTTCGGTTGTATATCTTTGTAAAACCTTTATTTATTCGTTCGTGTGTTTGTAGATAGTATTATTTTTTTTCAGAAATTCCAAAAATCCAAAAATATTTTTTTTCTTCTGTTTTTATTATTTTTCAGAAATACCAAAAATCTAAAAATATTTTTTTCTCTCTTCTGTTCTTATTATTCAAAAACTACAAAAATATTTATGTGTGTTTTTTTTAAGTTTTATCTCTCAATTCGTAATTCAAGCTCACAGATGCGAAACATAATGACGATGGGGCAGGTATATAACATTCTTATCTATGTACTAGTTAAGTGTCCCTAGAAGCATGCTGCTGCATGTAGACCGAAGCCTCCATGATTCTGAGTGAAGCCTTAATGATTTGATAAACACCAATCGTTTCTTCCCAATCAGGCTGCTTAAATCACTCATGTCACGAGCTACCTTACTATTCTCATAATGCGTTAAGAGTTTTCTGCTTTGTCATTTTTATATAGCAGAGGTACTTTCGGTTCCTTCACTATCTTCTCACATTTCTCCATTTAAGTTTCGCTTCATAAAAGTAACCATTGAGACTCTCAGCAATTACCACTGAGGTTTATGGTTACACAATCTCTGTGTTGATGATCTTAGTTTCGTTTACCACGTGCTGAGTGAAACCCAAAATCCAACACCTTGAATGCATTGACGGTGGACACTCTAATGTTCAAGCTATTACTTGTTACCTCAAGAAATCTCTTTTTCTTTTTGCGTGATCTTTATGAAACTGTCTAACACCAGGACGTTTCTTCCCATAAGATCCAGTTTATTTTTTTGGAGATTTCTTACTAATTTCTAGTCACTTAATATATTTTTTCAAACCTACTTGTTCAACAAACCACATCGGTTTCACAAGTACTTCACCCTACTTTCGGTCTTATTTCAAGTATCAAGGTTAGGTTGAAGGTAAGCTACCCTATAAAGCCTACAATTGATAAGATGCGTTTCAATGTTTCTTTACAAACATTTGATCATATTTCACGGGAAACCACACAGACACTTCTCAGTCTCTCTAGACTTTGAAGGAAGAGATTCGTGCCCGAGATCATCAGTTTCATGTCTCAATAGACATCACTTAAATCCCACAAATATTTTGCTTTATTTCTTTATCATTGGCACACTCTTGCACGAAGGTCTTTATGATTTTCCAAATTCTTGTTCGTGGTACTAATGGCAATTTTCAAATTTATGCTTTCGATTCTAATAGATATGGTGGTTTCCTTTATTATGAAGAAGCGACAGTATAACGCGAAAGGATGTATCTAATTTATGGTGGTATTATTTTTTTTATTAATAAAAATCAAATAAGGGTGAGTCAGCATGAAGTTGAAACGGTTCAAAATTTGAACAGGAGATAAGGTGAAAAAGGCGCGTGAATTTGAAATGACACCTGATATCACGCCTGCTGACGATACCAGACTGTCAAATCCCGCTTTGTCTGGCGACACTTTAGAGATAAAATCATCATCACAGCGAATTTTTCTCTCTCCTAGAGATAGTATAAAAGATTTTCTCGCACCTCTTGGACTCCTTTACCATTTCTTCTTTCTCTCTCACAAACACATCGATGATATTCCACTGTTCATCTTCTTCTTCCCACCTGCAACAATGGCTGAATCTTCATCGGTTTTTGATCAATCCGCTCAGTCCACTCTTCTGACCATCAAACCTAATCAGAATCTGGTCATCGAACTCAACCCCTTTGTTTATGATTCGTATATGCTACATGTGGTCGAATGTCTCAAGTATTCACCACTGGTGGTCGCTCTCACACAGGTGGAAAGTGTTCCAATGTCGATGCTCTCTGCTGTCTACTCCTCTGCCATTTATGATAAAACCAAGGAGCGTATATTCTTCGAAATCGTCAATCAAAAGTCCTCAATTTCATAGGCTAGGTTTTCTTCATTACTACGCCTTCCTGCTGCTGAATCAGTGGTTAACCCAGATTCCATCACTACCATTCAACTGTACTCGATGCTCTATGATATGGGGTACACGGAGCTTCTCACAACAATCACCAAGTTCAAGAAGTCTTCTCTTCCTCCTCAATGGAACGGACTCTTAACGCTCCTCTCCAAGGGCTTATTGGAGAGGGTTGCTGGTTCAGACGGTACGAGCAGGGCTTTTATGACCATTCTATATGGTCTGTATCATGGGATTAATTTGGACTATGGCTCGATCCTATGCGCTCAACTTGTTCAGAGTATAAGCTCTTCTTCAAGGTATACTGAAATTTCTTATGCACGATTTTGGACTATCGTCACTCGTTGGGCGATGGAAAAGTTTACTGTTACCACTATGGCAGATTTCCTCATGTCTTCGATTGCTACATTTCATACGACGAGGATCCTTGTCTCAGATCCCTCCAAGTTTATCTTTATCGGGTCAATTCCAGAATCTATGTACCGCTGTGTATCCAGTGCGATTCATGTCATGGAAGATTACAGAAAGCTTTCTCCTTCGGGTCCACGACCGCTTACTCCCGAGATGCAAAGCTCGTTGGACGATGCAAACAAGACTACAAAGCGAGGGAAGAAGTCTGATAATAAAGGGGAAAAGGCTAGTCAATCATCCAAAGCTTCTACTCCTAAGAAACGCAAGTTAGAGCGAGCCGAGTCTAATGCTCCAAAGAAACGCAAGACCAAAATGCAGGCTCGTAGACCGAAGTCTCCTTCCCCATCCACTAGTGACTCTGAGTATGTTCCTTCTGATCGCCAACGTGACCCTGAGTCAACTGACGACGAAGCTACCGAAACCGACAGTCCACCTAGAGGTAATTCGCCTCCACCCTCACCTACCAATGATAGTAACCGAAACTCGCCTCCTCGTTCTGTTCCACTTTCGGTTCCTATTACTATCGCTCCTTGTCCTCCACCTGTCTCCTCTATAACTGCAACCTCTATCCCAATTCCAACCCCACTATTCACTACCATCACTACCACCACCACTCATCCAACCAAACCTATTGTTCGTGTCAACGTATCTGATAAGGGGGCAAGTCCATTCGGTTCTGATCCTCCTGTTACATCAGCACCTTTATCCCCACCTAGATCACATGATTCTGAACCAGTTCTTGGCGGTGAAGACTTAGAGTTTGATTTCACTTATTTCAGTCCTTATCGCGTACAGAGTGATGAAGATGATGAAGCCCCTATTACCAAAAAGGATCTCAAGACTGTGACCGACAAACTTGATCGCTTTCTCTCTTCATCTTCTGCCAGTGCATATTCAGAGGCAGCTCTCAAAGCCCTGTTCTCATCGGTTGTGAAAGAACATGAAACCTCCATCTCCAGCGCTGCTAAAGCGATTGAAGCCTCAACCTCAACCTGCCAAAAAGCTTCACTTGCAGTTGAAACTTCTACCAAAGATTGCAAGCAGGCGACCGCAAATGTCGAAACACTAATTTTAGAGGCACATATATTTCTCGATTCCCTCTAAGCCGCTGCCAAGAAGAATGTTGAAACAGTGAACACTTCGGTTGATCATCTTACGCGTTCACTGGCAGCCGAAAATACACATCTCGAGGAAGCTCGCAAATCCATTCAGGTTGCTAACCAAGAGCTTCATACTTCGATTGATGATCGGCTGAATCAACTTGAAGCTGAGCTTGCAGTTGAAAATAAAATGATGGATGAGCTGGATAAACGAACTTCCCAGCTTAAAATTCAGAATCTCAAGCTCAAATCTGCAACAAAGGAGATTGAAGAATTGAAAACCGAGCGAGAAATAATTAAGAGTTCTGTCGGTGATGTGCATTCCATCCTCCTGCATCTCCTAGAAGCCCATGACTCCATCCTTACTATCTCCATCCGACGCCACTTGGCTGAAAAGCTGCGACCTGCTTTGGACGTGTTAAGCAGGATTGAAGGTGTTCCGGAGTTTGGTGTCCCTCCGAAACAAGGGGGAGATAAGGTAACTTAGGGCAAAGGCCAACCTCATCCACCTCCCAAACCGAAAGTCACTACTGAGCAGAAGGTTAATGAAGCTTCGGGCAGTATGAAGGAGAAGAAAAAGAAGAAAATTAGAGACGATGATGTGGATGAAAATGATGACGACGATGATACAGGAGGGAATGCTTCGAAAAATGAAAGTTTGAAAGTCAAGCCCACTGATCAAGAGATTTGGGAAAGACTTCAGAAAGAGAAGGAACTTCTTGACAAGGAGTTGAAAGCGAACGAATTGTTGGTGTCGGAATAGTGTCCAAGGTCATTAACTATTGGTAATATTTCTAATAATAGCAGGGTCCTTTTGGGTTGCCCTCAAGACCCAAATTGAGTAGAATAAATAAAGGAGAAATTGGTTTATTAATTATTATGGTTAATAATCAATTAGAAACTAATTGGAAATATATTTTGGAAATATATTTTGGGAATTAATTAACAGTTTAATTAATTAAAGGGTTGAATGTTCATTAATCGATAGTTGGTTAATCAGGAATGTTCCAGAACCTTATGGAATTAGGGTTGGATGAAAATCACTCCATCCCACATGGGAAAGGAGTGAAATTTCGTGGTTAGGCCTCCATCCCACATGGAAAGGAGTACTAAACCCTAGGAGGCATCCAAGGCTATAAATAGGGCCTTAGGGATTTCATTCCTCCTTGCACCTTGGCTTGAAGTTTCGCCGTCCCTTCTTACTCCCCCTCTTAGGGACGATTTCTAACCCCTTTGGGTTTGTGAAATTGACCCTTCTCCTAGTTATTTTTATTCCACTCTTTGGTGTCATTGGGTGTGATACCATTAGAGGGATTCTGGTTTGGATCCTTTCATCCAAGCAACTTCATGGAGGTTCAAGATCTCAAGCATGGAAATCAAGGGCTACATAAGAGGTATGTTTTCTTACTTATGTTTTAGTTTTCTAGGGTTGATGTAATTAGCATGAAGCCATAGATCCATAGGTTGCATGTACACTTAGGTATATCGTTGTTTCTATTTTTCCGCTACGTAGTTTTAGAGTGTGTTTGATGCGTAGAAAACCCAACAGTGGTATCAGAGCCATTGGTTCATGGTTATGTTCACCCTAGATCCATGTTTTCTGTAAAACTTTGTTTGAAATTGAATGGTAGAAGGATTATTGAAAAATTCGTAATTGATAATACCTTAGTCGCAGCTCACGACGTGAGAGCTTAGAGCTCACGACGTGAGCTCAGCAGAATTAGGGTTTTCAGATTTTTTCCATTTTTCAAATATGAAGCTTTATCAAATATGGATAATTACCAAATTTTAAAATGTTTTAAATCTGGAAATTGATAAATATTATTTAAATGTTTTATTTGAATTTGAATATTTATTAATAGATAAATATTGTTTAAATATGTTTATTTGAATTTGAATATTTATGTGTTTATTTGAATTTGAATATTTATTAATAGATAAATATTGTTTAAATATGTTTATTTGAATTTGAATATTTATGTGTTTATTTGAATTTGAATATTTATCTATTATTTAAATAGTGAATTTAAATATTTAATATTATTTATAAAAGAGATTTATAAATTTGAATATTACCTCCTTCTGATTTATTAATTGTTACATTGCGTCCTCGCAATTAATTAGAATTAATAATAGACAACTAAATTTAAAGAGTTTTAAAATTACCCCTTATATTTATATATATTAGAATTGTGTCTATTATATGTATAAGAAAGTTACAACATGCGCCCTCGCGTGTTTAAATATTGACATTGTCAGTCTTACATCGACTAGGCTCACCCGTTCTAATGTAGGGGTTTAAGGATGTCTCTTTGATTCCTAATGAGGTCGGTTTTTAATATGCTTCGCGCTTACCACCCTCACCGCCCAATTGCATTTTGTGAATGGAGTTACCGAAAGGGTTTGATAGTGATAATGGTCAATCTAAAAGTATTTTAAATACAAGTATAAAACAAAATCCCGTTTTATTAATAGAATGTGAGTTTATATTATCCATGAAAATTGCACATTCTCTTTATATTATGTTGATGGAGCTCGTGTGGTTAACTGACACATCAATATAGGGTATAGTTGAGAATGATATGGAACTCGCAAGAGTCGGGGACCATGCGATTTTGCAAGGTTAATTCTCAAACTATTTAATGTGAATTTTATGTTATCCATAAAAGTTGCACATTCTCTTTATAACTTGTTGATGGAGCTCGCGTGGTTAACCGGCACGTCAATTGGAGAGTATAAGTAGAGAATGATGTGGAACTCGTGAATCTCAAGCGTAACTTGAGCCGGGGACCATGTGGTTTTGTATGGTCGATTCACCATCTGTTCAATGATCCGTGGCGACCCTGTCATTGAATTTGAGATGAACATAATTCGAGATTAACATGCCATTGATAGTCAATGAATCTCAAAGATCTAGGAATTTCGTGGTGATCGAAATTGGCAAAGGGCTTTGCCTACCTAAATAACTTTATGGTGTGTTTACGGCATCCCTTTACACATCATGGAGCCAAATATGGATCCTAGCCTTATAAAATAATTTTATTTAGGGTGATTATTTTCTAAGGATAAGTAAAACAAACTATAATGGAATTTGTTATTGAATGATGTCTATAACCTTATCCACTAAAATCTACTGCTATAAAACCTTTGAAAGGATTAGCTATGAGGATGATCAATCTTGTCAAATTCGTAGTTTGGGAGTAGTTCTCATAAACGAAAAGAAAGATCATGCCTTTGTTAAAGCTATTCCTTGGTTACTTCAAACATTGCATTCTAAAGTGTTAGAAAGAGCAATTGTCAAATGTACGTTGTAAAATGACATATTGAAGTAAAATGGAATTTCCTTGAGTTAGGAGTTGACTAGGATTAATCGACTAGCTGACATGTACATATAATCAATTCATTTTGATTTTGATATGAACAACTTGGAATGACCATGAAGGAGTTGTGGAGCATGTTAAAGTTTCCTTTTGGAATTAACATGGCAGTCATAGAAACTCAAACTTCAAAACACTCCCATATTTTACTATCATTAATAGAAGTGTCAAGAAGAAGAAAGCCAATTGCACACGGTTTAAAAGGCGATTAGTGTGGGTATACCTAATCTAGGCCCTAATACCTAGGACAAAGGAAGGCTTATTCTAAGACATGTTCTGATAGTTGCTCGTTTCCATAACAAGAAAAGGACTAAGAAATCAAACTTGCCCAAATGTATATTTGAGGTGAAAGGACTGGAACATGAAGAAGTTAAATTTGATCATGGATCACGAGCCCGTGCTACTTTCCATTGGATCAAAAGATAACTAGTTCTTTCATGTTTGTTATTCAAAAAAATATATGAATTTATAATGCCATCAAAACATTACTTCTAAACCTTGAGTATTTTACTGAGGATTAGTACTGACATTTGCAAGAATGTGCAGTTACTAAAATGAAGTAAGAAGACTAGAACATGGAGAAGATAATTTGATCATGAATGACAAGCCCTTGCTACATTCATGGGATCAAATGACAATTCTCCTCAAGAGTTTAGTCTATGGTAATATAACTAAAATTTTTTATACTATAATTCATGAGATAGTTCTGACTTATTTAAATGTAGAGCATTCTAACATGTTAAAAGAAAGTCATGAAATCTATGAAGCTAGTATAGTAGCAATCGTTCAAAATTGATTCGAACATTTAAATAAGGTGTATTATTGTGAATATCTGTTGATGTTAGTTCAACTAATGGATCGTTCAGAATGACCACAATATGTACTGATTCAAATACATCCAAAGTTTTGGGTGAAATGTATTTGTGGAATCATAGTCTTGGATACATAAACGAGAAATGCATTACCAAGTATCCAGTTGGATCGGATTTTGGATATCATTTGACCTCGAGTCTCATGATAAATGCAAATCTTGTTTATCAAGATAGATGATGAATGTTTCACTGGTTGATGTGAGTATCTGTTGGAATTAGTTTACACTAATGGACCGTTCAGATTAATCGCAATACATGGTGATACCAACTTCGTATGAATGTGAGTCTGAAACCTTTCATGTGTTCAGAGCTCTCATAAAGTGAAGTTGAGAATCAATTGGGCAATAGGATGAGACACTCATAGTGAGAATCTCAGTGCAAACTTTATCGATCATCTAAGTAATTGTGAAAGAGTTTCATGATCTGTCTCCTCCCAAAACACTGCCACTAGGAAGTGTTAGTTAGATAGAGAAACAAATCGTTCATTGATTTTGTACTAGATGATTCGCACTGTATTTGCTAACAAATCGTGGATTGTACCATGAATAGTGTTACAAGAAGTCCTTTGGTCTTGTGCCAACTAAGTAGGTTCCTGAAACACTCTATGATATGTGAAGTGGGATTCTATCCTCACTTCCATATATGTAAGTCTACGATTATGAGGCTTACGCTCGTCGTTGAAGCGCTCGACAATCTGGGACATTGAATAGAGATGTGTTATCTCGTTGGAGAACCTATCAATCATTTTGGATAATTGTTTAACAATCCTTATGAGAACAAAATGTATGTTGCTCGAAGGGCAGTCTTCCGAGAAAGGGAGCTGATTTCCAAAAGGGCTAGTGGGAGCCACATTGATCTTGATAAGATTCGAGATCCAACCAACGAAGAGCCTAAAGTTGGACATAACATTCAATTTGGAATTGAAAGAGCTATTAAGGAAACTGACATATTTCCATTTTTCCTTATAGATCTGATAGAAGACGTCATGGACCTAGTTATATAAGAGTTTATATTGCTAAGGTATTTGAGTCACTGGTAGATAGCAATCAGAGTGTACCAGCTATCGGAAGCTATGGTAGGCCCTAAAGGCAACAATATAGAAAGAGGAATTGGAAAGCGAGATTCAATCCATGTATGTTGTTATTTGGTAGACCTAGCACTTGACCTTAACCCTTAGGTGCAAGCGGATCTTCAAGTAGAGACAATCATGGATAGGAACAAACACATAATTAAACCAAGATAGGTTTTGAAAGATGTGTAAGCTTAACAAGTTCATTTATGGACCGAAATAAGCATCTCGCAAGATGGATCATTATTTCAATGAGAAAGTTCAAAGTGTATGAATTTCGAGAAATAAAGATGAGCCATACATATGTCAAAGCTAGTGGGAGTAATTGGAATCTTTGTTTCAATGAGAAAAGTTCAAGGAGTTTGAATTTCGAGAAACATAGATAAGCCATATATATGTCAGTGCTAGTGGGAGCACTGTAGTCACCCTTGTATTGTACATAGACAATGTACGATTTATAGGAAACTATATTCTAACTTAGCAGGTGTAAAAGCTTGGCTTGGTATGAGAACTATTTCGCTATGATATACATGGGAGATACAAGACACGTGCATAATAAGGATCTATGGAGATAGATCAAAGTGATTCATTGGATTAAGCCAAAGTACATTGAATGTTGAGGAAACTCGACATGTAGAACTCAAAAAGGAGTTTAGGCTGGCATGACATTGAGCAATGCTAATGTCCTAGTTCTACTATTGAGCTAAAGCAAATGAGTCGTGTCCCACATGCTTCTGCTATGGGATCGATCATAAATGCCATGACATGTACTTGATCCAATGACTCGTATGCCTTGAGCATGACAATTTTGATTAGATCAATTTGGCAAGAATCAATGAATCAAGATCAAGAACATTCTTAAGTGACCTTGGAGGATAGAAGAGATGATCTTGATAGTATGGAAGAGATCATTGTAAGAGTGACATTGATGCTAAGTTCCGCACTAATAAAGGCAATTCCGTTCGCAGTCGGAATTCGTGCTTTTACTGAATGGTGATATATTAGATTGAAAGAGTACCAGGTAATACACCATAGTGGATTTAACATACTTAGAGTATATTGCAGTTGGTTAGTGGACAATGTGACTGAAAGCGATTCATTAGTGAGATCTTTGTTGAAATTCAATCATTGATGGTCCTTATGAAGTTTCTTGTGACTTTGGGTGAACTTACCTCGAGTATGGATCCCAAGTCACACGAGCTCACATGAAACATACTCAGTAAGTACCAACACATTTGATAGTGAGTCAAATGTAAAGACATCATAGTCAATGATTCATATCGAAAGATAATCTTGTCGACCCATTCCATAAGCCGATGTCATTGACCATGTCTGACAGTCAGAAAAAGTCGAGAGGCATTAGATTTGTAAATGAATTGGCTTAAACACTCTTAGTTTGGTTTGTTTTAAAACCCGAAAACTTTAAGCAGTATAAGTTTTAATTTGATTTGGCGATTATTAAGTGGTGATCTTAATATATGATGGATTTCGGTCATTTCAATTAGCCTATCACTGCGTTCTCACTTTTGCATGTTTGGAACCCACTTCCCGAGTATTAATTTACTCAAACGTCCATAGTCGGTCATACTCTTGGAAGTAAGTAGTGATTCAAGACTGTCATGAGTATTAGTGGATTGTCCATATCGATTGGACATAGCAAAGAGATTGCGCTAACACTCATGAGTGCTTAATAGAGATTTAAGTATTGGACCAACCCACGCTTAGAGATTACTTCATGGATTCAGTCACGAGTAATTCTAAGACGATAATATCTTCTATTCTTCAAACCTACATGCATGCGGGGTTTTGCTCTATGATTCTATTATGCATTGGTCTACTCCAACGCTAACCGTAACTGGTAGTTATAAAGGGTATGTCCATGTGTGACATGATGAAATAGACAAAAACTATGTAGTCAAAGTTTATTCGTTCCTTCTGCCTTAATAGGAGAAGCGATATCTTTGGGCCCCTCGATGATTTGGTGCTGACATCTAAAGTGATTGGCCGAGCCCTGACTGGAATTGATGTGTTCAATTTAGTAGTAAGATGCAGTCGTCACAAATCTATATCGGGAAACATAATCTTGAATTCTTGAGATTGACCATTATCCATGTCTCGAATTCATACAGATATCATAGAACGAAGGGATAGTTGATCACTTATCTAAGGGCTGAATATTGACTAGATCAAGAGTTCGGTAGTTGCATTGGATGGCTAACTCTCTGTTGATTATTGGAGAAATATTAGTCCTCGTATAGTTGATGACTTGTCCAAGTGGGAGACTGTTGGAATAGTGTCCAAGGTCATTAACTATTGCTAATATTTCTAATAATATCAGGGTCCTTTTGGGTTGCCCTCAAGACCCAAATTGAGTAGAATAAATAAAGGAGAAATTGGTTTATTAATTATTATGGTTAATAATCAATTAGAAACTAATTGGAAATATATTTTGGGAATTAATTAACAGTTTAATTAATTAAAGGGTTGAATGTTCATTAATCGATAGTTGGTTAATCAGGAATGTTCCAGAACCTTATGGAATTAGGGTTGGATGAAAATCACTCCATCCCACATGGGAAAGGAGTGAAATTTCGTGGTTAGGCCTCCATCCCACATGGGAAGGAGTACTAAACCCTAGGAGGCATCCAAGGCTATAAATAGGGCCTTAGGGATTTCATTCCTCCTTGCACCTTGGCTTGAAGTTTCGCCATCCCTTCTTCCTCCCCCTCTTAGGGACGATTTCTAACCCCTTTGGGTTTGTGAAATTGACCCTTCTCCTAGTTATTTTTATTCCACTCTTTGGTGTCATTGGGTGTGATACCATTAGAGGGATTCTGGTTTGGATCCTTTCATCCAAGCAACTTCATGGAGGTTCAAGATCTCAAGCATGGAAATCAAGGGCTACATAAGAGGTATGTTTTCTTACTTATGTTTTAGTTTTCTAGGGTTGATGTAATTAGCATGAAGCCATAGATCCATAGGTTGCATGTACACTTAGGTATATCGTTGTTTCGATTTTTCCGCTACCTAGTTTTAGAGTGTATTTGATGCGTAGAAAACCCAACAGTTGGAATAGAAGAAGTCCATGTTTTCTGAATGGACTATGGAATCACTTCTAAGAGAGGTCATTGATGCCCCGAGCACTCATTGGCTCGAACTGGTTTCATCGTTCGGGCTTGAGAACTCTAAGGACTCACAGTTTGACATGCCCATCTCCCGAAAGGCATTCATCTTCCACTGTTTTGAGTCGACGGCTGGCATTCCTTCTCTAGACCCGAAGGTCGATCGGGATTTGCTCGAGTATTATCTGGAGTTTGCTCAGCCACAATACCTGACCTGGAGCAATCAGAAAATTACAACGGTCAAGGTGTTGAAGCCCACTTTGGCAGGGAAATTCATTAACATCAAGTTCAAGGTGACCCGAGGCTCTGATAGCTCGGTTCATATGATTTCCCTGGCTGACCTACTGAACTTGAACCCTCACGACTGGATACTTCTTAATAATATTTTGCTAACCAATCCACAGGAGTATCAGCCTATTATCGATCACATCAAGTGAATGGTCGTATGTTATATTCATGAAGTCGCGAAGATGGATCAGGAGATCGTTGCTGCTATTCATAAGCGAACCACTATGAAGGCGATTGGAAGGGCAAGCGATGTGAATGCGATGGTTAAGAGGAAGATCGATCCCAAGTTTCACACTGTTATGTTCACGAGGAGCGAAGGTCAAAAATGCTTGTTCGCTCTGATTGACAAACACCTATTCTCCACCGCTTGTTTGGAACACATTTTGGAGATTATTCATAGGTGTAATCAGAACAGTGAAGCCAATAAGAAGCTGTTTACTGATATGCTTCCATGGTATATTCTGTTTCGGCAAACTCTTCTTGCCATTATTCCTAGGCTGTTCAAGGTTGTAAAGAAGATCAAAGTAACTCAGCCGAAGTAGTCTAACTCAACCGAAGTAGTCTCTCGCCTCATTGACGCAAAGGGGTAGATTTTTGGGTCTTAGTGTTGCGTCGTGGGCTCGGTTCGTTAGTCCATTTAGTTTACCCGGTTTGGGACTGTCCAACCGTGGATAATCATCAGGGTTAGCATTTATATATTGCATGCATGTATTGCTTTAAGGCTACCGATCTCATCAATTACTTTGCATTGTAACCCTAGCACACCTCTACAGTCGAAGTTCTTCATCGAGCTCTTTTGAGGTGTGAGTTATTAATCATTCGACACCATCTGATCCATTCTTGTATTCTTTGATTACTTCATTCTTGTTTTTCTGTTTAGAATCTATCGATCTATAACTCAATATTCTCATCAGTTACAAAAGGGTTAGTAATTGTTATTGAAATAGGTTTTTATATTAATATATATGTTGCATGTATAATTATAATCTAAAAGACAGTCGAACAAGCATTCCTATCCTAAGCCCACAACCAAACAAGGAACATGATTTAAGATAGAAATACTGGTACTAAGCTTGTTAAATCATAATTATACATACATACATATATATATATATATATATATATATATATATATATATATAGTTTGATAAAACAGTAATTTAAGAGGTTTAAAAAACAGTTTAAAATGGTTTGATGAGTTTATAAAAGCATTAAATAACTTAAAATGATTTGTAATCGTATGTAAGTGTTAACACAACTACCTTGTGTTTTGCTTGTATTCTCCCCCTAAAAGCATTTAAAAATGGTAAAAACATAGGGGTATGAACTCACCTTATGTGAGTGTTCGAATAAAGATACGGTATAGTAGAGTTAATTCAACAAGTTAAAACCCGGAATAATAACCAAATCCTAATAGCATTTCACGCAATATATACATATAATTAGTGAAAATAGTGGTAAATATATTATGGAATATCCTAAAATGTAAGAATCACTTACAAATAGGAGTATTAGAATTGAACCGTAAAATGGATAGTTGTTTTCGGCCCCCTATGCGTTTTCGGTCACTTGATGATTCAAGTGGTGTTCTTGGTGAAACCAAGAAGATCAAGGTGTTTTCGGTTGTAGTTAAGGAGATTGGATGATGATTTCCAAAAGGTATGATGAACACTTGGTGAATTTAGCAAGATCCTAAGGAGATGTAGGTGATTTTCGCATGATACTTGAGAGAAGAGTAAGGTTCTCGGCTTGTGTTCTTGAGAGAAAAAGAGGTGTTTTCGGTTGGAAGGTGAGATAATGAGGGTGAGTTCTCGGTTCTAGGTATATATAGTAAGATTTATTGAAGTGACACTTGCATTGGAAGGTGTGAAATCATGTTGGAATGGGTGCCAAAGGATAGAACTTGGCCTGTTTTCGGTCAGGAACTCACATCGAGTAAATACGTTTTCGGCCGAGAATGGTTTGCTGCTTCACATGATTGCGGTCCGAGGAGTTTATGGCCAAAAAGGGTTTGCAGTCCGAGACAAGTGGCCTTTGCGAGGGTTTTCGGTCCGAAGGCTTAGAAGTTGCGAGATTTCTCGGTTTCTAATAGAATTGACTTTTTGATTTAAAAGCCTTTTATGCTAAGACTAAATACCCATAACTAGCTATAAATTTTTATTTAATCAACTTGTTTCTAATCATTTGACCAATGGTTGACTTTTACAAGTTTGAAAATAACGGGTTGTCACAGTTTAACAAATGGACCCACCGTGTTCATGGAACTGATGAAGCGTGTGTGTTGACCTTACTTAGACAAATTCGTAATAGTTTTCATCGACGACATTCTAGTGTATTCCCGAAGTAAGGAAGAACACAACCAACACTTACGACAAGTCTTGGAAACATTAAGGGCAGAGAAGTTGTATGCGAAGTTCTTGAAGTGCGAATTCTGGATTCGAAAGGTGGAATTCGTAGGTCACATGGTCAGCGAGGAAGGGATTCATGTGGATCCCTCCAAAATCAAAGTTATCGAAAACTGTGCGACCCCGAGAACTCCAACAAAGATTCGTCAATTTCTAGGTCTCGCTGGCTACTACAGAAGGTTCATTCAAAACTTCTCTAGGATCGCAAAACCACTCACCACCCTGACTCAGAAGGGTGTAATGGATGACAATGCTTCAACTTGCAAAACAAACATTGAAACCCTACAATCTCCCCCTCAAAGTATGGAATGGATGACAATGCTTCAACTTGCAAAACAAACATCTAGCAAATAACAAATGATCTCGCAACGAGGAATATTTGAAGCAATCCACGAATCTTGATTCTTCAATAGTCTTCAACCACGGGTTCTAGGATATATATAAAAACCAAGCACTGAAGTAATGTTTTTAAACTTCATTTTCTGATGTAATCCCAAAGATCTTCAATAAATCCAAACCCGCCATAAAAATCCATTTCAAAACAAAGAAACCAAATCACTTCTTGTCTTTGAAGAGCTCCCCCTCCAAGTCACAATGATCTTCAAATAAGCTAATGATATAAGCCACCAAAAATTATCATGTAACAACCCAAATTTTAAGATCCGTAACGCCGCTTGATTGAGAAAATACTAGAAGTCGGAGATATAACAAGTCCTTAGAAGAGCTCGATGAAGAACTGCTACTGTAAAGGATACTTCTATGTAAAAGCTTTAGAAGAGCCTGATGAAGAACTGCTACTGTAAAAGCTACCTTCATAATTCTACCACAAGCTTTATCAAAAATCTTCAAATTTGAAAAGTCACAAATCCAATTTCGAATGGCCATACCAAATTCTCCCCTGATTTATAATCAAAAGCGAGATTATAAAGCCTTCAAATGGTCATGAGAATGATCTTGAATGGATAAAAAAATTACTATGCTCCCCCACGACAAAATGATATAAACGATGAAGTATAAAATTCGAAAAAGTCATGAAAATTTGACATTCTTGCGAAAAACGACTTTCCGAACCGCCAAGAATTGATGGAATCTTTATTTTTCTGTTGACGAAAAAAATATGTGCATTAAAGAATTCAAAACTGTTCACCAGCCCTCAAATTTGTAAACTTTTAAAAAAATAGGCTGAAACTATCACTTTTCTGAAATTATGGGACTGAAAAGGTATTTCTACATCAATTTTCCCTTCATTTGTAACAATTTCTGAATATAATCCAAATGTGCCAAGTCACACAAAATATAGGGATCAGAACCGCCAAATCGCTGAAGTTGCAGGGACTAAAAATGTAACTTGAATATTTTCTTCCCCATTTAGACGAGATTAAAAGAACACGACTGCATCATGCTCCAATTTTTCAACGGCGACCAAACGAGATGTGAAACCTCCAAATGTTCGTAAACGAAACCCAAAAATCCAAATAATCGACACCCACGATTTACACTTTCGTTCCGAGAATGCGAATCAGAGCCAAGTCCCAACTGCGAACATAACCGATTTTGACGTTCGTATGGGGAGTGAGTGCGAACCTAGAATCACAATCCCAGATTCCTTGCCCTTTCGCTCCTAATCGACCACAGACCCAATGCTAACGTTCGCAGGTATGATATTCTCCCTTGTTCCCCCCAATTCACATGTTCATCACAGTCCCCTTGCGAATCACGGTCAAAGAAAGTTTGTGGAAAATGGAAAGTGAGCCCGGATAAACAAGCTTCGATCGTTCGCAGGTTGGTCGTTCGTCCCGTGTCCACCCCGAAACTTAGTCAATTTTGACTTTACATACTTTGACCACCAGTTCGTCCATCCCGATAAAGTTTCGATTTTAAATTCATTCATTCCGATCATTGCACTTCTGATTGTGAATTCATTAGGCGATGCGAACAGTTCTTCAAAACAATTGCAAATCCATTTTTGTTCCCGAACACAATATTTTGGCCTTAATTGGTGACAAGCAATTGCGAACCTGACCATTATGATTCCAGGTCACTCGATATCACATAAAAAAACAGTTTCGAGACCAAATATCAACCCAATTCCGAGTTTGATTTTAAGAACAAGGATTGATTTCGAATTTGACTTTGAACATGACTTTTCTGGTTTGACCATCCGTTCGTCACCTGTACATCACAGTAATTAAAAAATTTCTACTCAACAATCATATAATCGCTGCTTCCAAAAATCGAGATAAATCACAACAATATCATCAGACAATTTCCAAGTTCAAAACGAGTTAATCAAACCGATCTTAAGAATGTGAATGAGAAAATCGATAAAAGTTCTGATCTTGGATTAAACCACACACAAATCGATTCATCAGATTTGATGAAAACATATCAATACCCTTAGTCGACAATGATATACTTATAACCCAATAATCTAACTAACTTGAGATAATAGAAGGAAAAAGTTTGACCTTAACTAGACATAAATTTCGGGTTGTCACATCATCCCCCCGTTAGAGAGAATTTCGTCCCGAAATTAGCTTTCTTAGCAGGACTGCAGGGGTCGTGCTCCTCTGAATGGTAGAATATCCACTTGTAGACCTGGGCAACTTTTCCCTGGAGTTCATGATAGGATTCATACCTGGTCCATCTATCATTACCTCGTGTATACAAGTCGTATATAATTAAGATTAGTAAGACGGTCGGATGTGCGACTCTGCCCCAGGTCCACAACCAAACAAGGAACAGGAGATAGGGCGGAAGCACACATTCTTAGTCCACAGAATCTTAATTATATACTATTCTCGCGTATACACTTAGTAGTGATAGGTTAACCGTATTCGTCCTTAGCCTCTGTGCTTGAACTTGACCTGTTGGACGAGTGGTAGTTCTGGAAGATCTGCTGGGTATACGTCAGCAAGGTTTTGGAGGTCGAAGTAATCCTCTCATGAGTACTTCAAGGTTTAGAATACAAGAGACAATTCTGAGGTCTGGGTCGGGTTGTCGTTACGAGTGACGAGGGTTTCGTTAATTGGTCGGTTAAGGCAGTGGGTTTTCGTAACACATGAACTTGGTATGGTGAGGACCACGCCAATCCACATCGAATGATGACACCGGACTCTTTATAGAAACAAGTGTTAAGTCGATTTGAAAGAAACATCTGATATAATGATGGTGTATTTCGAGTGTACTCGATAGTGCATTCTGTGTAGACTTTCTAGTGCTTTCAGTTTTCTCCTTGATATTACCACTGAAACCTATCATACCGCGATAAGCGAGTACTAGCAATGAAAGTGCTTTGATAACTAGTGACGATACCTTATATTATGATCCGTCTTAGGTACCTCTATGATCGATTGGTATATACAAGTCATGTATAATTAATATAAATAAGACGGTCGACTGAGTGACTCTGCCCTAAATCCACAACCAGACAAGGAACAGGAAATGAGGCGTAATCACTCACTCTAAGCCTGCAAAATCTTAGTTATGCATAACCCTGATGTACATACTAAGCCATCATAGCTCACCTGAACCGATCTTTAGTTTTCTTATGAATGTTGTGACTTGTTCGAGTAAATAATTTATAGCTACTTTTTAATTTCCCCAATTTTTAATCTTAATATAAAATATAAATTAAAATTTTAAAGTAATTTTATTTGGAAGACATACCGCTGTTCGCTGGTGGTTCCGGGGCAGTCTCTCCTGCGGTGATCATCAGTATTCGCCCTTCCCCGCCCGAGTTCTTCGTTATTGGGCAGTCCCTCTTGTAGTGTCCAATCTCACCACATCCATAGCAGGCCTGATTTACTTCAACTCCGGGGACTTGGGAGATTGGTTGTACTGGCGCCCTACAGCAACGGGCAGTACGCCCCTTCCTACGGCAATTTATGCACTGCATCTCCCGGCAAGCTCCGTTATGATGGTAGTTACACTTACTACACTTCGGGAGAGTTCCCGCATATCGACTGATAGGCGCTGGAGTGGCAGGTGTTGTGGCGGCGTGTATAGTAACTACTTATTGCTCCTGCGGGGGTTCTTGTGTTGTTTGTTCCTTCCTCTTGTTCCCCGACTTTCGTTTATAGCTCTCTCCCTTTGTTGGCTCAGGAACTGGGGCCACCATGCCATGGCGGACCCCATGGTCAATGAGTCGCTGGGCCAGGCGTTTGGCACTATCGAAGGTAGTCGGTTTAGAAGCCAATACATTCCCTTGAATCTGGGTAGATAAGCCCCAAATGTACTTCTCTATCTTTTTACTCTCTGGGGTAACCATCTCGGGGCACAGTGCTTCCAGGTCGCTAAACCTGTCAGTGTAGGATACTATGTCTGAGCCAGCCATGGTAAGATCCCATAGCTCTTGCTCCAACTTTTGAACTTCGCCTCTTGGGCAGTATTCTTCCAACATCATCTCTTTCAGGTTCTCCCAGCCCATTGAGTTAGCCACTGATTGGGTCAGTGACTTAACATGGCCATTCCACCATGTTAGGGCTCTGTCGGAGAAGGTGCAGGCAGCAAACTTCACTTTTCTCCCTTCTGGGCACGGACAGATTTCGAAAACTGATTATGTTTTCTCGAGCCATTGTATCAGAGCAATGACTCCCCCATCTCCTTTAAAGGATTTGGGTTTGCAATTCATGAATTCCTTATACAAACACTCTCGTGGGTGTCCGTGAGTAACTCCGGGGTTAGTTAGGTGGGTACCGCTACCAGATGCACTGGTACTACTTGCGCGGATTTGAGTTATAGCAACTGTTGTTGCGGCTGTTACCGCTGCTTGGAAAGCAGCAGGATCATGTTGTGGTGGTGGATTCTCTGTTGTGGTATTGACTACGCGCCTTATAGGTCTACCGCGAGGCATCTTTTGCTATAATGAATACGAGATGAAACGGTGATAAGTCTATAGCAGTGGTTATAAGTCGAATGCCGATTAAACTAAGTTATCGTAGTGCTGAGTGTATCCTGTTCCGACTTTCATAGGGTTCTGAAACAATTCATGATGGGAGTCTATATAAAATAAACCTATGAATTTGTTGTGACTACTCTCGAATGAATTTCTGTGAATTGAATATCTGTTACCAACTGTTACGAAATATCAATAATCCTAACACATAGTGTGAGTAGTGTATTCACTAACTCACTAGGTCATTTTTAGTTTATTAGTTATTTGTGTGACGCATAGGACGTTTGGTTTCTTCGGCTGATCCCTTCTCGGAATCCTCTTCATGAATCTCTTCTTGTTCCTCCTTGACTCCTCGGTTGACTGCTATGATGGAGTGGTTACATCTATCTAGGTTGGTCGTACGAGAATGGGAGTGTCTAAAGAATCTATGAGATTAAGTGAAACATTATGGGGTGATCCTTACCAGGTCCTCCTATAATTGCACAGTGTATACAAGTTGTATATAATTTAAGATTAAATAGACCTTCGAATAAGTGACCCTACTCTAAAACCACAACCAAACAAGGGACATGAAGTGGAGCATAGATCACCAATTCTAAGTCTATAAAATCTCAATTATATAAAACCTTGGGAGTATACACTCTGAAATTATAGACCTACCAATAAGGGTCTTTTAATTTTCATATAAGTTATTTATAGTGCCTAAAATACTCCTATAGTATTTTAAATGTATGAACTTGGTAAGTTTTAAACGTGTTGTTATCTTATAGTATCATAAAATAGTCCTATAGTATTTTAACTTTATGTTCTGTTCTAGAATTTCTTTTGAATAAAGAGTTAGGTAAGTTTTAAGTCTGTTGCGACACCACATCACTCCCAAACACATGTTGGTCAAATCTCAAATAAATATAGTTGATCAGGCTATATTGATCCCAGATATGATTACATAACTGTCCAGGTTTGACCGCAGTGTCCAACCTTTAAATACTTCTGTTTCGTTCTTCTTGTGATACTTGTTCTAGTATGTATGTATATATATATATATATATATATATATATATATATATATATATATATGCAGATACGTATACTTTTATAAAAATATTGTTATATTTTAAAAATATACTTTTAGTCAGAGCGCTTCGGCCCCATTGTATTTATAGTTGTATATCTTTTATAGGTTAATATACTCAGTTCACTATAAACAATGCTCTGATACCAATTTGCCACACCCCCAAATCGGAACGACGGAAACGACCGGGGGTGGAGGACGTCATGTTAAGTATCACAACACATGCATCATAGTAAAAAAAGTAACAACATCCATTTGATAAATATTAAAGTGTTTAGATGTATTCGATTCACATAAGATTGACTCCAAAAGTAAATAACAAAACAAGGACATGAAGCTACTATGCTCCATCTTCTGAATCCCGGTGCGTGTACCTGTGTACTAGTTTCCTGAGAATACAAGTTATTTTGAAAGTATAGATCAGCATTTAAGCTGGTGAGTTCATAAGTATTTTTGTTAGAAAATGTATACTCTACGTTCTTTAGAAAAGTTCGTCTGTTCCTCCAAAAAATCCTATATTTTCTAATGTGATGAATGATAAGTAAAAATGACTCTTACAATTCCTTCTATGAGTACTTAACGAATACAAGTTATATACAATCCAGATCAAACAGAAAATCGATTGTGTGAATCTGCCCTAAGCCCACAACCAAACAAGGAACAGGAAATGAAGCGGAAGTCACACATCCCATTGTTTGTTAGATCTTCATTGTATATAACCCTGATGTATTCACCAGGTGCTTACGGAGTTAACTGTAATAGTTCTTTGATATTTGATGAAAATATTCCTTAAGAAAATCCTATATTTCCTTTAGTAAAATGGTAACTACAATAGTTCCTTCTACAATCACTTAGTTTATACCAGCTATATATAACCTAATATCAAACGGATAGTTAAATGAGTGAATCTGCCCTAAGCCCACAACCAAACAAGAAACGGGAAGTAAGGCGGAAGTTACACATTCCACTGCCTATCGGATATTAATTATATATAACCTAGATGTATAAACTAAGGAATTATAGAATTAATCATTTAAGGTCCTTTATGTTATACTAGTTTAATAATAAGTATCAAACCTTTTATAAGTTCCTAGTTTCACTAACTCTATTGTGAAACATTGTTTTCGGTAATAAATGTTATTGTTTTCAGAAAGTTCTATCGAAAACTGTTTACCTTAAAATACGATGTTTACCATAGAAAATCCTATATTTTCTATAAAACCGACTGGTAGTCTTACTCGTTCCAAGACCGAAAAGTACAAGTATTTACTTTAATGATATATAGTTTTGTGGATTAGTTAAGCTGGCTGAAGATTTGTTTGCCCTGAACACCTGATACGGCGATTCTACCCTCCTATGATCACTTAATACATACGAGTTGTATATAACGGAGATCGAATAGACATGTAAGTCCCTAATCTGCTTGTGTATCAATCAGATCCGTTTGATGGTGCGGAATCCTAATCAAACGGATGATGTCAGATCAAATAGAAGAGAAGGAGAAGAAGAAGATGATGAATCTTGTATGTATTGATATGAATGAAGATCCGGATACAAGATTCACACACACTAACACACACTCTTTTTTCTCTCTCTCTAGAACACCTTCAAATACACACACATAAGCTCCTCTCTTCTGTTCATCAATCTATTCCTCACACCCCTCATCCCTATATATACTCGACTGGGCCGTAAACTGGGTTTACGGCCGTAAATGGGTTTACGGTCGTAAACACCCATTGGGCCGTAACTAGGGTTTACGGTCGTAAACCTGTTTACGGCCATAAACACTACCTGGCCGTAAACCTGACCGTAAACTCATACAATATTACAGAAAAACACAATTGCCCAGAAAAGCAAAGTATAAACCATATTTTTGACCCAACAATCTCCCCCTTGGTTTATAGCTTTCTTTTCTTAATTGACCCAACAAGCTCCCCCTAAAAAGTAGCTGGCTTTTCTTGTTAATCTTCATTGGGAGGTTGGCTTCAGCTTTAATCTTCGATATCTTCATGACTTCAAGATGAACATATGAATCTTCAATGAATGACTTCATCTTGAGCAGTTGGGCTTTTCTTTAGAATTTGGCTTTGAACGCACGTCGGGTGAGGAGGCTTGATGTATTGATTCTTGAAAGATAGTGCTTTGAGCTTGAGAATCTTCAGAGAGAACATCAGAGAGAACAAATCTTCTGGATCACTTCAGCAGGTTCAAGATAGCAACAGACTGATTGAGGAGGCTTCAATGCAATCCGTCACATAATCTTCAATTTTAGCTTCACCTTGCTTCTGGGGTTGAAAGATTGAATGTCGAAAGAATAATCTTCATTTCTTGCTCCTTCGAATGAGAATTCTTCGATGATCACGGATGAAGCCTTGGCTCAGAAATCTTCGACACAAACTTCCATGAGTTTCATCTACACCTGAATTCACTTTTCAAGACAAAACAAAACTAAAAGAAACCTTAGCACACAATATTTTTGGATTTTTCATATTTTCTGAAAAAGAAATAAAACAGAAATAACACTATTTTTTGGATTTTTAATTTTCTGATTTTTGTTTGGTTTTTAAAAATTTTTAATTCTCCCCTAATTTTTAAATTAGAAGAACACTATGAACAAACTTAACAAAAACAAAAATAATAGCTAACTTTAAGAGTGATTTGGTATCGAAGTTTTTAGACAGCCTTTATCCGTTTATCAGTACCTCTCCCTTCATGAATAGATCTGGTCAATCGCCGGTATTGTGGTCCACTTAAACACGAGAGATTGTGACAAAATTAGGACATACTATAAGTGACAAGACAATGTGATCCTAAGTTCCTAGATAACATTCCTTAAGGACCATTCAGCTGACGACGACCAAAGATATTGTTGTCCACCTAAATTGAGCAGCGAGATCTACAGACAACCTAGTGATTGTTTAATTTTAAATGTACTAGAACATGTTTCCCGCTTCCTGACATACCCCAATAATCAGGAACTTCCAAAGTACTCCTTACTTTAGGTGAGCAGACAATTATTATGAGAGAAGTCAGATTTAGAATGCATATGCTATACACCCAGGTCGGATCTCTTCCAATCTCGTAGAGGGTGAAACATATGACTAACTGAAGTTTTAGAGGGATTGAGAAAAAGAATGATGCATATACTGTGTACCAGGTCGAATTGTGAGTCACGCAAAGGAGACAGTATATGGCTAACAGATAGAAAGAATTGCATAGATAGAAGATGCAGAGAAATAGAATTGCATATGTTACAGTACAGGTCGGATGTATTTCAATCACATAGAGGAGGCAACATATGACTAAGAGAAAGAAAGCAAGAAAATAATTTCCTACAGACCTAATTTATCGGAATTCACCAGTCGCCCCATCAATACCGGAATTAAGGACAAAGTCCGTACATCAAGGAAGAGTTAAACCACAGTTCTAGATACAAATTATTTTAGTGTGACCGGTGAATTATCATGTATATCTCCCTGCTCAACCTATCTGAGCGTCGTATTGTCAGGCTAAATGGATCTATCTAGGTCAAGATTTTTCAAGTCTCAAGATTTCTTAAGTTCATTAATGCCTAGTCAAGTCCATTTTAATCTTTCGTGCCTACCAGCGCATCGAACACAGAGCCTAGACAATTCAGATTCAGTCCCTTACACAGATTCAGATTGCCTGTTATCACATGACTATATCACTTCCCAAAACATCTCCCTCAAGCACATTTCATTAACTCCATATTTTTTGATTTTTTGATTTTCTATTGTTTTTGGATTTTTTAAACTTTTCTAATTTTTGTTTTGTTTTTATTTCTCCCCCTAAATTTGTGCATAGGAGAGAAACGAAAGTAAATGCGCAAATTTAAACTATCCTAAAACAAAAATTAGTCTTTAAAGCAAATCAGCTTAAGAAAAAAACTCAGGAGTATAGAGAAGAAAACTCAAACCGTAAGTCACCGATTGAATTTTCATCAAGAAGGTCTGAGAACAGCACGCATAATCTCAGAACAGATCCGAAAATTCTTCATGTCATTAAGCACTAACCCCGTGTGTGATCCCTTCTTTTCTTCCTTTCCCGCAAAGGACACATACTCCCAAACAAGGTTATGAATGTTGTACAGTTGAGAGATGACCCCTATCATGTGCCAGGAACAACCACTACCAACAAACCGAAGTATGATGATATGCCTCCATAGCTGCTCCGACACAGAGCGGGATCAGTTGGCCTTTGGAAGCCAGTCCATTTTGAAACTGGGTCGACCTTTTTCATCTACGCAAGATACATTCTCCCATGACATGTCCTGTTTATCACAAACAGAAGATGTATAAATATTAGAGTCATTAGTTGATTTGGGAGATTGAACCTTCGGAACCCATTTGTAGTTGGGTTTAACCCATTTCTTTTTAGATCTGATGGGTGGCTCAGTACTTGCTTTTGAGCTTGATGTCGGCCGTTGAGATGACTTTGACCTAACCGGTCTTTGTTTCACTGGATCATCTCTTGGATTGGGCTTCTTGGCCAGCATTCCCTTCTTGACCTCTGGAGTTGGATTCTTGGCCTTGGGAGTTGAATTCTTGGCCTTCTTGGCATTCCAGTCGCCAATGTCTGATCGTGACCTTGAGGGGTTTCTTTTGAAGTATCTCCCTCTTGGCGCGTTCTGCCACCCTTGTGCATAGTAGGGAACGTATGCGCGATTTGGACAATGTCTGGCAATGTGTCCAGGTGTTCCACAGTGAAAACAAGTCCTTTTCTTCACTGGGAAATTGTTTCTTCCTGCCCCTAGTGGCGTAACCTTGCCTTGTCTCTTATTGTTCCCACAAGCACAATCACAACAGGCACTCTGTTTCACTGGAATTGGTGGCCTGTATTTCTGAAAAGCAGGTTGATCAGAAGCAACTGAGTTCGAAGCAACAGATTCAGAGCTCAAGGAGATGTTGGTTTGTTCAGTGGTGTTCTCATTGTTCTCATCCTCTGCTACTTTACCTGCACATGAAGTAGATGTGCTAGAAACAGGAACATCAGTATTTTCAAACAAATAATCAAATATGTCAAAAAAATTTAACTCCACATGATCCGATGCAAAAGCATCAAAAGCATCACAAGATGTATCATCAACTTTAATATCAGAAACATAAGGTTTTTCATTGGAAACAGAAACATCAGGTTCAGGCTCAGTTTTGTTATCAGAAACAGATCCTTCAACTTTGTGCTTTGACTGATCTAAGGATTGATCTGCAGGGGAAGTAGAAACGTTAGTACTTTCAACATTAATAAATCCTCCTGAAACAAAACCAGATGGCTTGCCATAAACCATGAATGGTTCGTTGGCAATCTCCTCTTTAGACAAAGGTTGATACTGATATGTATGATTATAAGGAGGAGGTACACTATCGTATCCTAAACCCTTCTGCTGGTTTCGTTTGAACTGCATGCAATGATCAATCATGTTGGCAACTACCTCGCTTGATCCATCAAATTTTCTAAAATCAAAATTTGCAGTATCAAATTGTCTCTTTAACGTATCAAGCTCAGTAGTTAACTCATCATTCAGTCTTTTGATATAATCATAATTTTCACATTTTTCACTATATTCTTGCTGAATTCTCTTAAAGTCCTTTATTTTTGTTTCTAACTGGGCCTTTAGGGGTTGCTGTCCTTTCCTGAGTTGATATCCTTCATATCTCACGTCCTCAACTTCTCTTTTTAATAAATCAATTTGTTCCCGAAGAAACTTAATTGTAGTTTTACAAGATGGATTACATGAAACTTCATTGACTGGAACGTTTGAAGAACTCATTTTTTTTATTTTTTTTATTTTATTTATTTATTTTATTTATTTATTTTATTTATTTATTTATTTTAAATATGCCCTTTGACTAAAAACTCAAAAGTCAACCTCAAAAGTCAAATTTAAAAAGTCAAACTTCAAAAGTCAAACTTAAAAGTCAAACCGAAAAGCTAAATTTGAAAATTTAAAAGTTAAACGAGAAAGTCAAAGTTTAAAGTCAAAGGTCAAACTTTAAGAGTCAAAGTCATAATTTTAAGTAAAAAATCAAAAATAAAAGTGAAAATTTAAAAACTAAAATTTTTGGTTGAAAAAGAAATTTAAAAATGAAAGAAATTGATTTTTGGGGTTAAAAGTGTTAAATTTGCGAAAGTGGTGCGACAGGGAGTGTTTATGAATTAAATTTCGAAGTGTTCTTCCATCTAGCAAGCTAGATCAACTGGTAAGGCGCCTTGCTGAAGAATCAGAGGTCGCGGGTTCGAATCCAAGCAGGCGCAAAAACTCTTCCTATTTTTTAGATGCGAAGGCGAGGCTGCTGCTTGCGAGGACGAGGCGCGAGGCGCGAGACCGAGGCTCCAGAACGAGGCGAGGTGCGAAGACCGACGACGCGATGCGAGGACCTGGTGCGAACCGGAAACTGCTGCTGACCGTAAACCCGAGCCGTAAACTCAGACCGCAATCTCCGGACCGTAAACTCCGGACCGTAAACCTCGGAAACCCTAGCTGCTGACCGTAAACGCCGCCACCCCCTTGCTGGTTACGACCAAAAACAGCGTTTTTTCGACTTTGAAGCTCCAAAACTCGATCAAACCCCTTTTTATCAAAAACACGAAGAACAAACCCCCCCTAATTTTCAGAGATCTATCCAAAAACGCAAGAAATTTTCAAAAATAAGATCAAATAAGCTCCAGATCTGACAAAAATTGATTGATACAACCAAGCTCAGATACCAATTGTAAGTCCCTAATCTGCTTGTGTATCAATCCGATCCGTTTGATGGTGCGGAATCCCAATCAAACGGATGATGTCAGATCAAATAGAAGAGAAGGAGAAGAAGAAGATGATGAATCTTGTATGTATTGATATGAATGAAGATCCGGTTACAAGATTCAAACACACTAACACACACTCTCTTTTTTCTCTCTCTCTCTCTAGAACACCTTCAAATACACACATATAAGCTCCTCTCTTCTGTTCATCAATCTATTCCTCACACCCCTCACCCCTATATATACTCGACTGGGCCGTAAACTGGGTTTACGGCCGTAAATGGGTTTACGGTCGTAAACACCCATTGGGCCGTAAACAGGGTTTACGGTCGTAAACCAGTTTACGGCCGTAAACACTACCTGACCGTAAACCTGACCGTAAACTCATACAATATTACAGAAAAACACAATTGCCCAGAAAAGCAAAGTATAAACCATATTTTTGACCCAACAAGACAGTTGAATGGGTGAATCTGCCCTAAGCCCACAACCAAACAAGGAACAGGAAATAAGGCGGAAGTCACACATTCCATTGTCTACCGGACTTCAGTTTTATCTAACCTTATAGTATATACTGAGTATCATATAGTTAATATCCCTTGTGAAAGTTTAGGAAAAGTATATTACTACGTAAATATATCGTTGTTATCTATTTGAGAGTGTTATGACCATATTAAATTTGACTAGTATAAAGCACGAAGTGTTGTAGGCGTCGAAAAATATGACATTTGTCACCCGCAGACCTGCCGGTCCGGCTGTAGCTAACAGCGAGGTGCGGGATTGTCAATCCCGTATAGATCTATACACAAACTCACGCTTTCCCTCCAGGAGACTCTGGTTCATAAGGGTAGACTTCCACGGGTACTTATGTAAGTACTCGAAGACGTGTCTCACAAGCTAGATTAACGACTTTACAAGTAATGATGCGAAAAACCTTTTTTATAATTAACAGATAAGTTTGTAAAAAGATCTTTTTTTGTTTCATAAACTAAACTTATAGTTTATAGGTTTATTTCCCTTTTTTAACAAGTTTCATGTTTTAAATACAATTTAATGGTAAGAAAGACATAATGAGGGATTTATATTTTAAAACACCATATTTAACAGCATAAGAAAGCCTTTTGTGTGATTTATCACATGCAAATTTTAACACAATTTAATTGTGTTTAACTTGTATTCGCCCTCTTAAAAGCATTTAAAACCAATTAAAAAGGTAGATTATAGGGGTATGAACTCACCTTAATGAGTGATTCGATTGAAGAGTGGAATAAGAATGTTATACTCACGAACGAAGTCCCGGAGCACAAACGAGTCCTAAATAGCATATTGTGATATATATATATGTATACAGTTAGTGCATTTAACATCTAAGGTGCAAAGGAAACAACCTATGAAGTAGGGAACACTTACAAAGAAGTGTTAGAATCGAAAAATGGAAGGCTGAATGGAGTTCACGACCAGGCTTGATGGGTTCACGGCCCCATGAAGAGTTCATGGCCCATACATGGTTCACGGCCCATGGATGGTTCACGGACCAATGAGGGTTCACAACCCAAAACAAGTAAGAACACTTGAAGATCTTGATGATTGGCGAGTGTTAAGGCCCTAAGTGGTATACTAAGGAGATTCTAAGGAAAGGGATGATTATAGAGTGAAAATGGTGCTCTTGATATATGATACTTGAGAGAGAAACTCAAATTCATGGCCAGAAGAAGAAGAAGTGAGGGATAAATGAATCAAACTTATATATATATATATATATATATATATATATATATATATATATATATATATATATATATATATATATATATATATATATATATATAAGGAGGTGTTTGCAGCCGAGGAGTTCACGGCCGTGAACCGAGGGTTCATGGCCCGAAGCTTGATCACGGCCCGAAGATGTTCACGACTCCAAAGTGGTTTGCGGTTGCGAAGGTTTGTGGGCCATGCGAAGGCTCTCGGTTCCTAAGGCTTTTCCCTCCAACCCATAACACTCTAGTTTATAAGGCTTATATACTTATAACCCAATAATCTAACTAACTTAAGATAATAGAAGGAAAAAGTTTGACCTTAACAAGACAGAAATTTCGGGTTGTCACACTAGCATCAAAGTTGCTCCGTTTAAAGCCCTCTATAGCCGTAAGTGCAGATCCCCTCTGTGTTGGGCTGAAGTGGGTGATACGCAACTAGACAAGAATCAAGTACCCGACAACACTCTAACCGGTCCCGATTCATTCGAGAAACAACTGAAAAGATCGTCCAAATCCGAGAACGACTGAAAGCTTCTAGAGACAGACAAAAGAGTTATGCAAACGTACGACGAAAACCCTTGGAATTCCAGGTTGGTGACCGCGTCCTGTTAAAGGTATCATACTGGAAAGGAATGATAAGTTTCGGTAAATGTGGAAAAATAAATCCAAGGTACATCGGACCATTCGAGATTCTTGCTAGAATCGGCCCGGTGGCTTACAAACTCAAACTACCGCATGAACTCAGTAACATACATCCCACTTTTCACGTATCCAATCTAAAGAAGTGTCTGTCTGACGAGACTCTTGTAATCCCACTCAATGAAATCGAGATAAACGAGAGTCTACACTTCGTAGAAGAACCGGTGGAAATCATGGATAGGGAAATAAAGAGAACAAAACAAAGCCGTATATCAATAGTGAAGGTTCGCTGGAATGCAAGTGGGGACCTGAATTGACTAGGGAACGGGAAGATCAGATGAAACAAAAGTACCCGTATCTTTTCCCTAGTTCATGAATACTCACTATAGAAATAATTTCGGGACAAAATTCCCTCTAACGGGGGGATAATGTAACAACCGATTATTTCGGGTCAATAAAAGTCAATAAAGGTCACACTTGTTCAAACAAAAGTCTAACACTTAAATCAAACATGATATTTCATAGTATATGCATGGTTTTCGGTTTTGGGAATCTAATTCCATACCAAAACCGAAATCTCTTCATGGGGAATGTCAAGACCGAAAACTCTATCATGTTTATCCCTTGGACCGAAATATATATCATGCTTATCTCTTGGACTGAAATCAACTCCCCATGTGAAGTATAGGACCGAAAACACCCCAAGAACAAAGCCATAGGACCGAAAACTACCTTGTGTGAGAGATATTAGATGAGTTCGGTCGTGCTAGGACCGAAATCTACTTCCTTATGGCCGAAAACTCCCTAAATATCTAGATATTTTACCACTTGATTTAAGTTCCCAAAGTGATATATTACACTTACCAACGTAAGTGTCACTTCTCTTACACTCTTATCCCTTATTTTCCATATATAATACACACTTTAGAAATCATTCTTCAAAACCATTCACAGTTAACTTCTCCACAATTTCTCTCAAACCCAAACTCATTTCCTTTCAAAGTTTAAAGATCAAACACCTCATGGAACTTCATTTCTTCAAAATATTCCGATAAAGAAATCATTGTAAGTTCTTATAAACTAGTGTTATGCAATCATATTTATGTTAGTTCATTATATTTACACAACATTATGTGCTTAAAACCGTTAGGATACAACACCCTTTACGTATTCTAAACTGGAAGATTACCGTTTCTATCTTGTAATCTAACCGCAATCACGCTCAAGGTGAGTTCATACCCCTACATTTTCACGATTTTTCATTGTTTTAGGGGGGAATACAAGTAAAACACAAGGAATCTTGTGTTAATATCTAAACTATTCCAAATAGTTTCAACTGTCGTTTTTACTAATATATATATATATATATATATATATATATATATATATATATATATATATATATATATAAGATTTAACATGCTTAGAATTGGTCATTCCGTTTTATTTCATGTTCCTTGTTTGGTTGTGGGCTTATGGTAGAATCATTTATTCGACTGTCTTTTCAATCATAATTATTTAAGCATTATATATATATATATATATATATATATATATATATATATATATATATATATATATATATATATATATATATATATATAAGTATAAAAACTATTTAAACATGTTAAACAAAAAGAATATTTTTGCAATTTATTTTATTACCGTTTGAACATAAATGTTAAATTTCAAGGAATATCTTTACCACAGATTTACGATTTCAAACATGCAAAGTCGTTAAAAATAAAAAGGTTTTCAATTCAACAGAACATATAAACTATAACAGGTTTAGTTTATGGAACATACATATTATTTTACCAAGTTCGGATTACATTACAGAAACAAACATATAAACTATACTAGGTATAGTTTATGAAACATACATACAATTTATTCATTACAAAATGGCTTTTCATTATTCTAAATGTAACCGTCAATATAGCTTTGTGAGACACACTTCAAGTACTTATCTAAGTACTAACAAAAGACCTGAAATTATAACCAGAGTCTCCTGGAGGGACAACATGACACTTGTGTATAGATCTATACGGGACTGACAATCCCGCACCTAAACTGTTAGCTACAGTTAGGCCGACAGGCCTGGGGTGACAAATTTCGTACCAATTCCGACGCCTGAAGAACGTCGTTTCAGGCCATCTTAGGTCATCACACATGGTTATAATAACTCACAATTTGGTATTGAACAATACGATTAGTGTACGGATACATACATAAGTTCAATAGTTTTGTTTAATAATAAAACTACAATACAGTATTTTACAGTACAGCTGGTGGATCCAGAAACATATATTCACAGAGTTTTCATACAAGTACAAATACAGAACACTATTTTCCAGTACAGTGAAACTTACATTTCAAGGAACATTCATTTATTATATGGTTTTATTAAATAATAAAACTACGTTATACTATTTCAGAGTACAATAACACTTATACATTTTGGTCTTATGGTATTAAGACTACAATTCATTTACTACAGATAATATTGGATTTTCTGGAAGAACAGACTTACATTTTCAAGGAATAAAAGACAAATTTATAATACAAAACTGCTTATGAACTCACCAACTTAATTGTTGACACTCTTTTCAAAAATACTTGTATTCTCAGGGAATCAGTAGACAGGTATCCACAGGTTTTTAGAAGACGGAGCTTCATAGAGTCACGTCTTTTAGTTTTTCTACATAATTTTGGTGTCAAATATACAATGATTTGAACACAGATGTAAGAACTATACTTTATCAATGTAATGGTTGTCGTGCTTTGATTATTATTATTCAATTGTTGTGATATTGTACATGACGTCATCCACCCCCGAATGTTTTCGCCGTTCTGGTTTGGGGGTGTGACATGCGGGAGTTTATTTCGTCTGAGATTACGCATTTCATACTCGAGCACACACCTGTGATCTTCGATATGATCAAGGAGGGTATTGTGGAGCTATTAGAAGAGTGTTTGGGTTCTTTCCGTTATGATATGGTGGCCTTGATAAGGGCATGTTCATAGACCTTTAGGGAGTTTCAGGCATGTGGGGTTCCAGACTACTATGGGGAGAAGGACCCGATAACGAGTAGGCGATGGTTAGCTGATGTTTCTAACGGATTCCGCACCAGTAGTAGTCCTGATGGGGCAAATGTCAGACTTGCTTCCTGTCTTCTGAAAGACAGAGATCGGGACTGGTGGGAGGATGTAGGGCATGCCTTGGGAGGTGAGGCGATTGAGTCCACGTCATGGGATGATTTTGTGACTAGGTTCAGGGCTGAGTTTACACCAGTGATCGAGGTGAAATAGTTGGCGCGAGAGTTTCAGGATCTCCGCCAGACTACTGAGACGGTGGATGAGATCACCACGATATTTCGTGAGAGGGTGCTTTTGGTTCCTCAATATGTGGCGGATGAGGAGATGAAGAAGGCGACATACCATGAGATGTTGAGGAGTGACATTCGACAGTTTATGAGCCGATCCAATTGCAAGACACTAGAGGATATGATAGCGAGATCCAGAGAGAGAGATAGAGAGAGAGAGAGAGAGAGAGAGAGAGAGAGAGAGAGAGATTGATATTGAGATGGAGAGGAAGAGGAAGACGAATCAAGCTCAGGTTTTAGAGGCATCGGGCAAGAGGCCCAAGGTTCAGGATTTAAGATCGAGAGGCCAGTAGGGCCAGAGACGATGCGGGAAGTGTGAAAAGATGCACGAGGGACCGTTCATGGTGGGTGGTTCGGGCTACTTCAAGTGCTGTCGGTCGGGTAATTTTAGCAGAGATTGTACTGCTACCACCACCATCCCAGGATCTGATCTAATTTGCTTTCATTGCAATCAGAAGGGCCACAAGAAGGACCATTGTCCGAGTTTGGTTACAGAAAGGCCAGTGTCAGAACCTGATCCTGTGACCCTACGAATCACTGACGGTCGCGAGGGAAAGGCAGATTCACCTGTGGTGAAGGGTAGGGATTTTCAGTTGATGGTCGAGGAGGCTCGCATGGCACCTGATATGGTGACGGCTATGTATATTCTCCTTATATCTTTATTTATATTGAATTGCTTGCTTATATTCATGTGTTTTATTTTAGGATCGTTCCTCATGAACGATATTTCTGCTTTGGTATTGTTTGATTCGAGGGATACCCGATCCATTGTATCGCTTGCGCTTAGCAAGAGGTTTGTTGGAGCTCCAGGGGAGCTGGATTGTCCTTTATATGTCGAGATTACAGATGATCGATTTGTTTGGGTAGCGAGGGTTCATCGGGGTTGTATTCTTTAGATATTCAGCGAGTAGTATCCAATTGATTTGGTTCCCATTCCTTTGCGTGGGAACAAGGTTATAGTAGGTATGTATTGGTTGAGCCCCAATGGGGTGATGATCGATTGGGAGCACCATTTAGTTCGGATTCGAACCCCAAGTGGGGGAAAGTTAGTGGTTCAGGGAGAGAGAGCTCAGCATGGGCCGATTTTGTGTTCAACAGTGAGGGCCAGACGCTATATTCAGCAGGGTTGTTCCAGATTTGTCGCCTACGATATGGACACCCGGGATAAGGGTAAGGCGACTGTGGATGATGTGTCGACTGTGCGAGAGTATCCGGATGGGTTTCCATAAGATTTTCCTGGGGTGCCTCCACAGAGGCAGGTTGAGTTCAGGATTTATCTGGTTCCAGGTGTGACTCTGATAGCACAAAGCACCGTATCGATTGGCTCCTCCCGAGATGCAGAAGTTGTCTACACAGCTGCAGGATCTGTTAGTGTGACAACCCGAAACTTTTTCTAGTTACCGTTAGCTAAATTCCGTTTATAAAATTTGAATTTTATTGAGTTCCGTCGAATTCCTTTGGTGTGGAAAGTCACTTAGTTATATAATTGAACTTTACATGAGAGTCGGGACCAAAACCACGCAAAATTTTGAGTTTTCCTTCGAGTTCACGGCCTGACTGGAGTTCACGGCCGTAATCCCATTTACGGCCGTAAACTCGTTTACGGCCAACGACAGGTGGACCCCACCACCGAACAGGAAAACCCCCTATAAATACGAGTCCCTACCCTTTATTTTGACTATTCTGGCTGGGAACTCTCTCCTTCTCTCTCTAAACTCTTGACCGTAAACACCAAAAACACCCTTATTCTTCCAGAAATCATCGAGAATCACCATTGGGAGTTGTTTTGGAGCATCTAGAACGCGTTTTCATTGAAATCCAACATCACTGTTCTTGAGTTTACGGCCGTACACGCTTCAAACCTTCAAATCTTCAAAGACCGTAAACTGTTTACGGCCGTAAACCCTTCAAGGGGTTGTTCACGGCCTAGAACAGTTCACGGCCGTAAACCCTCTTCACGGCCGTAAACCCTCTTCAAGGCCGCAAACCCTTCCTAAGGGGTGAATTAGACTGAAAACCCGTTTTCCTCAATTCAATCAAGTCCCGGTAATATTCCTTAACCGAAAGCAAGTGTTTTTCCAACACTTTATCTAATGAAATCGCTAATTTAGATACATATATGTATTTAATTGTTATTAGGGTTCCGTTAAGTGTCACATACAACAACTCGAGGGTCTTCATTTGAGTTCGTTGATTCGACGCTTGCACACAACTAACAGTGAGTTCATACCCCTACGCTTTTATGAACCAAAACAAACTGATTTCAACAAGTTTAAAACTTATGCAATTGATATAGTCAAATGATTTTCACGTTTTATAAAATATTTAGATATTTTACCCCTTTTGTATTATGTTGAGCATAAGGGACACTTTCAACTTGGAAACATAATTGCATAGTTTTCAAAATGATTTACAAACCAAGTACATAACATTTCAAGCAAACTATAATGGGTATAGTTTGGGGAATTCAATACACAACTTTTATCGATTCAGACTACATACATGGGTAAACATATAAACTGTGACAGATTTAGTTTATGATATATATTACTACAATAGTACAACATTTAATAATTATTTAAGTATAATTATTACCTTATACAGTATACACATGGATTTCAATACAGTAGATCAATACAGAACTACACGTAAACTAGATATACATAATTGTGAGACTCTACTTCAAAACTGTACCCTTTAGTGTACTGAATTAAATCCTATCATAGTATAACTAGAGTCTCCTGGAGGGAGAGCTTGAGATTTGTGAATAGATCTATTCGGGACTGACAATCCCACATCTGAACTGCTAGCTACAGTTAGGGAGGCATGCCTGGGGTGACAAATGTCATTTATCCGACACTTGAAGAACGTTGTAAAGTGTGACATCCCCAAAATCATGGCCAAAAAACACCGGTTTCATTTATGCTTTTAAAATAATTTCAGAGTAAATCCATTGTTTTAAAAGAGTTGCGGAATTTGTTCCCAAACAAAATATGATAAAATAATATTTATCAAAGCATTTCGTAAAGAAATGTATTTTCATTAGATAATCAAAACTCAGGATGTCATGTTCCGATACAGACACAAAAGCATAAACGGCATATTATAAGCCTTACAACAGTTATATACAACTACAGGCCTATAAACAAAACAACTTGATGATTCATCCATCTTATGCCCTCGCGCCACTACCTGTAATGCAAATAAGACTGTGTGGGTCAGGCTTGGGAGCCTGGTGAGCATATAGGGTTTTCAACCCACAATAAATAATTATATTTAATTTCCCCAACCAATAATAACCCGATTACCCATTCCCGTTATCCTCACTTTACGTCCCTATAACAACAACTATTACCAGGGACCTAATCTAGGATTTTCATCGGGACGGACATTACTGCAAAGGGGTTTCCTTGACAATAGATGTCCTTAAGGAAACCATGAAGGGGATAGAGTACACCGGTGAACACATCGTTCACAACACCTACAGGTTATGAACCTGCTAGCCTTCCACTGGACTGTCTAGAAAGAGTCTGTGGTCGTCATCCATACTCCGCTAGATGACTAGATCAACAACAGCATCGAGGCCTCTCATCATTTTATTTCATCACACACCAACTGTCTACCCATGTTTTACCCAACCTATTAGTAGATAAAATATATACATTTATATACAGCTTAAAACCTGTACAAAACATCCATTCAACAACTAGTTCAAATAAACAAATAATATATAAACTCATAGCATGTATTTTATAAAGAATACTTCATATCTATGTGTTAGAAGAAAAAGAATATACACTCACTTGATCAGAAGACGATCGGGCAGCACTACGGCTCTAAGAGTAGTATTTCTTCGGTGAAACCGGGAGATCTTCACAAAAACCGGGCTTCTCGCGGGCAGAGTTTTGGCTCGGAAACTTTACTTCTCGGGATCTTCGGGGCTTCGAGACTCGCTTCGAGTGTCGGGATGATACTGGGGCTTCGGGGGTAAAAATTGCACACAAAACGAGGCAATAAGGAGTGAGAGAGAAGAAATGAGCAACAAATCCCGGAGACCTTGCATTCTATTTATAGGGGGAGGCTGACCCTCCGAACGCAGCGCGTTCCCTGAACGTTGGGCGTTCCTCCGAACGCAGCGCATAGGAGCGGGTTCTGGTCCTATCTGATAAGACTTCCGAGTCAGCAGCGAGGTGGCTGATCCGAGGCCTCGCAATGAACGCGGGGCGTACCCCTTCCGAACGCGGGGCGTTCCCTCTTTGTGATGCGTGCCACGAACTTCAGAAATTCATAACTTTCGCATACGATCTCCGTTTTCGACGTTATTTATTTCCACGCGTAGGTGAGACTATGCTATACAACTCTCGTTTAGACTCCGTCAGCTAATTTTGACTTTATTTTTATTATATTATTTTTAGTAGGCCGGGACAGGAAAACTCCGTTAGAAATTCATAACTTCTTCATCTGACGTCCGTTTTCGTCTGTCTTTTTACCGCTGGACTACTATCGACGAGATCTTCGATTCTCGTTTAGATTGTTTCGGCTAGAAACCACTTGATCTCATATTCGAACTTTGGGCTACATACTGCTAAGTCGAAACTTAGAAAAATCATAACTTCCTCATACGAAGTCAGATTTAGACGTTCTTTTTATGTATGCTCTCGGTTTAACGTATTCTACGAATTTCATTTAGATCACTAAGGCTAGATATCGCTTTATGTTAAATTCATATTTTACGTCATTCAGCGTCGTGTCGGTTCTGTCGCGAAACTTCGACAGGTCACAACTTCGTCGTTATAACTCGGATTTCGGCATTCTTTATATATACGGAATCCTTGTCACGACCACTACATCTTCATGTATCGATATCGGTTTTATCTAACATTTTATTTTTATGCTTATTTTTATTCTTAATTCAATTAGGCCACACAATTAAGCATAAAACACATAATACTAAAATAATACATTCTTATTATTTCAAAATGAGTTACAAAGGTTAACCTAGACTATTACATCGTCATTAATGCCTAGCCCAGAAACACGGGCGTTACAATTCTCTCCACCTTAGGATGATTCCGTCCCCGGAATCACACATAAACAAACAAATGCGGATAGCGACTCATCATGTCACTCTCCGTCTCCCAGGTGAGATTTGGCCCATTCGCATGTTTACATCGGACAAGCACTAATTTGACCATCTTGCGTCGCAACTTCTTAGTCTTTCGGTCAACGATTGCCTCTGGTTCTTCAATTAACCTCTTGTTTTTATCAATTCTCAATTCCAAAAGTGGAATCATGTCGGGAACTTCTCCCGTGAACTTCCTCAAATAACACACATGGAAAGTGTTATGAATCCCATTCAGTTCTTCAGGTAATTCTAGCTTGTAAGCTTGGTTCTCAATCCTCTGAAGAACTTTAACGGTCCAATAAACCTTGGACTTAACTTTCCCCTTTTACCAAATCTTATAAGTCCCTTCCACGGCGAGACTTTACGCAAAACCGAATCTCCAACTTCAAAAGTCATCGGTCGTCTTTTCTTGTCAGCATAGCTCTTTTGACGATTTTGAGCTGCTAACATTCTCTCCTTAATTATTCTCAACTTTTCAGCAGTTTGATGGACTATCTCTGGTCCCATAAACTGCTTTTCCCCAGCCTCAAGCCAACAATATGGTGTACGGCATTTTTGTCCGTACATAGCTTGATAAGGTGCCATCTTTATGCTCGAGTGGAAACTATTATTGTAGGAAAATTCTACCAAAGGTAAATGTTCATCCCAGTTACCTTGGAATTCCAGGGTACATGCTCTCAGAATATCTTCAAGCGTTTGCATCGTTCTTTCGCTCTGACCATCAGTCTGTGGATGGTAAACTATACTTAAACACAACTTGGTACCCAATTCCTCTTGTAGACTTCTCCAAAACCTTGAGGTGAAACGGCTGTTACGATTTGATACAATCGTTAACGGAACACCGTGAAGCCTCATAATTTCCTTCACGTAAGAATTCGCAAGCTTATCCATAGACCATTTCTCATTGGCTACTATGAAGTGCGCACTCTTAGTGAAGCGATCAACGACCACCCAAATCATGTCGTGACCATTATTTGTTCTGGACAGTTTAGTGACAAAATCCATGGCAATGTCTTCCCATTTACCCATAGGCACATGTAAAGGTTCTAAAATCCCGTATGGTTTATGATGTTGTGCCTTGACCCGCGCACAGGTCACACACTCCGCCACGTACTTGCAATATCAAGCTTCATCGTCGGCCACCAGTAATAGGGTTTCAGGTCCCTATACATTTTAGTGCTACCGGGATGAATTGAGTACATGGTTTTGTGAGCTTCTTCCATCAGAAGATCTCTTATTCCTCCTGACTTAGGTACCCAAATACGATCTTCGAATACCTTCAGTCTGTGACTGTTTGTACCAAACACCAACGTTTTGCCCAAACGTTCCTCCTTCCGGTCATTCTTTTTAGAAGCTTGCTCTTGAGCTTTCTTTATACTTTCCACAATAGTATAGACAACTTCTATTCTCAACGCTCTTGGCCTTTTTCTCTTAATATTGACTTTCCGACTGAGAGTGTCAGCGACAACATTTGCTTTACCGGGATGGTAAAGTATCTCACAGTCGTAGTCCTTAAGTAGTTCTAGCCAGCGTCGCTGCCTCATATTAAATTCTTTCTGACTAAAGAGATATTGGAGACTCTTATGATCAATGAAAAGTTTGCACTTCGTGCCATAGAGGTAATGCCTCCATATCTTTAGAGCGAAAACTACCGCTGCCAGCTCCAAATCGTGAGTGGGGTAGTTCTTTTCATGCTCCTTCAGCTGTCGAGACGCATATGCTATCACCTTTTCTCTTTGGGTCAAAACACAACCCAACCCAACACCAGACGCATCGCTATAGACAGCGAAGTCTTCAACTCCATCGGGTAGAGAAAGAATCAGTGCCTCACATAACTTATTCTTTAGTAACTCGAATGCTTCTTTGTGCTTATCACTCCAAGCATATGTAGCTCCTTTGTGAGTCAAAGTTGTTAATGGAGTAGCGATCGAAGAAAAGCCTTGGATAAACCTTCGGTAATATCCGGCTAATCCTAGAAAGCTTCGGATCTCCGTGGGACTTTTCGGTTGTTCCCACTTCATCACAGCTTCGATCTTTGCTGGATCAACCATTATTCCTTCTTGGTTGACCACATGACCCAAGAATTGGACTTCTCGAATCCAAAAATCACATTTGGAGAACTTAGCATACAACTTCTCATTCTTCAAGACTTCTAACACTTCTCACAAGTGTCTGCCATGCTCCTCTTGGCTTTTCGAGTAAATCAGAATGTCATCTATGAACACTATCACAGATTTATTAAGTAACGGATTACAAACCCTGTTCATTAAATCCATGAATGCTGCTGGATCATTGGTTAGTCCAAATGACATACCCAAAAACTCGTAGTGTCCATATCGCGTTCTGAATGCAGTCTTCTCTATATCCTGCTCTATTACTTTCAGTTGTTGATATCCTGACCTTAGGTCGATCTTTGAAAAATAACTTGAACCTTGTAGCTGATCAAACAGGTCATCAATCCTTGGCAACGGATATCTATTATTTATTGTTGCCTTGTTCAGCTCTCTGTAATCGATGCACATTCTCATACTTCCATCTTTCTTCTTCACGAATAACACCGGAGCTCCTCAGGGTGATGAACTAGGTCTTATGAAACCTTTGTCCAATAACTCCTGAAGTTGCATCATCAGCTCCTTCATCTCTGTTGGTGCTAATCGGTAAGGTGCTTTTGCTATTGGCCTGGTTCCTGGAAACAAGTCGATACGGAATTCTACTTGTCGATCAGGCGGTAATCCAGGAAGATCTTCGGGAAATACTTCCGGATAATCGCACACCACATGAATGCTCTGCATCTCCTTTTTCTCCTTCTTTGCATCAATCACGAATGCCAAATATGATGTACATCCTTTGGCCAAACACTTTCTGGCTTTCATTAGGGAAATAATCCCATAACTTATTCTGCGTTTGTCCCCATACACCATAAATGACTCCTTCCCAGGGGGATTTACTTTTACTATCTTCTTCTTGCATAGTATTTCAGCATCATTGGCGCTAAGCCAATCCATTCGCAGCACGATGTCGAAACCATTTAACTCAATGGGAAATAATTCCTCGTGGAACTTATTCCCATTCAAATCAATCAAAATGTTTTTCATGCGATGGCTAACAGGTATAAACTTGCCACTAGCAACCTCGACTAATAAAGCATTATCTAGTCTATCGACAGGCAAATCTAGTTTTCTACCAAATTCATGCGAAATAAAGGGTAGTTGGCTCCAGAATCAAATAAAATTTGGGCAGACAATTCGTTTATGAGAAAGGTACCTGAAGCGACATCAGCTTCTTCTTTAGCAGCTTCCAGTGTCATCTGAAAGGCTCTCGCCTTCGTCTTTGGTGGAATGTTGGGTCTTGATGCATCCTTCTTTTTAGGACAGTCTTTCGAGATGTGCCTCTCCTCACCACACCCATAACACACTTTCTTGGTGAGGGTGCATTCGTTGGCATAGTGCCCTGGCTTTCCACATTTGAAGCATGTGGATTCCCCGCCACATTTCCCAAGATGCTTCTTCTTGAATTTGTCACACCATTTCGCCTCGCCTCCTCCTCCTCCTCCTCTCGAACCAGATTTCGAGAATTTATTTTTCTTGTTGGACCCTGAAGGCCCATCAAACTTCCTCTTCTCTCCAACCTCTGACCTCTCCAGACCCTTCTCCCTGATCTGAGTCTCAACATTTCTAGCAGCCCAGATGGCGGCTTTCAATGTGGTTGCTTGCTTAACCATTAGACCATAGTCAGCTGGTAGTCCGAGGGTAAACTTGTTGACCTTTGAGAGTTCTGTTGGAACTAGGTATGGGATAAGCTTCATCTTTTCTGTGAAACTTGCTGCGTATTCAGTAACGATCATTTTTCCCTTCTTCAAATTCTGAAACTCATTATTGATTTCCAAAAGGTCCTGCTCTGAGCAGTATTGAAATTTGAGTTGCACCACAAAGTCCTCCCAAGACATTTTGCTCGCTTCTCCCTTGGGCATAGAGTCAGCTAACAGCTTCCACCAACTCAACACGTCAGATTTCAACAAAGGGATCGCAAGAGCGGTCTTCTGCCTGTTGCTGCATTCGCAACTTTCAAACATTGTCTCCATTTCGTAGATCCAGTCCATAACTTGCACTGGCGTCAGGCTTCCGGATAGACATGGTGGTTTGGATGCCATAAAATCCTTGTATTTACATCCTCTTCCATCATTTCCTCCATCACGATTGTTTTGTCTAACAATCGGTGGGTTGGCTTGACCAACAGTCACACTGAAGTTACCTCCTTCCGACTGCCCTTCACTTAATTCGGGCTGCATAATCGGCATTGAAGGTTCTACACGATTTTGCTGAAGCAGACGTCTAGTTTCTTCCATCTGACGATCCAACATCGTCTGAATCATCAATTGTACACCATCCATTGTCATCGGCTCGGGTGCTGCTGCTACAACAGGTGCTTGCTCGATTACAGGTGGTTGATTCCTGTTTTCGTCTGCGTTTCCAACGCCATTTCTTGTTCTTGCCATCGCTGATATATACACCGAACAAGGTGAATTTAGATCCTCAATCACGATAGATAATCAAATCATCCTTATCACTCCGAAACGTTTACATGCTAGTTCTAATACCGTCGTCATACGCTTAGAATCCTAAACACATAAGGTCTCCAGATCTGGTTGGCAACAAACCATAGATCCGAACAAATAATATCATATATGGCAAACATATAACATTTAGCACATAAAAGCATTTTATGCAACTTTCCTAAAATAAACTAGTGCTCGTGTCTTAAATATAACAGACACTCATCTCACAATCTTCACTTAGAATTCTAAGTTTAAGTCTAGAAATCCTACAAGTTCCTAGTTTGCTTAAACTAATGCTCTGATACCAACTGTGACATCCCCAAAATCACGGCCAGAAAAGACCGGTTTCATTTATGCTTTTAAAATAATTTCAGAGTAAATCCATTGATTTAAAAGAATTGCGGAATTTGTTCCCAAACAAAATATGATAAAATAATATTTATCAAAGCATTTCGTAAAGAAATGTATTTTCATTAGATAATCAAAACTCGGGATGTCATGTTTCGATACAGACACAAAAGCATAAATGGCATATTATAAGCCTTACAACAGTTATATACAACTACATGCCTATAAACAAAACAACTTGATGATTCATCCATCTTATGCCCTCGCGCCACTACCTGTAATGCAAATAAGACTGAGTGGGTCAGGCTTGGGAGCCTGGTGAGCATATAGGGTTTTCAAAACACAATAAATAATTATATTTAATTTCACCCACCAACACTAACCCGATTACCCATTCCCGTTATCCTCACTTTACGTCCCTATGACAACAACTATTACCAGGGACCTAATCTAGGATTTTCATCGGGACGAACATTACTGCAAATGGGTTTCCCTGACAATAGATGTCCTAAAGGCAATCATGAGGGGGATAGAGTACACCAGTGAACACATCGTTCACAACACCTACAGGTTATGAACCTGCTAGCGTTCCACTTGACTGTCTAGAAAGAGTCCGTGGTCGTCATCCATACTCCGCTAGATGACTAGATCAACATCAGCATCGAGGCCTCTCATCATTTTATTTCATCACACACCAACTGTCTACCCATGTTTTACCCAACATATTAGTAGATAAAATATATACATTTATATACAGCTTAAAACCTGTACAAAACATCCATTCAACAACTAGTTCAAATAAACAAATAATATATAAACTCATAGCACGTATTTTATAAAGAATACTTCATATCTATGTGTTATAAGAAAACGAATATACACTCACTTGATCAGAAGATGATCGGGCAGCACTACGGCTCTAAGAGTAGTATTTCTTCGGTGAAACCGGGAGATCTTCACAAAAACCGGGCTTCTCGCGGGCAGAGTTTCGGCTCGGAAACTTTACTTCTCGGGATCTTTGGGGCTTCGAGACTCGCTTTGGGTGTCGGGATGATACTGGGGCTTCGGGGGTAAAAATTGCACACAAAACGAGGCAATAAGGAGTGAGAGAGAAGAAATGAGCAACAAATCCCGGAGACCTTGCATTCTATTTATAGGGGGAGGCTCACCCTCCGAACGCAGCGCGTTCCGTGAACGCTGGGCGTTCCTCCGAACGCAGCGCATAGGAGCGGGTTCTGGTCCTATTCGATAAGACTTCCGAGTCAGCAGCGACATGGCTGATCCGAGGCCTCGCAATGAACGCGGGGCGTACCCCTTCCGAACGCGGGGCGTTCCCTCTTTGGGATGCGTGCCACGAACTTCAGAAATTCATAACTTTCGCATACGATCTCCGTTTTCGACGTTATTTATATCCACACGTAGGTGAGACTATGCTCTACAACTCTCGTTTAGACTCTGTCGGCTAATTTTGACTTTATTTTTATTATATTATTTTTAGTAGGCTGGGACAGGAAAACTCCGTTAGAAATTCATAACTTCTTCATCGGACGTCCGTTTTCGTCTGTCTTTTTACCGTTGGACTACTATCGGTGAGATCTTCGATTCTCGTTTAGATTGTTTCGACTAGAAACCACTCGATCTCATATTCGAACTTTGGGCTGCATACCGCTAAGTCGAAACTTAGAAAAATCATAACTTCCTCATACGAAGTCAGATTTAGACGTTCTTTTTATGTATGCTCTCAATTTAACGTATTCTATGACTTTTGTTTAGATCACTAAGGCTAGATATCTCTCTATCTTAAATTCATATTTTACGTCATTCAACGTCGTGCCGGTTCTGTCGCGAAACTTTGACAGGTCAGAACTTCTTCGTTATAACTCGGATTTCGACATTCTTTATATATACGGAATCCTTGTCACGACCACTACATCTTCATGTATCAATATCAGTTTTATCTAACATTTTATTTTTACTCTTATTTTTATTCTTAATTCAATTAGGCCACACAATTAAGCATAAAACACATAATACTCAAATAATACATTCTTATTATTTCAAAATGAGTTACAAAGGTTAACCTAGACTATTACATCGTCATTAATGCCTAGCCGAGAAACACTGGCGTTACATAAAGGTCGCTAGTTCATATCAAGTATGGTTATACGGCTCACAATAGTATAAACTAACATTTGTTTACGGGATTTCATTCTTCATTACTTTTATTTTAAAAAAAATAATAAAACATACTATACATATGGCTGGTAACCAGGGTTTTTATACTAGGATTTTCATACAAAACATACTATACATACTGGTGGTAGCCAGGGTTTTCAAACATAATATACTATACATATTAGTAGTAATCACGCATACGAACTAATACGTTTCATACACTACAACATGATATAGTAGAAAACATCCATAGTTAGTTCTATAAATCCTTGGTTTATGCATCAGGGTTACGTATGAAAATACTCAATAGACTTTGGAATTTGTGGTTTCCGCCTCATTTCCTGTTCCTTGTTTGGTTGTGGGCTTAGGGCAGATCCACATAATCAACTGTCTGTTCGATATTGGTTTATACGTGACTAGTATGAACTAAGTGATCATAGAAGGAACTAGTATTATCATACTTTTACTAAAGAAAATATTGGATTTTCTTGGAAACATACGAACATTTTCACAGATTCATCAACAGGTTTACATTACAAAAACATCGCTTATGAACTCACCAACTTTATGTTGATACTCTTTCAAAACTGCTTGTATTCTCATGAAATCAGTAGACATGTACAACGCACAAATTTTGAGAAGACGGATCGTATAGAGTCACGTCTTTTACTTTTGTTATACTTTTGATGTATATAAGTATAAAACAAACAGATGTAAATGTTTTACTTAATCAATGTAATGGTTGTGTTGCTTTGATTACTATGATGCAATTGTTGTGATACTACATATGACGTCATCCATCCCCGAACGTTTCCGCCGTTCCGGTTTGGGGGTGTGACAGATTGGTATCAGAGCTCTTGTTTATAGTGAACTAAGTATACCGAACCTTACATGGTATACAACTATAAACAATAAGGGGTCGAAGTGCTCTGAACTAAAAATATACTTTTAAAATATAAATATTTTATAAGTATACAAGTATACATACGTACCAGAAACAGTATCATAAGTAGAACAAAACAAAAGAATTTGGATGTTGGACACTGCGGTTAAACCTGGATAGTTATGTAATCATGTCTGGGATCAATATAGCCTGATCAACTATATTTATTTGAGACATGACCAACATGTGTCTGGGAGTGATCGTGGTGTTGCAGCAAGCCTAAAACTTACCAAGCTATATACATCCAGATACCGATAGAACAGAGCATACAACTTAAAATACTATAGGAGTATTTTAGCTAGAGCCGAATACAGTGTAGAGATTTATTCCAAGTGTTGCTACTTATTTCTTCCTAGCGATGGTTTACTTGCATTAGTAACCTTTCGCTGTTTATTGCTTAGTAGAACACTTTATTTATTAGGTTGAGATATATCTTGTTTCATATCTCTTGATTTAAAAATCTAGGGGACTTATCATCCTCTTCTTCATGATTATTTTTAGAAAAAGATGCCTCCCAGAAAGAGACCCAACAGGAAGAACAACAACCCTCCGCCGCCGCCACCTCCTCAGTTCGATCCTGCATTATTCCAGGCAGCAGTTACGGCTGTTATGGCTACTGCAATGTTGCAAATAAACCCGGGTGGCTCGGGTGGATCAGGAGGTGGACCAGATCCCCAAAATCTTGGTGGAGGCCAGGGACACCAGAAATAGTGTTCCTATAAAGATTTTATGAACATAAAACCCAAATCTTTCGACGGAAATGGATGAGTCATTGCCCTAACCCGATGGTTCGAGAAGATCGAATCTATTTTTGAGATTTGTGCATGCTCTGAGGCAAACAAAGTGAAGTTCGCCGCCTTCACCTTCACCGACAGAGCACTGACCTAGTTGAATGGTCGAGTCAAATCCCTAACTCTACCGGTAGCAAATGCCATAGGTTGGGAAAGTTTAAAAGAGCTTATGCTTGCTGAATACTGCCCAAGGGACGAGATGCAGAAGTTGGAACACGAGCTCTGGAACCTGAAGATGAAGGGTTCCGACATTGCCACTTACACAGCTAGATTCTGCGATCTGGCTCTTCTATGTCCGGGAATGGTCACTCCGGAAAGCAAAAAGATAGAAAGGTACATTTGGGGATTGACGCCCCCAACTCAAGGAAATGTCTTGGCTGCAAAGCCTTCTACATTTGACAGCGCCAAGTGCCTAGCGCAGACTCTGATAGATCACGGGGTTGGTCTAGATGAAGTGACAGTTGCTCCCGAACCACCAAAGACGAGTGGTGGGAAGAAGAAATTTTGGAACAAACGAAAGGGCCGGTCTTCGTAGGAGCCCTCCAAGAAACAGCAAGTCATGGCAGTTCATGATGCTACCACTCCTGCCGCTGTTCCTGCAGCTCAAGCACCTGCCAACAGATATGTTGGTACTCTTCCAAGGTGCGACAAGTGCAACTTTCATCATCACGGACCCTGCCGTGATTTACAATGCAACAATTGCGGCAAGAAGGGGCATACAGCACGATTTTGTAAGACACCAGCCCAACCGACCAATCAAGCTTTTGGAACGGGCGCCGGTCAAGCCTGTTATGGCTGTGGGGAGGTCGGGCACTTCAAGAGAAATTTCCCCAAAGCAACAATAGCTGGCAACACAGTGAGAGTGCTAGCTATGGGCCAGGAGGAAGCAGTTGCTGATCCCACCGTTGTTACGGGTACGTTCCTCCTTGACAACTCTTATGCATGCATTCTTTTCGATTCTGGTGCGAAGAGAAGTTTTGTTAGTCATGCATTCAAGCATCTACTCAAACATAAATCCTAACCTTTAACCGAAACGTTTACCGTCGCGATGGCTAACGGAAAGAAAGAGAGCACTAACGACATATTCATAGGTTGTACCCTTACCCTAAACGACCATTCCTTTCCCATCGATCTTATGTCAGTTTCCATAAAAGCTTCGATGTCATCATTGGCATGGATTGGTTGAGCCCCAATCGTGCTGATATCCTTTGCTACGATAAAGCCATCCGTCGCAATCTTCCCTCTGGCGAAGCCCTCACTATTTATGGTGATAAACTCAGTTCGAACCTCCGTATCATTTCATGCATCAAAGCCCAGAAATATCTGCGAAAGGAGTGCCATGCATTCCTAGCTCATATCATTGATGTCAAGCAAAAAGTTAAAGACCTCAAGAGCATTCCTGAAGTCTGCAACTTTGCGGATGTCTTCCCTGAAGATCTTCCCAGAATCCCTCCCGAGCGCCAAGTCGAGTTCCATATCGACTTAATTCCCGGAGCTTCTCCCGTAGCTAAATCCCCATACCGTCTAGCACCGACAGAAATGCAAGAGTTATCCAGCCAGCTCAATGAGCTGCTCAACAAAGGATTCATAAGACCAAGTTCCTAACCCTGGGGAGCCCTGATCTTGTTTGTGAAGAAGAAAGATGGATCCTTTCGGATGTGTATAGACTATCGCGAACTGAACAAGCTTACCATCAAGAACCGTTATCCCCTACCCATAATCGACGACATTTTTGATCAGCTTCAGGGAGCCAGTTACTTCTCGAAAATAGACCTAAGACCAGGGTACCATCAGCTGCGAGTTCACGATAGTGATGTTCCCAAGACAGCATTCCGAACTCGCTATGGTCACTACGAGTTTGTAGTAATGCCCTTTGGTCTGACCAACGCACCCGCAATATTCATGGACCTAATGAATCGAGTGTGCCGCCCTTTCCTAGACAAGTTCGTGATAGTGTTCATTGATGATATACTTGTCTATTCCCGAAGCGAGGAAGATCATAGACAACACTTGAGGCTAGTGCTAGAAACTCTAAGGGCGGAGAAGCTGTATGCGAAATTCTCTAAGTGCGAATTCTGGATCCGAAAGGTAACTTTCCTTGGTCACATGATTAGCAAGGAAGGCATACACGTGGACCCTTATAAAATCACAGCGATTGAGAATTGGTCAGCACCAAAGACACCCACAGAAATCCGACAATTCTTGGGTCTCGCTGGCTACTATCGCAGATTTATCCAGAATTTCTCCAGAATTGCTAAGCCTTTAACCACCTTGACTCAGAAAGGTGTACCCTTTTGTTGGGGAGAAAAGAAATACATTGCGTTTCAGACATTAAATCAGGCCCTATGCAGCGCACCTATCTTGTCTCTGCCTGAAGGGACGAAGGACTTCGTTGTCTACTGTGATGCATCCAATCAGGGCCTAGGCTGTGTGCTCATGCAGCGAGGGAAGGTTATTGCCTATGCCTCGAGACAGCTGAAAACATACGAAGTCAATTACACAACTCATGATCTAGAGTTGGGAGGAGTGGTCTTTGCGTTAAAGATCTGGAGACATTACCTAGACGGAACCAAGTGTACCGTCTTCACTGACCATAAGAGCCTACAACATATCTTTGACCAGAAGGAGTTGAACATGAGGCAACGGCGATGGGTAGAGCTACTTAGTGACTACGAGTGCGAAATACGCTACCATCCCGACAAGGCCAATGTGGTAGCGGATGCCCTCAGCCGGAAAGAGTATCCAGGTCGAAGAGTGAAGGCACTGACAATGACCATCCATTCTCATCTATCCGCTCAAATCAAAGAGGCTCAGTTGGAAGCCTTAAAACCAGAAAACATGTCAAATGAAGCTTTGAGGGGAATGGAAAAGAACCTGGAGATCAAAGGTGATGGAGTCTACTATTTCATGAACCGGATCTTGACCCCGAAGTAAGACGGTTACAGGGAGGTTGTCATGAACGAAGCCCACAAGCTAGATACTCCGTTCACCCAGGTTCAGATAAGATGTATCTGGATCTCAAACAACTCTATTGGTGGCCGAACATGAAAGCGAAGATCGCTACATTCGTGGGCAAGTGCTTGACTTGCGCCAAGGTGAAGGTGGAATATCAAAAGCCCTCAGGTCTACTTCAGCAGCCATAAATACCTGAGTGGAAGTGGGAAAGAATTACGATGGATTTCATCACTAAGTTGCCCAAGTCTCCGAGTGGGCACGATGCCATCTGGGTAGTTGTCGATCGATTGACTAAATCCGCCCACTTCCTACCAATCAATGAAACTTCGAAATGGAGAGACTCACACAAATCTACATTCGAGAGATAGTTCGCCTGCATGGTGTGCCGATATCTATTATCTCCGATCGAGATAGCAGGTTTACCTCGAGATTTTGGCAGTCACTACAAAAGGCTCTTGGAACTAAGCTGGATATGAGCACAGCTTACCATCCACAGACAGATGGGCAGAGTGAGAGAACCATTCGAACATTAGAAGACATGTTGAGAGCGTGTGTCATCGATTTTGGCACGTCGTGGGACACTCATTTTGCCCTTGGTCGAATTTTCCTACAACAACAGCTACCATACCAGCATCAAGGCTGCGCCGTTCGAAGCCCTCTATGGCCGTAAGTGCAGATCCCCTATGTGCTGGGCTGAGGTGGGTGACACGCAGCTAGTCAAGGGTCAAGTCTCTGATAACACTCTCACAGGCCCAGAAATCATCAGAGAGACTACAGAAAAGATCGTACAAATCTGGGAACGGCTAAAGGCTTCAAGAAATAGACAAAAGAGCTACGCCGATAAGAGACGAAAACCCTTGGAGTTCCAGGTTGGTGACCGTGTTCTCTTGAAGGTCTCACCCTGGAAGGGCATGATTCACTTCGGAAAGCGTGGAAAGCTAAATCCAAGATACATAGGACCATTTGAGATCCTCGCTAGGATCAGTCCCGTAGCATACAAACTTCGTCTACCACGAGAACTTAGCAACGTACATCCCGTCTTTCACGTGTCGAACCTAAAGAAATGTCTGTCTTATGAGACACTTGTAATACCCCTCGATGAGATCAAACTAGACTAGAGCTTACACTTCATGGAGGAACCCGTAGAAATCATGGACAGGGAAGTCAAACGAATAAAACAAAGTCGCATACTGATAGTGAAGGTCAGCTGGAATGCCAAGCGAGGACCTGAATTCACTTGGGAGCGCGAAGATTCAATGAAACAGAATTATCCTTATCTTTTCCCGATTCCATGATTAGTATTCTATGTTTGAATTTCGGGACGAACATTACTGCAAATCTTCATTGGGAGTTGTTTTGGAGCATCTAGAATGCGTTTTCATCGAAATCCAACATCACGGTTCTTGAGTTTACGGCCGTACACGCTTCAAACCTTCAAATATTCAAAGACCGTAAGCTGTTTACGGCCGTAAACCCTTCAAGGGGTTGTTCACGGCCCAGAACAGTTCACGGCAGTAAACCCCCTTCACGGCCGTAAACCCTCTTCACGGCCGCAAACCCTTCCTAAGGGGTGAATTAGACTGAAAACCCGTTTTCCTCAATTCAATCAAGTCCCGATAACATTCATTAACCAAAAGCAAGTGCTTTTCCAACACTTTATCTAACGAAATCGCTAATTTAGATACATATATGTATTTAATTGTTATTAGGGTTCCGTTAAGTGTCACATACAACAACTCGATGGTCTTCATTTCAGTTCGTTGATTCGACGCTTGCACACAACTAACAGTGAGTTCATACCCCTACGCTTTTATGCTTTTTAATGTTTTCGGGGGGGGGGGGATACAAGCCAAACACAAATGATTTTGTGAACCAAAACAAACTGATTTCAACAAGTTTAAAACTTATGCAATTGATACAGTCAAACGATTTTCACGTTTTATAAAAGTATTTAGATATTTTACCCCTGTTGTATTATGTTGAGCATAAGGGACACTTTCAACTTGGAAACATAATTGCATAGTTTTCAGAATGATTTACAAACCAAGTACATAACATTTCAAGGAAACTATAATGGGTATAGTTTGGGGAATTCAATACACAACTTTTACCGATTCAGACTACATACATGGGTAAACATATAAATTGTGACAAATTTAGTTTATCATATACATTACTACAATAGTACAACATTTAATAATTATTTAAGTATAATTATTACCTTATACAGTATACACATGGATTTCAATACAGTAGATCAATACAAAACTACACGTAAACTAGATATACATAATAGTGAGACTCTACTTCAAAACTGTACCCTTTAGTGTACTGAATTAAATCCTATCATAGTATAACCAGAGTCTCCTGGAGGGAGAGCGTGAGATTTGTGAATAGATCTATTCAGGACTGACAATCCCACACCTGAACTGCTAGCTACAGTTAGGCAGGCATGCCTGGGGTGACAAATGTCATTTATCCGACACTTGAAGAATGTCGTAAAGGTGGTTAGGTCATATCAAGCATGGTTATACGGCTCAAAATAGTATAAACTAACCTTTGTTTACGGGATTTCATTCTTCATTAGTTTTATTTTCATAAAAATAAAACATACTATACATACTGGTGGTAGCCAGGGTTTTTATACTAGGATTTTCATACATAACATACTATACATACTGGTGGTAGCCAGGGTTTTCAAACATAATATACTATACATATTAGTAGTAATCAAGCATACGAACTAATACGTTTCATACACTACAACATGATATAGTAGCAAACATCCATAGTTAGTTCTATAACTCCCTGGTTTATGCATCAGGTTACGTATGAAAATACTCGATAGACTTTGGAATATGTGGTTTCCGCCTCATTTCCTGTTCCTTGTTTGGTTGTGGGCTTAGGGCAGATCCACATAATCAACTCTCTGTTCGATATTGGTTTATACTTGACTAGTATGAACTAAGTGATCATAGAAGGAACTAGTATTATCATACTTTTACTAAAGAAAATATTGGATTTTCTTGGAAACATACGAACATTTTCACAGATTCATCAACAGGTTTACATTACAAAAACATCGCTTATGAACTCACCAGCTTTATGCTGATACTCTTTCAAAACTGCTTGTATTCTCAGGAAATTAGTAGACAGGTACAACGCACAGATTTTAAGAAGACAGAGCGTATAGAGTCACGTCTTTTACTTTTGTTATACTTTTGATGTATATAAATATAAAACAAACAGATGTAAATGTTTTACTTAATCAATGTAATGGTTGTGTTGCTTTGATTACTATGATGCAATTTTTGTGATACTACATATGATGTCATCCACCCCCCGAACGTTTCCGCCGTTCCGGTTTGGGGGTGTGACAGTTAGATAAGGGATTTATTCGACCGATCAGTTCTTCATGGGGAGCACCGATCTTGTTTGTGAAGAAGAAGGATGGGTCTCATCATATGTATATTGACTACCGGGAGCTGAATAAGTTAATGGTGAAGAACCGTTATCCACTCCCGAGGATTGATGATCTATTTGACCAACTCCAGGGTGCATCTTGGTTTTCCAAGCTTGTTTGAGTTCGCGTTATCATCAGATGAGGGTTAGAGATGAGGACGTACAGAAGATTCCCTTCCGGACTCGTTATGGTCATTACGAGTTCGTGGTGATGCCCTTCAGGCTCAACAATGCTCCAGCCGCATTCATGGATCTCATGAACCGCATATGAAGGTCGATGTTGGATCGGTCTGTGATCGTATTTAGTGATGATATCTTGGTCTATTCTAAGACCCAGGAGTAGCACAAGGAGCACTTGAGGGAGGTGCTGGAGACTTTGAGGTGGGAAAGACTTTTTCAAAGTTCTACAAGTGTGAGTTCTGGTTGCGTGAGGTGCAGTTTCTGGGGAACCTTGTCAACCAGAATGATATTCTGGTCGATCCGGCCAAGGTCGAGGCCATGATGTGGTGGGAGGTTCTGAGGTCTGCATCTGAGATTCAGAGTTTCCTTGGTTTAGCACATTACTATCGGAGATTCATCCAGGATTTCTCCAAGATAGTTGTTCCTTTGACTCGGTTGACAAAGAAGACGGTCACATTTTGTTGGGGGCCTTAGCAGCATGCGGCTTTTGAGAACCTGAGGCAGAGATTATGCGAGGCGCCCATTTTGACCCCTCAGAGGGTGTTGAGGATTTTGTGTTTTATTGTGATGCGTCGATCACGGGTTTGGGGGCAGTTTTGATGCAGAGGGGTCGCATGATGGCTTACACTTCGAGGCAGCTGAAGCCAGAACTATCTGACACCTGATTTGGAGCTGGGGGATATAGTTTTCGTCCTCAAGATTTGGCGACATTACCACTATGGGGTCCTTTGTAATATTTACACGGATCACAAGAGCCTGAGGTGCATGATGGATCAGCTAAACCTGAATATGAGGCATCACCGATGGTTGGATGTGGTGAAGGATTATGATTGTGAGATCCTTTATCATCCGGGGAAGGATAATGTGGTGGCCGATGCCCTCGTCTGCAAGGCGGTCGTGGCTCAGATCAGGGATATATGTTTGAGGATGAACGTGATTATTCCACTATTGGATCGGATTCATGAGGCTCAAATCGAGGTTGTGAAGGAAGAGCATCGGAAGAGTGAGCGTATTATGGGTCAGGTGGCTTCCTTTTATTATGATAGCTGTGGGTTTTTAACTCTTCATCAGAGGGTATGGGTTCCGTGTTGGGGCGGTGTGCGTCAAGTTTTGATGGAAGAGGCGCACAAGCCTAGGTTCTCCATTCATCCCGGGGCGACGAACATGTATAGAGATCTTCGTCCTGATTATTGGTGGCCCTGCATGAAGCGGGATGTGGCTTGGTATATGGAGAGGTGCTTGACTTGCAGGAAAGTGAAGGCCAAGCATCAATGACCTCATGGTAAGATGCAGCCGTTGGAGATTCCCATGTGGAAATTGGAGGAGATTACCATGGATTTTATCATGAAGTTGCCTCGGACTATGCACGGAGTGGATTCGATTTGGGTTATCATGGATCGGTTGACCAAGAGCGCACATTTCATCCCGATCCAGGAGAGTATTTCTGCATAGAAGTTGGCTGAGGGATATATATCAGGGAGGTTGTAGCACGACATGGGGTGCCTGTTTTGGTGGTTTCAGACAGAGATGTCCGATTTACTTACGGGTTTTGTAAGAGGTTCCATGATGAGTTGGGTACGCGTCTCCATTTCAGAACATCATTCCATCCGCAAACTGATGGTCAGAGCGAGTGGACTATTCAGACGTTAGAGTATATGCTTCGGGCATGTGTTTTGGACTTCGGTGGCATTTGGGATACGTATCTTCCATTAGCGGAATTTTCGTATAACAACAACTATCACGCCAAAATCTATTGACCTCCTTTTGAGATTCTCTATGGGAGGGATTGCAGGACCCCGATTTGTTGGGGTGAGGTCGGTCAGTGGGTTATAGGGAGTACCGAGGTGGTACTCAAGACCACTGAGTTGATTCAATTGGTTCGGAGTAGACTCCAGACAGATCAGAGTCGGCAGAAGAGTTATGACGATCGAAGCCGATAAGATCTAGAGTTCCAGGTGGGGGATAAGGTTCTCCTAAAGGTGTCACCTTGGAAAGGTGTCATCCGATTTAGGAAGAGCGGCAAGCTGGGCCCCAGGTACATCGATCCTTTTAAGGTTTTGGCCCGGGTGGGCAAGGTTGCATATCGCTTGGATCTTCTAGATGAGCTCAGTCAGATCCATAGCACGTTCCATGTCTCTCAGTTGCGGAAGTGTTTAGTGGATGGATCCGTAGTGGTTCCATTGGAGGATATTCAGGTGGATGACCGCCTGAATTATATTGAGAGACCGGTGGCGATCCTTGACCGGAAGACGAAAACCTTGAGCAACAAGGTTGTTGAGTTGGTGAAAGTCCAGTGGTAGCATTGCAAGGGTTCTGAATGGACGTAGGATCTAGAAAATGAGATGAGGGAGCACTATCCGAAGTTATATACAGCAGCGGACTTCGAGGACGAAGTATGATTCAAGTGGGGGAGAATTGTAACACTCAAGTTTGGTAAGTTTCGCATTTAACCCTATTTATCAAAAAAATTGCATTTTGGTCCTTTACCTAGTACGTGGGGCGTACTAGGTGGTATGCTTAGCGTACTAGCCTGATGTAGTGATCGACTAGCCTATCCACGTACGATGGGCGTACGTGAAGTACACATGGCGTATGTAATCCCGATTGAAACCCTAATTTTTAGGGTTTTCACCCTATTTAAACCTTAGTATAGCCTCATTTGGTCATGTTTAGCCAGCCTCCGCCTTCCTTTGTCCTGAAATCGAAACCCTAGTTTGTTTTTATGAGTTCTTAGCCTTAAAGAGTGTTTGTTGGTGGTTTGTGAATGAGAAGAAGAAGAGGATCACTTGGAGAAGAGTCTTGAGCTTGAAGATCCGGGGTTAGTTCATCATTTGCAAGATTTTTGAGGTAAAAAGCTCACATCTTGATGATCCATGATGCTAGATCTAGTTATGTTGTCATTTTATGCATTTTGAGTCATTGGAGTGATTGATAAGCTTCTCAAATCACTCAAGAAGTTTTGGTGTTAGATCTAGGCTTTTTTGTCCCCTTGTTCATAAAAATATAAGCTTTATGGTGTATCTTGAACCATTCATGTGTTAAGACCTTTGTTAAGCTCTTTTTGAGCTCTTGAGCCCCATTAAGCAATTCATGTGTGTAAAGTTTCCAACTTTACGTGATTAGTGGTCTTATAGAATCAGATCTGAGAGTTTTTCTTGAAGTCTCAATGGATTAAGTGCTTAATGGAGTGGGGTGGCCAACTGGGGAGTATGCTAGGTGTACCAAGCTGGTACGCCGTGCGTACTAGCCTAGAGGGTGTACGCTAAGCGTACAAGCTGAGTACGCCACGCGTACTCAGCAGATGGGATTTTGGGCTTGCAGTCTCGGTTTGGGCCTTGTTGGGCGATTAGACTTCTGATTTGGGCTTTTGGCTAGTGTCTTGGGTTCTTTCGATTTAGTCCCATGATAGGTTTGGGCCTAATTTGGAAGATTGGGCCATATTTGGGCTTTGGGTTGTCAAATAAAATTTGGGCCTTCATGGTAGTTGAATTGGGCCTTGGTCTTGGGCCAAGTGAGACAAAGGGTAAAATGTGATGGGAAATCTAATTTACAACTACAATTCTATAAACGGAAAACAATCAAAACAATTCTAATTGATTTGGGAACATGCAACCTAGTTTTGATCTATGTATTTCACATATAGCAACATACTATGAATCTCTAGCATACAAAACTTTCCTATGAATGAAATTGTTCATTAGATAAGAAAACTAACATATAGATTGTTATAGTCAACAATCTTGAATCTTTCTTCTTCAAAACTTTGGTAGTTAGCACCACAAGCGTCGTGCCTCTGATGGTTCACACCCAAGGCTAGCAACTAAGGATTATAGAGAAGGAGAAGGAGAATTTCGGCTAGATCTTTCTTAGGGTTTGGAGTTCCGAAAATGTGAAGGCCAAGGCTCCTTAGATAAGTGAGGTAGCTTAGAGTCAAAGCTAGGGTTTAAGGGTGGGACCCCTAATCCCTTTGCTTTGTGACCAAGCAGCCCACATGCCTCCATCCAAGAGCCTTTGGACGATATTTTTAGGCCCTGCCTAGAAGATTTCGTCCAACCTCTCTTAAGGAGGTTCTAGAGCCTTTTCCTCAACTATCAATAAATTGCCAAACAACCCCTACACTATTTTATTAATCCAATTAATCCCAAAATTAATTTTGATTAATTTCTGATCAACTATTAATTAAATATTATGATTTCTAATTAATATATTATTCTCATAATATATTAACAAATCATTTATTCCAATTAATTAATCAAATAATAAATCAACCTTCTCTCCAATATAATCCTGTCTAATTGCCAGCTTTGAGGGCAACCTAAAAGGATTGTGCTACTATCCTGTCCAATTATAGTTATGGGCTTAGACACCTAATCCAACAGTCTCCCACCTGGATAAGACTAATAACTATAACTGCTAGTATAATCTTCCAAATCGATTAGCAAATTGTAGCTACCAAAAGCTGTTGTCGAACTCTGACCTAGTCAGTAACATGTCTTAAGATAAGTGACCATATAATCCTCCGTTATGCAAGATATCATAAGGATATGAGACATGGAACAAAATCAATCTCATTTTCCAATACTTTGTTTCCTGATTTCTAATTTGTAATGACATAGAACTTCAAATCGAACACATCAATCAAGTCCTGGCTGGTCCCGACACTATAAGTCAACACCAAATCACCGAGGGGCCCAAATATATCGCTTTTCCCCTAAGGGTAAAAAGGAATAGATAAACTTTGACTTATATGCTTGTACTATCTATTCATCAAGTTACACAACAATACATTTTATAGCATCAAGTTACTGATGCGTTTACATATCATCAATGCACAACCAACTTGTAAACTACAACTCATATATCTCCGTTTAAAGATTTAAAGATATTATCGTCTCATAATTACTCGTGATAAATTCCATGAAGTAATTATATGAGCGTGGGTTAATCCAATACTTAAAATCCCTATTTTCAAGTACTCATGAACGTTGCAGCAAACAATTGCTATGTCTAAACCCTTAGACAATCTACAACCCAATTCATGACAGCCTTAATTCAGTACTTACTTCCAAAAGTGTGAATGACTGTGGAGTTTGAATTATCCAATTGTTCTAGAAGTAAAACATGCAAAATGAAACACAAAATAAACAATAGAAAAAATTTAGTAATCCAACTCATAAATAAATGTCCATTACTTAATCACCAAAAGTCAATTACATTTATCTCGTTACAACTTTCTAAATACCTATCTAACTACTGAAACTAATATCATCCTTCAGACCAATGATCCTAGCATGCTGAATGTGCTTCACCCTTCTCATACCCTTTGTGAGGGGATTTGCTGGATTCTCTTCTATTGACACCCTATTCACGACAAGGTGACCTTATTCTACTCTATGTCTAATGAAATGGTATTTTCTGTCGATATGCCTTGATCTGCCATGATCTCTTGGTTCCTTTGTTAAGGCAACAGCTCCTTCATTATCACATAAAATATCTATTGGCTCCTTGATGGCTGGAACAACTCCAAGGTCTCTGATGAAGTTCTTCAACCAAAAAGCCTCCTTTGATACTTCGCTCGCCGCTATGTACTCTGATTCACAGGTAGAATCAGCCACCGTCTCATCTTTGGAACTTGTCCAGGTTACCTCTCCTCCATTTAAGGTAAACACCCAGCCAGATTGAGAATGGAAGTTGTCTCTGTCTGTTTGAAAGTTGGTGTCACTATACCAGTTACTCTCAACGTATTACTACCACCAACAAAAAGGACCCAGTCGGTAAAATGTCCTCCTTTTATTTCCTTGGGATAACACTTATAACACTATCAAATGTACCATGAGTAAAAACACCAACTAAAAGGTAGATATAACTTTTTATTCATAAGATTTTGTATGGAAAGGCTTCATCCCTATCTTATTAAATGTTTTGTGGATTTAAAGCCTATGTTGGACTAAAGCTTTTAAACACAAAATCTACTAAATATATATTATATAATTCTCTAAATGTGGCTTAGACTATTATATTCAAACCCACCCATAATAATTTCATGTATTCTTGTGAAAGCTAAGTTTGTAGAAAACAAGCTTCTAATCACAAGCAAGCGGGAGGTACATTGAAATTGAAGCAACTCAAGAATCATAACCTATTGTAGTAACAGTTGGCACTAGGTTTAACAAGGATTGTTAAACTTGAATAATAGCTATTCAAAAACACAAAATGTTCACATTATTGGTAGAAATCATCTATGACTTGAGAAATGTGGAATCTCTCATTGATGAGCTTTTATTGATGGTTTCTGGCAAATCCATCAAATACCAAGATACTATGTCAGATCTCGAATCTGATAAATGACTTAGAGTCTTGAACATAAGATGTAATCCATGTATAATAACCAAGTATGGTCTTGACTGAACTTTCTCTCTATAGCAAGTCTAGAAGGAGTAAGTGGTACTTCTAGAAAGAATACAATACATGGATAATGATACACATTTAAAGCAAGACTTGTTATAAAAGGATTTTCTAATACTCATGTCACTGACTATGGTCCTTATCATACTCATTACATTGACTAAGATCAAATTGGCACATTATATATATTTATTATTAATATATGATCCTATAGGGTTACACCTTTATCAAGTTGGCACATTTTGTATATTTGTTATTAATATGATTATTAATAAATAATATCAACTCTTGTATTTTAATTAGGTAATAATTATTATTTTGTGAAAATATTAATTATAAGAGAATATAATTAGTTATTATTTCATATGGTATGAATTAATAAGTCATATACAACCTTTTGGACTAGTTACTTTTTTCTTTTACCTAAAGACAAAGTTTATATTTTATACACTTAGAGTTTATAAAAATTAAAGATTCCTCCTCTTTTGAAGAGGTATGGCCAAAAATCTTATTTAAAGAATGGAGGTTCATTGTCAACATCCATGCCATGTGTCCCATTCTTCTAAAGGCTACCATTACTTTAGATTATTTTAATGAAAAGCCTTTAGTTTGCATGGGATATAAAATGAGAGCCTCATGCATGAAAATGAGCTAGTTTTTTGCTTATTTCATCATGTGGCTGAAACTCCTCTCATCTCTCCTCCTCTTCCTCTCTTTTTTGAAGTTAGTTTGGTGGTTTAAGAGCTTCCTTGAGCTGTCTCCTTTAGTGCTTATTTGAGTTAAGCACTTAAAGGCTTAAGATACTCAGGAATACGACAAGGAAATAACATTCCAAGTGTCTTACTCTTGATGGTGGATACACATAGAGAAAATCATGTTCTTTGATTTTTTGCTATCTTCATCATCACCCCAAAACCAAGTGGGTTTAAAGGCTTCAAATATTATCATTCTAAAAACTCTTTGGTTGTTTTTATTTTATTCTAACATCTATAAATATATCCATGATGCTTTGGTTTTGTTATAAACTAAAAATAAACTTGTTATTTTTAAAGACTTTTGTTGCCGATTTTTGTGAAAAACAAACTTATATTCTGTATCAAAACTCATCAATGGTATCAGAGACTATTTTATATGTTAGAATGATTTTTTATGTTTGATTTTTATTGGTTTTTGGAAAATAAGCATGGATTTCTTTTGGTTAAGAATATTCCATGTTTGTCTTCTTTGGCAACTTCTTGGTTAAAATTGTTTATTTTACTATATAACCATTTTTCATTCATTTTGGTTAGATAAAAGTTGCCTTAGAAAAAACAAAGAGTTGTTTATTATTATATTTGATATGTGTATGATGTGCATAAACTAGCCATGGACCATTGTGTTTGTTGTGTTGGTTGTAAGGAGATATTTCCCAAGCCGAATCCAGCAACAATTCCGCTCTCCAATCTCTACGACAAATTCATGAATTTATTTGATGAGCCACAGAAAGCGATATCTTCAGAATCCAAAGCAGCAGATAACAAGGAGGATGAATTGAAGAAAATTATCGATGAAGCTGCAAAGAATCTTGAAGGTGAGCCTCATAATCTGAAAGATCCACAAACTGCGAATGCTCCATTTTATGGGGAGGGTTCTACATCAACCTCCACACATGGTACACCTTTTTAGGGGGAGCATTCAAATCCTCAAGTGACCCATGAAAGTCAACTCCAGGGGGAGAATCCAATTCCAGAAATTTCTATTTGCTTTGCCTGATAAACACCTATTCTCCACTTCTTGCTTGAACTATGTTTTGGAGATCACAGAGCAATGCAAGGCAAATGATGCAGCTGCGAAGAAATGCTATTTTGATATGATACGATGGTACATTGCAGTTCACATTTCATTGCTGAGTATCATGCCCAAGCTCTTCAAGACACAAAAGTGAACACAACCGTGAATAGTCTCCTTCCTCAATTGACACAAAGGGGAAGATTGTTCGGCCTAATGGATTGCGTCAATTGTTATTATTTTATATAGTCCATTTTATGTAACGGGTTGGGCCTGTCCACCCGGTGTCTTTAATGAATAGGGTTTAGCTATAAATAGTGCATGCATGCATCGTATGTCGTGTCGATCCTCTTGTAACCCAACATTGCCTTTACAGTAGCAGTTCTTCATCGAGCTCTTCTAAGGCAGTGCTTTTAATCATTTAGCACAACTTTGATCATTGTGTTCATTGCTTACGTTTCAATTACCTGTTTGAATTCTATCGATTTACTCTTCATTATTCTAACAAATCTCATGTGCGGAAAAACATAGTGTGATGCGCTGCGATCATGCCGGCTCCTTTCCTTTCGAAGAAAAAGTACCTGAAACCAAAACTGAAAACCGTAAGCACGAAGCTTAGTGAGTTCCCTCATCATACCACACAATCACATACTTCCAGACATATCTAGGTGCCCGACCCACCCTGCTAAGCATACCTGGGTACTTAACCTACCCATGTCAGGCATACCTAGGTGCCCGACCTACCATGCCAAGCATATCAGGGTGCTCGACCTACCTTGCCAGGCATACCTGAGTGCCCAACCTATCCTCCAGTATAATTCAATTGACTACGGGGTCTATCTCACCCTTACCACTACCACATAACAACATATCATAACATACTGTCAGGCATATCTGGGTGCCCGACCTACCCTCGGGTTTATCTCAACCGGTTACGAGGTCTGTTTCACCCATCCTACCACTACCACATAATAACATAGCGTACAAGCACATAAATCTCTACAGATAGTGGCCTACCAGACAATTATCACAAAGACAATCATCTCTACTATAAACAACTAATAATGGGTCGGCATTAGTGCCTTCGACCCACTCAAACCGGAAAGGTAACTCACCTCAAATACTGGAAAGTAGCTGAACGGTCCCCGACTCCGAGTATCAACCCAACTCAATTCCCTAAACATAAAATATTTCCTTAAGTAGCCCTTCATACTCATAACCCCTTAAGGGTCAACCTTGGTCAAAGTCAAAGTCAAAGTCAAGTCAAAGTCAATCCTCCGAGTTGACTCAACTCGTCGAGTTTTCCTTCAACTCGCCGAGTTTCTATGAATCACATAATCTTGATATCGCGATTCAACTCGTCAAGTTTTCCTCCAACTCGTTGAGTTCTTCCTTCTCAACAGAATCAAGACTTCTCAATACAACTCGTCGAGTTCTTCTATGAACTCGTCGAGTTCTTCACTCTGTTAACCCTTCTTAACTCATTAAGCCATTATTCTTAAAATCTAAACCCTATACTTCAGATTTGGACTGGAAATAGAAGGGTAAAGTTTCCAACTTTACCCACTAATATCCTTCCTAAAGATATTAAGCTCAAACGCTAACCCAAAAAGCCCAAAGTCTCAATCCAAAAGCCACCAAAACTACAAGATAGACCATGAGGTCATAAATCTGGACTTTAGGGTCTAAAAGATCACGTAAAGTTCCAGCTTTCTTTACATGCATGGCCATTATAAGCTCCAAAAGGCCAAAATAATGGTCTAAAAGTTGCATGGAACTTCCATGGCCACAAAGGTTGCACCTTTATACCATGAAAACCCCTCAAGACCCTAGATGTGAAGTATTAACCCATTTGGGACGTCGAAATCCCAAGGACCATGATATTTGGGCAAAACCAAACAAAATAACCCTGAAAGCAGATCTAAACAACTACAAGGAAAGGTTCAAGCTTTATACCAGAAAAGTGTTGTGGATGAGGCAAGGATTCTGGATCTAGTAGCTCGTTCTTGTGTCTTCAAGCTTTTCCTTCTTCAAATGGCTTCAACACACACCAAAAACACTCAAAAATGGCTCTCACCACTCAAATGGCTTTAGGGTTTTTGAGGATAGGGTTGAGGGACTTGGAGTCTGGAAATGAGGCTAAACCCTAGGACTTAAGTTGTTTAAATAGGGTGCAAACCCCGTAAATTAGGGTTTCATATATGCCTGCCAACTCGTCGAGTTGAGGCCTCCCAACTCGTCGAGTTGGTCACCAAAACGTGCGGTCCAAAACATCTCTACTCGACGAGTTTGGGGCTTCGAACTCGTCGAGTTGCTCTATAAACATGAATAAATTTGTTGAGATTAAAACTCTAGTAATCGAATAGATTCAAACAGGTAAAAGAATTAAGAACACAGAATGAAGATCAAATGTGTCGAATGATTAATAATCACAGCCTTAGAAGAGCTCGATAAAGAACTGCTACTGTAAAGGCGTGTAGAGTTTACAAGAATGGCGATACCCAGATACGGTGCATGCATGCATATTAAATAGTAAAACCCTAATAATAATTAACGGGTGGACAAGCCCAACCCGGATACAAAATGGACTAAGCTATAAACCACAATAACGCAACACATAAGGTCCAAAAATCTCCCCTTTTGTGTCAACTGAGGCAGGAGACCTTCATGGTTCTGCTTCTTTCTGAGTCTTGAAGAGCTTAGGCATGATGATGAAAAGAGTACTATGAAAGGCTATGTACCACCTGATCATATCCGAATAACACTTCTTCGCAGCAGCATCATTCGCATTGCAAGTACCAGTGATATCCAAAATATAGTTCAAGCAAACTGTAGAGAACAGATGCTTATCTGGCAAAGCAAATAGACACTTTTGAACATCTCCACTTTCTCTGGATCCTCGTTGAAACAGCACGGTCCAGTTCTCCATTTCTATCTTCCCCGTTTTCATCTTCTCAATGTTAGACGCCGAACCCTAAGGAAGGACTACCAGTTTCTTTCGTAATACATAAGCTATTTCAATATCCAGCTTTGCAACTTCATGTATATATGAAACCAACATCCTTTTGATGTGAGAAACGATTGGTTCATATTTCTTCTCATCTTGCATTAGGAAATGCAACAGAATGATCCAGTCATAAGTATTCAAACATGGAAGATCTGCAAGGGAGAACTCGAACACCGAATTCGCAGAACCTCAAGAAGTCTTAAATTTGACATTGACAAAACTCTCGATTTGAATTGGCCAAATAACTTTAACTGTTGTTATCTTCTGCGAACTCCAGGTCTGGAATTGTGGCTTGCCATGCTTCAAGTAAAATCCTTCAGAGACTTATCAACATTCACATCCGAATCCGAAGCGTTCGCAACCACATCAAAACAGCGAAACAAAAATGCTTTCGGAGTTATGGGAAAATCGAGTTGCGAATCAAGGATGTTCTCCAGTTCGAATGATGTAACTTGCTCTAACCAATGAATACTCGGGTTATCAACTGCTTCATTCAGAATTCTCTCCAAGGACCAAGGAGGAAATAGCAGCTTTTGGCTTCAAGAGCAGTTTGAGCTTCACGTTCAACTTTTTATTTCTCTTCTGCTTCTCTTGTGATTTGCATATTTTCATCTATAACTGCATCACGAGCTTTGCGTTTGAGTCTCTTATTTTCATCATCTTCTTCTTCATCATCTATTATCTTCTCCTTTCCTCTAGAACCCGAAACTACATTATCCTTCGGTTCAGATCCCTTTGTCTTCTCAGTTTCACCAGCTTTCTTAGGATCTTTCGTAGAATGAGGTTTCACAGTTTCCCCCCTTGTTTTGGAAGTGAGCTAAACTCTAAAACACCCTCAAGTCTATTTAGCATTGCGAACGTTGTCCTAAGCTTATCTTCCAGATGCTTCCTGATAGTGATAAGGATTAAGGAATCACGAGTTTCAGTCAGATCAGAGAGTAAGTTGTTCACATCAGATACACAACTTTTCACAACAGATTTCTCTGAATTAAGCTCATCAATCTCTTTATCAACGTGTGCAAGCTAGACAGAAAGAACCTTCACTTTCTCTGTTTTGACAGCCACCTCCTCCATGATTCTGTTTTCCATAGCCAAATCTTTATGAAGTTTGTTGATCTTTGAAGAGATGGATGTGTGAAACTCAGAGTTATCTGTCTGAAAACTGGTGCGAGTCTTCTGAAGAGCTTCTTTTTTAGTGCGAAGGGCAGTTCCAAGACTCGTAATCACTGCATTAGCTTTGCCAGTGTTCGTTTCAAACGAAGTCTGGAAGGTACCCATAAAAGATTTAACATCATAAATTAGTTTATCGACTTTCTCCGTGGCTTCCTTGCATGTGGTAGTAGAATCCTCCACAGCTTTGTTCGCTTTCTCCATATTCGCAATATGCTCCTTTAATGTTGTTTCTATCAAAGCCTTGATTGCTTCGTGAGAATAAGCACTACTTGACGAAGTGCTGGTAGATTGAATCAACGAATCTAACTTATCATTGATGGCCTTGAATTTCCGTCGGGTGACTGGAGCGTCATCGTCACTCTCTTCTTGAACAGTGAAAGGATTGTAGGTAAAATCTCCAAAGTCATCCCCATCACCACCGAAAATGGTATCTGGATCATCATGTCTAAGTAGTGAGACCGGTGACGTAAAATGACCAAAAGCGAAACCTGAAGCATTTTCCCCCGCATCAGATGCGTTGACAGAAACTGGAGGTTCCCTAGTGGCTGTTGATGTTGTTGTAGTGGAATCAGTGAACTGAGGTGTAGACAGTGCAACAGTTGACTGGGTTGCGAAACACGTGGCGGACATGGTGCAATGGAGATGGGAGTAGTAGTATTAATTGGAGAGTGAGGAGGAGTGTTACCCTAGAAAAAATCATCGGTAAGAGGAACAGACGTTGGCATTTGAAATGTTGCCTCAGGGTATGTTGGAATTGGCTGCGAAACTTGTGGTTGTGAAGTAGCAGCAGTATCATCATGTTCGTGTTGAACATTGTCGTGAACTCGAATGTTTGATAATGTGTTGGACTGTGAATCATCATGGTCACTTGGTGTCGGAGATCATGGTCTGCGAGCTACTCGCTTCACATTCTTTTTTGGCTTCTGGACTGGTTCGGATGGACCAGCCTTCGTAGGTCGTTTCTTTCCTCCTTTCTTTGCTTTGTCAGCTTCATCAAGAATCTTTTGTACTTCATCAGTTAATGGGGGAAAACCAGAGACAAGTAGACTACGATAGGTTCGCAGCACTTTTCTTACAGCTGGGACATCGTGAAGCATCGCCTCAGGAATGGAGCCAATGAAGGAAAATCTAGAATTGTCAGCCAATATGATGTTATTGGTGTGAAAGATCTGAATCACGGCTATACATGAATCTTCTAGAACAGGGATGTTAAGCTTATCAATGGCCCGTGGAACCATGAGAGTACAAAAACGAGCACAAGAAATCTCATTATGGCGAGTAGTAGAATGAGTACTCTGGACAAGCTGAGCCCAAAGCACTAAACCATAATTAAGGTTCACACCTGAGTAGATGCCATACATGATGGTCATAAAGAGCTTACTTGCACAGTCGGATCCCGTTACCCTTGTAGAGAAACTTTTAAAGAAAAGGGTAAACAGGCCATTCCACATGGGCGGTAGGTTTGGCTTCTTGAACTTTGAGACAACAGGTAGAAATTCCTTGTAACCCATTTGATAGAACATTTATAAGATGGCGGAGTTAGGGATGGATTCTGGATCGATAAAACCAGGACCTTGAGGAAGCCCTAGCATAGTACAGAATCGAGACTTGGTGATTTGGGTTTTCTTGTTGAATATCTCGAACGTAATCAACTCCTGCTCTTTCTGGTAGCTTGCTGTCGAATACGCCTTGGACAGATGAACCAAGGGTACGATTTCTGATTTAGTCAATGCGATGACCAGTGGAGAATAGCGGAGGCACTCGATGATGGGTTGAAGGAAAGTGTCGTACTTTGCAGGATCAAGGTCCCGAATGAGATTCTGGTTTGCCTTGAGGTTGAGAATCGACGATTGAGCCATCTGTTCACTGTTGGAAGGAGTTTCAGAAGAAGCTGCCATGGATGCTTGGAGAAGGAGATGAACAGCAGAGAGATTTTCGCCGAGAAAATTTTGAGTTTTTTTGAAAGTGGTAATGATAATTGAATCGTCAAATTCCTTTTATACCGTGTGATAAGAGAGAGAAATCTGGCTATTAATGATCCCAAATCCCTGTAAAAGTGCCTAAAAAGACGTGACTGACAGCGTGATGTCAGGCGGCATAACTGACAGCAGGCGTCGTTTCAGTTTTCACGCGTCTAAATTCAAATATTATCCATTAGAACCGCCGTTTCAATTTCTGACTTTCGCAGTTCCCAACTTTCGCAATTAATTGCCATCAAGTGTTCTGCGAACCTGAAAGTAATCATGAGTACCACGAACTAGACTTTGGAAAAACACAAGGATCTTCGTGCGAGAGTGTGCCAAAGATAAAGAAATAAATCAACATTATTCTAAGGGATTCTAGTGATGTCTAATAAGACACAAAGCAGATGGATCCCGGACAATGATCTTTTCCTTCGCAGTCAAGAGAGACTTTGAAGTGTCTGTGTAGTTTCCCGTTGAATTACGATCATCTATTTGTTGAGAAATAGTGAAAGGCTTCTTTTCATTAACCTTAAAGGGTGGCTTTATCTTCAACCAACCTACGAAACTTGACATAACCCCGGACATTCGGATGAAGTACTTGTCTGACCAGTGTAGCTATAAGAGCAAGTATGCTTTGGAATTAATTTAAGTGACTAGGATAAGTATATAAATCTCAAGAAAAATTAAAAACTGGATCTATTGGGAAGAAACATCTTAGGACTAGAACGTCTCATTAAGATCACACAAAAAGAAAAAGAGATTTCATGGTACTAACCACGAAGGTGGACATTCATTAAATCCTTGGTGAAAAGCTAGAACATTTAAATTGTTCACCGTTAATTCGTAAGTATGTATTGGATTTTGGGTTTCACTCAATTTGTGGTTATAACGAATTTAAGATCATAAACACAGAATTTGTGTAACCATAAACCTCAGTGGTAACATCTGAGAGTCTCAAGGGTTACATTTATGAATGCGAAAGTGATGGAGAAGTAGTAGGAGGTGGTTTCAAAAAAATAATGTACCTCTGCTATGTGAAAGTGACCAAGCAGTTAACTCTTAACTCAGTTTGAGAAGAGTAAGGTAGCTCATGACTTATGTGAATAAATAGCCTAATTGGGAAGAAATGATTGGTGTTATCAATTCGTTAAGGCTTCACCATAGAGTCTCAGAGGCTTCGGGGTACATGCAGCAGCATGCTTCTAGGGACACTTAACTAGTGCATCGATTAGGAAATTTATACCTGCCCCATCATTTGTAATTGAGATCACCAAGATATTTGCTTTCAAACATGCTCAATTATCTAAAATTTTTGGTATTTCTGAAAAGAAATAAAAACAGAAGGACATAAAATATTTATGGATTTTTATTTTTCTGAAAAAGAAATAAAAACAAAAATAAAATAAAGCAATTTTATAGTTTTTATTTTCTGAAAAGAAATAAAACGGAAAAAAATGAGTAAAAACACATGAAATATACAAAAGTATACAAGAAGCTCCGAAACTTGAAATGAACAGTGGACTGCGAGCCACTACGAGCGTTCGCGGATGAACTGTTGTCGGCGAATTACTACGAACGTTCGCACCTATTCGCAGCTCAAACGATACTTTTCTAATAGGAAGGTAGTTTCGGAACTGATTCGGCCTCTATCATTCCTAAGCCTTGAAGAATGTGATTAAAGGATTGCTTAGGCAAGGCTTTCGTGAATATGTCGGCTAGCTAATCAGCGGATCTAACAAAGTGTATCTCGACATTTCCATCTTCCACATGATCTTTGATGAAGTGATACCTTAGTGCGATGTGTTTGGTCTTTGAATGTTGCACTGGGTTGTGACAAATGTGAATGGCGCTCTTAGAATCGCAATACAAGGGGATTCGCTTCATACTGATGCCATAGTCACGAAGCTGACTTTGAATCCAAATTACTTGTGAAGTAAAAGAGGCAGCGACAATGTACTCCGCTTCAACAGTTGATAGGGAAACGCAAGTTTGCTTTTTAGATTGCCAACTTACGAGTTTGCCATCAAGAAATTGGCATCCTCCCGTTGTACTCTTTCGATCTAATCCGCAACCTCCTAAATCAGCATCCGAAAACGTTTGCACAAAGAAACTTGAACTTGAGGGTTACCATATTCCTAGTGAGGATGTTCGTTTGAGATACCTGAAGATATTCTTAATAGCGTTCATGTGGGGTTTGCGAGGATTCGCTTGAAACCTGGCACAATAGCAAACAGAAAACATGATATCTGGATGACTAGCTGTTAGATACATCAATGAACCTATCATTTGGCGATAGAGTGTCATATCAGCAGCCGGTTTGTCCAGAGACGGAGTTAGTTTCGTTCCGAATGCCATTGGAACCTTCACATTCGAATCTCTCACCATTCCAAACTTAGAGAATAAGGTCTTTGTATACGCCTCCTGATTGACAAAGATACCTTCCTGACACTATCTTATATTCAAACCAAGGAAAAAGTTAATCGGACCCATGAAGCTCATCTCAAACTAAGTTTCCATCAACTTTTGGAATTCAGCAGTTAAGTTGGGGTTAGTTGATCTGAAGATGATGTCATCAACATAAATTTAGACTATCATCAAGTGGTCACCATCTTTCTTGCGAAAGAAGATTGGATCGACCGATCAAACCTTGCATATGCCAGAAAGATACGAACAGATTCCAACCTTGCAACTGGTGCGAATGTTTCCTCATAATCCATGCCTTCTTCCTGGCAATATCCCTTAACAACGAGTTGCGCCTTGTTTCGAATCACATTTCCCTCTTTGTCCAACTTGTTATAAAATACCCATTTTATACCAACAACGGATGCATCCTTTGGAGTGGGAATAAGTCTCCAGACCTTGTTTCGTTCGAATTCATTGAGCACCTCCTGCATTGCTTGCACCCAATCAGAGTGATCAAGAGCAATTTGAACATTTTTAGGTTCAATTTTGGAGATAAACGAGTTGAACATGCAATATTGTACTTAAGAGAATAAATGTAGTCCGTTTCGCGTTTTGTTGTGCTTTTGTAAGAACTCCTGAAGACGAATCTCCTATTACTTGAGTTTTTGGATGATCTCTAGTCCATTTGGTCAACGGAGGGTAATTAGGATCATATGTTGGATCCAATTCAGCGTTCACTTCTTCAAACTCTGACTGCACATCCGAATCATCATTCGTATTTTCATTCTCCCCCTCGAATGATGTATATTCTACTTCTTTATTAGGAATAGAATTCTCCCCTAGAGAGGATTTTTGTGGGTCACTGGAGGAGTCGAATGCTCCCCCTACAAAGGTATATCAGGTGTGGAGCTTGATGTAGAATCCTCCCCCTGTGGTGTAGCATTCGCACTTTGTGCTTGAGACGGAATTTCAGAGTCTTTCAGAGTGGGGTGCTCGTGTTCCATATTTTTCGCAGCGTCATCAATGATTTTCTTCAGTTCGTCTTCCTTGTTGTCTGCTGCTTTGGATTCTGAGGAGATGACCTTTTTCTGGCTCGTCGAATAAGTTCATGAACTCCTCGTAGAGATTGGAGAGTGGAATCATAGCAGGATTCGACTTTGGAAAGATCTCCTTTGATTGATTGTCATTCTTCTGAAACTTCTTCGAATAATTGTCATCAAATGTAACATAGTATGTTTCTTCTATATTTTTGTACTTTTTGTTGAGAACCCTATATGCCATAGAATTCAGAGAATACCCCAAGAAAATACCTTCGTTAGCCTTCACATCGAATTTGTTCCTTTGCTCCTTAGAATTGAAGATAAAGCACCTAGAACCAAACACATGGAAAAACTTGAAATTAGGTTTGCGATTATTAATAATCTCATATAGTGACAGAGAATCACTTATTGAGGATTGAACAATTTTGGGTAAAGCAGGTTGTCCCAATTGCATCCGCCCAGAAGTAAAGCGGTAGATTCGTGAATGATAGCATGGTTCTCGCAGCTTCGCACAACGAGCGGTTTCGTCTTTCAACGACCCCATTTTGTTGAGGAGTATAAGGAGCCGAAAAATTATGAGTTACTCCTTTCGCAGTCAGAAATTTGTCAAACGCTTGGTTCTTGAATTCCAAACCGTTGTCACTGCGAATATTACGAACCAGCTTTCACAGTTGTATTTCGAACTGCTTTATGAAATCCTTGAGCTTGGGTGTGGCTTTAGATTTCTACTTAAGAAAATACACCCAGGTAAATATAGAAAAATCATCAATATTGACAAGTATATATTTGTTACCACCAATGCTTTTAATTGCCGAAGGACCACAAAGGTCTATATGCAAAAGTTCAAGTGGTTCTATGACTTTCGTATTCACAATTGTTGGATGACTCTTCCTACTCCGTTTCCCCATTTCGCAGGCTGCACAAAGATGTTCTTTATCAAACTTCAAGAGAGGAAACCCTCATACATGATCACCATGAAAGAGTTTATTGATGTCTTTAAAATTGAGGTGCGAGAGTCTTCGGTGCCACAGCTAGCTTTCGTAAGTAGACAGATGGCAGGCTTCCCTTTGATGGGTTTCAGATTGAGTGGATACATCTCGCATTTGCGCTTTGACTTTAGGAGCACTGTTTTGGTCTCCTTTTCAGTGATCGCAGATCCCTCATCGTCTACCAACTGCGAAACACTTATGAGGTTGTGTTGTAAGCCTTGCACGTATGCGACCTTGCGAATGGAAAAATCCCCATTTGTGATCATTCCATATCCCTTTATTTCTTCAAGTGAATTATTGCCGAACTTCACTCTTCCTCCGTCCTTTAATGCCCTAAACTCTCGCAGTTCTTCCTTCCTTCCTGTCATGTGACGCGAGCAGCCACTATCTATATACCATTCTGAGTCAAACTTCTCGTCACGAATCACCTACAAAAATCAAAGAGATTTAGGAACCCAAATTTGTTTGGGTCCTCGTGAGGCTTTCACGGAAACAGGAAAAGTAATAGCAACATCAACTAAATAAGATCTCTTAACCAAGGTGGTGTTATCTTTCTTTTTAATTTGAAAAAACAGTGATCCTATTATCTTTTAAGTGCTTGTCCTTTGAGGATATTTTCCTTTGCTTATTTTGGATCTGTTGCTTGACAACTTTCTTCTCAACTTTCTTTTCGGACCTCTTAAGTGGAATTTTAGGCTCCGAAATTATCTTTCCTTTGCCTTTAACATCTTGCGATGTTTTGGCTCAATGTGAAACTTTCTTGTTAGGAGAGAAGTGAGAATTTGTCTTCTCTATAGGTTTCACATGATTTACTAGCTTCTTGGTAACCTTGTGACTTTCCCTGATCCAAGTGTGAGTCATGTGCTTCCAGTAGTATAGGCCTCTACTACTATTCACACCTACTCATACTCGTCCCAAGTATTCTCTCGCAGTTCCCAAGTCATCAATCAAAATCTTTCACAAAGCAACTTTTCACACCTGAATGTGTTCAAACAAGTACATACAACAATTTCTCTTAGACTCAACTAGGGATTTCGTGTTTCTATCAAACATATCTCGGATTACCTATACTCGCCTACTAGGATTCTTCTCACGCATATGCTCGATCTAGCATATTATAATACTTTTTCATAGGTCGATAGAATTTTACTTCCAATTCTTCATATAAATTCTTTCTTGGGTAGTGTCTAATCTACAAGACATACTATACCCAAAATTTACTCTACAGTGTAGAGACAAACGGTTTTCAACTACTTGCATCATCTTCTAACTTATGTAATTCACCATGCACATTTGTTCATTTCATTATCCTTCCATGACATCGTTATTCTTGTATCTGAGTAAGTCTTCTTCTTATGGTTTTATCTTTTAAGTCTACTTCATAGGAGTCTATCCTAAGAAGTCTGCATTATAGCTGCATCTCAGCAAGCTCTACTGTCACACCCCAAAACCTGAACGGCGGAAACGTTCGGGGGTGGAGGACGTCATGTTCAGTATCACAACAATGCAAAGTAGTAAACAAGCAACAACATCATCCATTGCATTAATAATATAATTTCATACAAGTGTGTTCTGTCAAGTTTTATAGACACCAAAAATATACATCAAAATAAAAGATGAGTCTTGAACGAGCTCCATCTTCTCAAAAACCTGGCTCCGGTACCTGTCTACTGGCGACCTGAGAATACAAGTTATTTTGAAAGAGTTTATCAGATTTAAAGCTGGTGAGATCATAAGTATATTAGTGTCTGTATTTGTTATGAAAGTGTTTGTAAGTCTTGTAATGTATAAGTTTTGTAAAAGTTTGTAATTGTTTGAACTCTCCTAGAAAACCCTATGTTTCCTACTAAAAGTAGCCTTCTACCAAGGCATCTAGTATCTGTGTGTGTGTCCCTTGTAAGAGTTTGTATTTTCCCAAATCTGATTATCATTAACCAAAAATATAGTTTTTACATTATTGTTTATTGTGTGAATATCACAAAGTAAATGTAAAGGGAAAATGAAATAGTACTGTAGTGTTGTATTAAGTAACTACTGCTGTACTAATTACTTTAGACCAATTGTTATTTAAAGTACCATGTGATCGGCCTGTATCCTGCTACCGACTCTATAGAAAAACGACGATGTAAGACGTCGTAAGAAATGACGTTTGGCACCCGTAGACTTGCAATTCCCACTGTAGCGAGCAGCAAGGTGTAGGATAGTCAATCCAGTATAGATCTATACACAAACTCATACGCTCTCCACTTAAGGAGATTCTGGATACAAAACGGGTCATGACAGGTAGTACCATGCCCCCGTTAAGTGGCTCACATAACTGTAAGTAATGTATATGTATATGTATATGTATGTGCTAGCTGTATTGTGTGTTCTTTCTCTGTCTAGCCTGTATGTTTTGTTTCTCATAACTGTGTATTATGTTTGTTTCTCATAAGTATGTATTATGTTTGTTTCTCATCACTATGTATTATGTTTGTTTCTCATCACTATGTATTATTCATGAATGAACTGACTCATTGTATGTTTCATTGTTCTAGTAATAGTATCTTCCTAAACTATACCTATTATAGTTTACTAGTAATGTTGTTTGTGTATATGAACATGTTTGTATACCTTTGCTACCCAAAGGCATTGAACTGAATGAAAGAAGTAACCTTTTATATCTACACACATATACATGATATATAACTAGGATTCAAACGACCTTCGGACAAATAACCTGAATACCCTAAGTCCACAACCAAACAAGGAACAGGAAGTAAGGTGAGCTATCAGTCCTAAGTCCTTTCAATCCTACTTATATAACTATATCTATATAGATACACAAAATATAAGTTAAAAGAGTTTAAGTAAAAGTATTTAACATGTAAAAGATTTTGATAAAAGCATTTGGTATGTAAAAGAGTTTGTAAGACAGTTTGAAGTAAAACAGTTTGGTAACACAGTTTGAAAAGTAAGAAATCCACTTGTTTGGTAGTTATTAATCACATGTGATTGATATAATAACTATAATTGTTCAACTTGTATTCCCCCCCCCCATAAAAGCATTTAAAAACATTTAAAAGGTTAATTAAGGAGTATGAACTCACCTATAGTGAGTGGTTTGGATGAACTGATGATATAGGATTGCTAGGTGTCAAGTGAAGACTTGTACACACACAATGATCCTAGTTAACATATAATAACACATATATGTATCCAATTAGTCTTTAAACAACTAATTAATAAAGTTAAGACATCCTAGGACATGTAAAACACCTTATTTAAGTGCTATAAGTCCTAAGGATTGCATCTAAGTGTTGTAGGACATTGCTATTGAGTTTAGGGTTCAAGGGGACCCTTTATTGGAGTTTACGGTTTTGTGACCATAACTCATTGAGTTTACGGTCGTAAAACCATGAGTTTACGGCCGTAAACTCATGTTTCTTTGACCATTTTATGTTTTGAAGCCTTAAAGATCACAAGAAGCATTCCTACTTCATGTTTAATCCTTAGGAAGAGATTAGGGCACCATTTCACTCCTTTTAGGAGTTTACGGTCCTTGGACCATTTCCCTTTGGGTTTACGGCCGTAAACCCAAATGGTTTATGGTCTTTTGATGTTTTCAAGTACTAAGCACATCAAGGAAGGGATCTAGGCTAGTTTCCAAGGCTTAGAAGGGACTAGGGCACACTTTGGCACCCTTTTTGGGGTTTACGGTCCAAGAACATCTTGGACCGTAAACACCTTTGGTCCTTGGTTTCTTGGGTGTTTTCTTGATGTTTAGAAGTGTAACAAGCTCTATAATAGTCTATGATAGAAGTACTTACTAGGTAGAAGCTTGAAAAGGTGCTAAAAGTCCAAGAACACTAGTGTGTGTTCTTGGTGTTCTTGGTGAAACTTGAAGATCTACACTTTTGGAATGATTTCACGGATGGAATCATGTTAGATCACTAGATTAAGGTATATATCAACTTATTAGGGTAAGAAACACTTACAAGTTGAAGATCTTGAAGAAATGTTGGATGATACTTGAGAGAGAATTGAGATTTGGATCTTGAAAATGTGAAAAATGGTAAAATATGACTAAGTGTCATATTTATACCCCCTTTTAGGGTTTACGGCCGTAAACACCTTTGTTTAGGCCGTAAACTCCAAACTCTTGGAGTTTTGGAATAATATTGTTGCACAATAAACCCTAGGGCATCCTCTCTCCTGTTATCTCCTGAAGTACTAATCTTAAAATACTCAAACTTATTCCAAAAAGCTTGAAAATTAGCAGAAACAGTTTTGACTCCTATTGAAGTGAATGGTTATACATAATAGAAATTTCGGGTTGTCACATCATTCCCCCGTTAGAAGGAATTTCGTCCCGAAATTAGAGTTTAAGAAAATAAGTAGTTACAAATAACTAAGTAAAAAGAAGAGGATATTTCAGTTTCATCTGATCCTCTCGCTCCCAAGTGAATTCAGGTCCTCGCTTGGCGTTCCAACGAACCTTCACTATCGGGATACAGCTTTGTTTCGTTTGCTTGACCTCCCAGTCCATGATCTCCACTGGTTCTTCCACGAAGTTGAGGCTCTCGTTGATCTCAATCTCGTCGAGTGGGATTACAAGAGTCTCGTCGGACAGACACTTTTTCAAGTTCGAGACGTGGAAAGTAGAATGTACGTTACTGAGTTCGCGTGGTAAGTTAAGTTTGTAAGCTACAGGGCCGATTCTTGCGAGAATCTCGAAAGGCCCTATGTACCTTGGATTTAGCTTTCCACACTTTCCGAAGCGTATCAAGCCCTTCCAGGGTGAGACCTTCAATAGAATCTGAACGATCTTCCAACGGTTTCTTTCGTTTATCAGCGTAGCTTTTCTGTCGGTCTCTAGAGGCTTTCAATCGTTCACGAATCTGAACGATCTTCTCTGTCGTTTCCCGAATGATCTCCGGACCTGTGAGAGCGCTGTCAGGAACTCGTCCTTTAGCTAACTGGGTATCACCCACCTCAGCCCAGCACAGAGGGGATCTGCACTTTCGGCCATAGAGGGCCTCGAATGGAGCAGCCTTTATGCTCGTGTGATAATTGTTGTTGTAGGAAAATTCGACAAGGGGTAAATAAGTATCCCATGCTTTCCCAAAGTCAATCACACAGGCTCGCAGCATATCTTCCAAGGTTTGGATAGTCCTCTCACTTTGCCCGTCTGTCTGTGGATGGTAGGCTGTACTCATGTCCAGCCTAGTTCCTAGGGAACTTTGTAATGACTGCGAGAACCTCGAAGTGAATCTACTATCTCTGTATGAGATAATGGATATGGGAACCCCGTGCAGTCGTACAATCTCCCTAATGTAAGTTCTTGTAAGCTTCTCCATCTTGTCTGTTTCCTTGATAGGCAGGAAGTGTGCGGACTTGGTCAATCTGTCGACGATGACCCATATGGTATCAAGTCCACCCGTTGCCTTGGGCAACTTGGTTATGAAATCCATAGTGATCCGCTCCCACTTCCATTCCAGTATCTCTGGCTGTTGTAGTAGACCGGAGGGTTTCTGGTATTCGACCTTGACCTTGGCGCAAGTAAGGCATTTACTCACGAAGGTAGCAATCTCTGCTTTCATGTTAGGCCACCAGTATAGCTTTTTAAGATCCAGATACATCTTATCTGAACCTGGGTGGACAGAATAACGAGTGTTGTGCGCCTCATTCATGACCAAGTCTCTGAAACCACCAAGTTTCGGGGTCCAGATCCGATCCATGAGAAAATAAGCTCCGCCGCCCTTAACCTCCAAGTTCTTATCCATCCCTCTCAGGGATTCACCCGCCACATTTTCAGGTTTCAAAGCTTCGAGCTGAGCCTCCTTAATTTATGTAGACAAGTGCGTATGGATAGTCATAGTCAATGATTTGACTCTACGACCAGAATATTCTTTCCGACTTAGGGCGTCAGCTACTACGTTGGCTTTACCCGGATGATAACGAATTTCGCATTCGTAATCACTGAGTAGCTCGACCCACCGTCGTTGTCTCATGTTGAGCTCCTTCTGGTCGAATATGTGTTGTAGGCTCTTGTGGTCTGTAAAGATAGTGTTTTTTGTACCATACAGGTAGTGTCTCCAGATCTTCAGAGCAAACACAACTGCTCCTAGCTCAAGATCGTGGGTAGTGTATGTGTCTTCAGCTGTCTCGAGGCATAGGCGATGACCTTACCTCGCTGCATCAGAACACATCCGAGTCCTTGATTCGACGCATCGCAATAGACAACGAAGTCTTCTATGCCTTCGGGGAGGGATAGTATTGGTGCAGTGCATAAGGTTCTTTTGAGCGTTTGGAACGCTCTCTCCTGCTTCTCTTCCCAGTCAAAGGCCACGCCCTTCTGGGTCAGTGTTGTAAGAGGTTTCGCAATGCGGGAGAAGTTCTGAATGAACCTGCGATAGTAGCCAGCGAGGCCTAGAAATTGACGAATTTCTGTAGGCGTCTTCGGTGCTGACCAGCTCTCAATGGCTTTAATTTTGGAAGGGTCCACGTGTATTCCCTTTTCGCTAACCACGTGCCCTAAGAATTCGACTCGTCGGATCGAAAATTCGCATTTCGAGAACTTCGCATAGAGCTTCTCCGAGCGCAGGGTTTCTAAGACTAGTCACAGATGTTGACTATGCTCCTCCTCACTACGAGCGTAGATAAGTATGTCATCGATGAAGACGATGACGAACTGATCCAAGTAAGGACGACACACCCTATTCATTAAGTCCATGAACATTGCGGGCGTGTTTGTAAATCCGAACGGCATCACTACGAATTCGTAGTGCCCATAATGAGTTCGGAAGGCTGTCTTCGGAACATCCTCCCCTAGCACTCGTAGTTGGTGATATCCGGATCTTAAGTCGATTTTTGAAAAGAAGTTCGCCCCTTGAAGTTGGTCAAATAAATCGTCAATACGAGGCAGAGGGTAACGATTTTTGACTGTCAGTTTGTTGAGCTCCCTGTAGTCGATGCACATACGAAACGATCCGTCTTTCTTCTTGTCGAACAAGACTGGAGCTCCCCAGGGTGAGAAGCTTGGTCTTATAAAGCCCTTGCTGAGTAGTTCGTTAAGTTGACAGGACAGCTCTTGCATCTCTGCAGGTGCTAGACGATAGGGCGATTTGGCTACTGGGGTAGCCCCTGGAACTAAGTCGATTCTGAACTCGACTTGATGTTGCGGAGGTAATCCTGGGAGTTCTTCTGGAAAGATGTCGGGAAAGTCGCGTACTACCGGAATGTTCTGAATGTCTTTCGTTTCTTGGCTCACGTCGACCACATGAGCAAGGAATGCGCGGCATTCCTTTCGCAAGAATTTCTGAGCTTGAATGCTAGAGATGATACGAAGGTTCGTGCCGGGTTTGTCGCCATAAACTACTAGGGTTTCGCCAGACGGCAGATTAAGGCGTACAGCCTTCTCGTAACACATGATGTCGGCACGATGAAGACTCAACCAATCCATGCCGATAATGACGTCGAAACTTTTAATTGAGACCGGCATGAGATCGATTGAAAAAGAATGGCCATCTAAAGTTAGGGTACACCCTATGTATATATTGCTAGTGCTCTCTGTCTTTCCATTAGCCATTTCTACAGTGAACGGTTCTTTAAGTGTTCGTGATTTTTGCTTAAGTAAATGAGCAAATTTTTGATTCATGAAACTCCTCTCCGCTCCACTATCAAACAGAATGCATGCATAAGAGTTATCGAGGAGAAACGTACTAGTGACCACTGTGGGGTCGGCAACCGCTTCCTCGTGGCTTATGGCCAGAACTCTTGCCACTCCACCGGCATTCTCTGCCTTCGGGCAGTTCCTTTTGTAGTGGCCTACCTCGCCACAACCGTAGCAAGCTTGGCCCACACCTGTGCCGGGGACTTGGTTGATTGGCCTAGCCGGAGCTTTGCAGAAACGGTCAGTGTGCCCCTTCCTGTTGCAGTTCAAACACTGCATTTCCTGGCAGGCACCGACGTGGTGGAAGTTGCATTTGTTGCACTTAGGCAAACTTCCAGCGTACTGCTTTACCGGAGCAGCAGCGGCAGGTGCTATTGCAGCATGAACTGCCACGACCTGCTGCTTTTTGGCAGCCTTTGTCTTTCTCTTGTCATCCCAAAACTTCCGCTTGGAATCAGCGGTTCTGGCGGGTTCCAAGATGGCCAGGGTTGTTGTTGCGGCCGGGGTTCGAACCCCATGGTCTATGAGCCGCTGTGCCAATCGCTTGGCACTATCAAATGTAGTGGGGTTTGAAGCCAAAACATTTCCCTGGAATGGAGGCACCAGCCCCCATATGAATCTTTCAATCTTCTTCCCCTCTGTATGAACCATGTTGGGACAGAGGGCCACTAGTTCACAGAACCTGGCGGTGTAGGAGACTATGTTGGAGCCCTTCATGGTTAGGCTCCACAGTTCTTCCTCCAGTTTTTGGATTTCGCCCCTCGGGCAGTACTCTTCAACCATTAGTTCTCTCAGGGCTTCCCAGCCCATAGCATTTGCCACTATAAGGGATAGTGACTTGACATGGCTATTCCACCATGTTAGGGCTTTTGCCTCGAAGGTGCAAGCAGCAAACTTGACCTTGCTCCCTTCTGGACAGGAGCAGATCTCGAAGACCGACTCTGTCTTTTCGAACCATTGCGATAGGGCAATGACTCCGCCAGTCCCTTTAAAGGATAATGGCTTGCAGTTAGTGAAGTCCTTATAGGAGCACTCTCTCAAGCGCACAAGGATTTCACCATGAGTAGAGTGAACAGGGGTTCCTCCTCCAGTGGAACCAGATGAATGATATTGAGCCATGGCTGTAGCCACAGCCGCAGCTACAACAGCATTCAGGGTTGCCGTGTCGAATTGAGGAGCATGTGGTGTTGCAGTTATCGGGGGATCACGTCTTAGTTATCGGCGTGGAGGCATCTTTCAACTATAAGTTTAGAAAGATGAAGATATTGATAAGAATTTAATAGGGAAATTGATGAAAATGACTCATGGACTAACTCTCCATAGCCCAACAGCACAATTGAATGTAGATCTAGAACTAACAGATGATAGCAATTGGATATTGATTTCCATAAGATTAGATATCTGTCAATAATACTGGAATTACAGATGTAATGAGTTCGGGAAAAATTACCTAGAAGTAGGTCTTACATCCACAAAGATGGAAAATTTTGACAGACTACTACCTAATCAAGACCTAACAGGTCTAAGATTTACATGGATAGGAACTTAGACTAGAGTTTTTACACAAACTAGGTTATATCCAAAAGAGAAGTCGATGAGACTCTAACGGCGACGAGAACTACTAGAGTGAGTTCTTGACTCCGACAGAAGACGTTCTATGTCCCTTACGCGCTTATCAGATCTTGCTTGTTGAGCTCGAAGTTCCCTGACTTCAGCTTGGGTTTCAGCAAGTTCCCTCTGTAGAACTGCATTGCGGACCTAAGTCCTTTCATGAGCAGACTCTAGTTGGCGAATGCGGACAATGTTAACGCCAGAGTTGGCGTCAATCTCCACGACTCGGTCGATAGTCGCTCGACCTTGCTCGGTGTTCCGAGCAATCCTACGAATCATGATGGGTAGGACCCTGTCAGCTGAACCTCCCTCGGTGAGGTTGTAGAAACTTCTGTCTCCATTGTAGGGAAAAGGTTGACCCTGTTCCTGACTCCATCTGTTCAAGTTTGTGGCCCACAGAGGTGTGGGTCCTTGAAATGCTGGACGAGGGTTCAGGTTTGGGTCTTGAGCAGCTGGGGGTAGGTTGTTGACCTCAGGCTCTGAGTCAGAACCATCAGAAAAGCCTTCAGCTTCGTGATCATCCAAAGGGATTGGGTGATCATCTTCTGGCTCTTCTCCCAGCCATCCTGCATTGCCGTTGTTGGGGTAGTACGGGTCTCCGGGAAGATGGAATCCAGCCATTATATCTACGCGAGAAAAGGGATAAGGAAATAATTAATAGACGAACTAACTAGATAATTATAAGATGATCTTTATCAGTTACTCCAACATTTGCGTAGTGCATACCAGTCATATGTAACCTAGACATGATAGACCTTCGAATAAGTGACCCTAACTCTAAGCCCACAACCAAACAAGGAACAGGAAGTAGAGTAAAGACCACATATTCTAAGTCTATGCCATCCTAGTTACCTATAACCTTAATGTATCCACCCCGCAACTATTGACATACTAATAAAGACCTTTTTAGTTCTCAGATAAGTAATTAATAGTCACACAAAATACTCCTATAGTATTTTAAGTTTAGGTTATGTTCTACTGTTCTCGTTGTAGTAGTGTTGGTAAGTTTTTAGACTTGTTGCAACCTCACAACCATACTTAGGCACATGCTAATCACTCCTCGGATAATGTAGTTGATCAGGCTACATCTTCCCAGGGTTGACCATATGTCTCTAAGTCTACTTGTGCTGTCCAACAATCGAAATACTTTTGTTCTGTCCTAGTGACACTGATTTTAGTATGAATGCAGGTATGTATACTTGGTTAAATATTTTATTATTTAAAAGTATAAACTCGTTATCAGAGTATTTTAATCCCGTTGTGTTTATAGTTAGTATATCTTTTATGGGTTGATACACTCGATTCACTATAAACCTGGCTCTGATACCAATCTGTCACACCCCAAAACCTGAAAGGCGGAAACGTTCGGGGGTGGAGGAGGTAATGTTCAGTATCACAACAATGCAAAGTAGTAAACAAGCAACAACATCATCCATTGCATTAATAATATAATTTCATACAAGTGTGTTCTGTCAAGTTTTATAGACACCAAAAATATACATCAAAATAAAAGATGAGTCTTGAACGAGCTCCATCTTCTCAAAACCCTGGCTCCGGTACCTGTCTACTAGCGACCTGAGAATACAAGTTATTTTGAAAGAGTTTATCAGCTTTAAAGCTGGTGAGATCATAAGTATATTAGTGTCTGTATTTGTTATGAAAGTGTTTGTAAGTCTTGTAATGTATAAGTTTTGTAAAAGTTTGTAATTGTTTGAACTCTCCTAGAAAACCCTATGTTTCCTACTAAAAGTAGCCTTCTACCAAGGCATCTAGTATCTGTGTGTGTCTCTTGTAAGAGTGTGTATTTTCCCAAATCTGACTATCATTAACCAAAAATATAGTTTTTACATTATTGTTTATTGTGTGATTATCACAAAGTAAATGTAAAGGGAAAATGAAATAGTACTGTAGTGTCGTATTAAGTAACTACTGCTGTACTAATTACTTTAGACCAATTATTATTTAAAGTACCATGTGATCGGCCTGTATCCTACTACCGACTCTATAGAAAAACGACGATGTAAGACGTCGTAAGAAATGACGTTTGGCACCCGTAGACTTGCAAGTCCCACTGTAGCGAGCAGCAAGGTGTAGGATAGTCAATCAAGTATAGATCTATACACAAACTCATACGCTCTCCACTTAAGGAGATTCTGGATACAAAACGGGTCATGACAGGTAGTGTCATGCCCCCGTTAAGTGGCTCACATAACTGAGTAATGTATATGTATATGTATATGTATGTGCTAGCTGTATTGTGTGTTCTTTCTCTGTCTAGCCTGTATGTTTTGTTTCTCATAACTGTGTATTATGTTTGTTTCTCATCACTATGTATTATGTTTGTTTCTCATCACTATGTATTATCTTTGTTTCTCATCACTATGTATTATGTTTGTTTCTCATCACTATGTATTATTCATGAATGAACTGACTCATTGTATGTTTCATTGTTCTAGTAATAGTATCTTCCTAAACTATACCTATTATAGTTTACTAGTAATGTTGTTTGTGTATATGAACATGTTTGTATACCTTTGCTACCCAAAGGCATTGAACTGAATGAAAGAAGTAACCTTTTATATCTACACACATATACATGATATATAACTAGGATTCAAACGACCTTCGGACAAATAACCTGAATACCCTAAGTCCACAACCAAACAAGGAACAGGAAGTAAGGTGAGCTATCAGTCCTAAGTCCTTTCAATCCTACTTATATAACTATATCTATATAGATACACAGAATATAAGTTAAAAGAGTTTAAGTAAAAGTATTTAACATGTAAAAGAGTTTGATAAAAGCATTTGGTATGTAAAAGAGTTTGTAAGACAGTTTGAAGTAAAACAGTTTGGTAACACAGTTTGAAAAGTAAGAAATCCACTTGTTTGGTATTTATTAATCACATGTGATTGATATAATAACTATAGTTGTTCAACTTGTATTCCCCCCCCCCCATAAAAGCATTTAAAAACATTTAAAAGGTTAAGTAAGGGGTATGAACTCACCTGTAGTGAGTGGTTTGGATGAACTGATGATATAGGACTGCTAGGTGTCAAGTGAAGACTTGTACACACATAATGATCCTAGTTAACATATAATGACACATATATGCATCCAATTAGTCTTTAAACAACTAATTAACAAATTTAAGACATCCTAGGACATGTAAAACACCTTATTTAAGTGCTATAAGTCCTAAGGATTGCATCTAAGTGTTGTAGGACATTGCTATTGAGTTTAGGGTTCAAGGGGACCCTTTATTGGAGTTTACGGTTTTGTGACCATAACTCATTGAGTTTACGGTCATAAACCCATGAGTTTACGGGCGTAAACTCATGTTTCTTTGACCATTTTGTGTTTTGAAGCCTTAAAGATCACAAGAAGCATTCCTACTTCATGTTTAATCCTTAGGAAGAGATTAGGGCACCATTTCACTCCTTTTAGGAGTTTACGGTCCTTGGACCATTTCCCTTTGGGTTTACGGCCGTAAACCCAAATGGTTTATGGTCTTTTGATGTTTTCAAGTATTAAGCACATCAAGGAAGGGATCTAGGCTAGTTTCCAAGGCTTAGAAGGGACTAGGGCACACTTTGGCACCCTTTTTGGGGTTTACGGTCCAAGAACATCTTGGACCGTAAACACCTTTGATCCTTGGTTTCTTGGGTGTTTTCTTGATGTTTAGAAGTGTAACAAGCTCTATAATAGTCTAGGATAGAAGTACTTACTAGGTAGAAGCTTGAAAAGGTGCTAAAAGTCCAAGAACACTAGTGTGTGTTCTTGGTGTTCTTGGTGAAACTTGAAGAGACAAACGGTTTTCAACTACTTGCATCATCTTCTAACTTATGTAATTCACCATGCACATTTGTTCATTTCATTATCCTTCCATGACATCGTTAATCTTGTATCTGAGTAAGTCTTCTTCTTATGGTTGTATCTTTTAAGTCTACTTAATAGGAGTCTATCCTAAGAAGTCTGCATTATAGCTGCATCTCAGCAAGCTCTACTAGCTTCAACTTGGTTCACTGTCATTCCTAACTACAACATCTCTTCTCATACAATACTATGGGTGTATTGCTTCTTCAACTAAGCATTCTACCTTAAACAAGTAATTTGCTTAACCTTTTACCACTAAATGACTCAATTCACCATCCCAATCTTGTATGTTAAAGTCGGCTTAACACATAATGGAACTTCCATAAGGATGTGATAGAAGTCAATCATCACTCAATATTATGAAATACTAAGTCTGAACATATTGTATAGGGTTACTACTCGAACTACATACTGCATCACAAAGTCTTGGCCTATTGAGTCTGAAAACTTCATTAGCCTTTCCTTTGATCTTCATTTAATTCTTCTAAATCTTATACCACATTAATTTCAATTCTGTCGAAGTATTTATCACCATCTTCGGTTCTTCCGACTCTATAAACAATCACTGCTTCAATCTGGACAACGGTGGAACAACTTCATGGATTTGTACCAACACATTTATCTCGCCCAAATGTGTTTCAAACGCACATCATTCTTCTAAAGATGTTATTATTTCATCAAATTTATACTTTCAATGTACAACACCACTCTATTGGTATTAATACACTATTTACGATTTCACTTGGTAAATATTATTTTACGATATCCCTCGATCGTTTATCTACAAACTTATCGATGTCGACTATCATAAGTCTCTTTATCACTTCGAAAAGTTTCATGTAAATTCTAATACAGAAACTCTTAGAATTCTAAACATAAAATTTTCTCTTCTAAATCAAGGTCGGCAACAGACCTTAAACTTTCTCAAATAATAGCAATTATAGATAAGCACTCTAAGGCATGCTATATTTATTTATCATTTAGCACATATTAGAATATAAGGCATATCTCCTCTTAATATTCTAGTGCTTCTCTCCATTTAGGTATTCAACCTAAAATATACCAGATACATATCGTATCATCTTCACTTAACAGTTTATGTTTAAGTCTAGAAATTCTCAAAATTCCTAGTTCACTTAAACTAATTCTCTGAAAATTTTGAAGTAACTTAATATCTTAGAATACTAGGGTTTATCACTACCCAATACCCCACTTAAGTATTTCCTATGGTTTGTAATCATATAATTACAATGAATCAGTTCATATATTGAACTTCCAATAGTTTAAGTCTAAATACCAATCCATGGTATTTAGTTCACTTAAACCACTGCTCTGATACCATGATTGAAAGGACCCCTTTCATAAACACTCCAAGTTACTTCCTCAAACCATGCTACATGCATATTCATAAAAACTATATTTTACATTGATAAAGTGATTACAAACGACTGGATACAAACCGACTATTACAAAGTGTTATATATTACACAACTACCCAGGATACTATACTTTTATACATACATGATCCCTAAATACAAAAGTAATATTATAACTATTCTAAACCTTCAAACAGTATACGACTATACTGGTTACTTATCTCCTGCAATTTGTTAAACATTGAGAGGGGTAAGCGGTGACGCTTAGTGAGTTCAATAATAGATACAATATAACGTTATGCCATATATATACTTCAATATGGCAGAAGCAAAGAGGAACAAGGAACAACAAGGGCATATGTGAATCATGTGACAAACTTTCCATATCAATCATTGATTTGATTCAAAGATATACAATCAATGAGACGTAACAATTTCCATACTTCATATACATCAATAAAGCTTTGGCCCAAATGGCACAGAAGACAAACACTTTCTGATTAAACATTTTGGTAGATTTCAGGCTTTCCGCCCTGTCTAACCTTCTGCCAATACCATAGAATATAAATCATTTTCTTACGGAGACATGTTCTACATGGCCAGAGGCTACATACCAGTACCAATGTGAATCTAAGTCCTTTCACTGATTACTTGGTCAAAGGTATTACTTTGCTATTAAAAATTAGCGAATAAAAATAACACGGGAAAATAACCCGGAATAATAACACTGAAAATCACATAGCACACATAACACATAACATACAATTGTTCCTATATATTAAACTCATCTTGAAATAACTGGGGGTTAAAATAGTAATTTGAGCAGCATTTCGGCTCTAAATATGACTTTATTCGTTGAAAACCGGGAGATTTATTGAAAAAACCGGGCTCTGCAAAGGTAGAGCTTCAAACCGAAAAGATAAATTTATCGGGGTCTCCGGGCACTTCGGGAGGTGTTTCGGGTGCTAAAATTGATATCGGGGCTTCGGGGGATGTCAAAATAATAAAAATATAAAAAAGGGGTGAAAATGGCTAATTTCCCATTTTACTCGGGAGGTTTCGCAGCCCTCCTATTTATAGGGTGAGATCCGAAGTCATCGGCCGAGAGGGGTGAGTCAGCGAGGGCAGGTGGTAGCAGGAGGCGAAGGCACGCGGCGTCCGCGGAGCGAAGCAGCTGGCTCGGATGCGAGAGTCATCGCGACACGCGTCGGATGCAAGGGATCGCCACCAAGGCACACGCGTCGGATTCTTATTGGACCACTTCGGACTCGTCAGCAGATCAGAACACGCGGCAAGTTCATACGCGAGGTGACGTGGCCGAACCCTATCCATGCGATTTTTCTCGGATTTTGCAATTATTCTCGATTTTTGTGCCCCAAACTTCTAAAATCCATAACTTTCGCATACGAGCTCCGTTTTTGACGTTCTTTATATGCATGCGTAGGTAAAAGTATGCTCTACAACTTTTGTTTAGACTTCGTCGGCTAACTTTGACTTTATTTTTAATATTATTATTTTTAACAGACCAGGACAGGAAAATCCGTTAAAAATTCATAACTTCTTCATCCGACATCCGTTTTAGTCAGAGTTTTTACCGTTGTACTACTATTGACGATACCTTCGATTCTCATTTAGGTTGTGTCGGCTAAATATCGCTCGATCTTTATTTCGAGTTTTTAGCTGTCTACCGCTAAGCTGAAACTTAGAAAAATCATAACTTCCTCATACGAAGTCAGATTTGGACGTTCTTTTTATCAAAATTCTCGGTTTAACAAATACTATGACTTTCGTTTAGATCACCAAGGCTAAAAAGTTGTTTATCAAGAACACACGTTTTACGTCATTCGGTTCAGTGCCGGTTTTGTCGCGGATCTTCGATTGGTCATAACTTCTTCGTTATAACTCGGATTTCGATGAGGTTTTCGCCTAAATGTTTCTATCGAGATTCTTTACAACTTTCAATAATAAAGTTTTACTTATTTCAAATTTTATATTTTCGTTAAATTTCTCTATTTGCCTTTTGATTGGAATATCATAAGACTTCCAATACTTTCTGAGTGATTCTAAACATAGTTTTACTTCATTTCTAGTAAAAACTATCTATTAGAACTCAATACTCAAATTCACATAATATTTCATAATATTATTAACTTTTACACGATTTCAAAACGTGTATGTTACAAATATATCCCCCTTTTGAGGATTTCGTCCCCGAAATCACAACGATTTAGACAAATGAGGATATTTCGCTCTTATCTCATTCTTATTTTCCCTAAGTATAATTTGGGCCTCGATGGTGTTTCCACTTGACAAGCACCAACTTCACTTCTTTATTACGTAGATTCGTCGTTCTTTCATTTACGATCTCTTATACTTAATTTATTATCCAGTTTCACCTCGGATAATGGAACCGTTTCATCATATATGCTCAAGCATTTACGTAGATATCTTACATGAAATACATCATGAATACTTGCCAAATCTTCAGGAAATTCCAAGCGGTATGCTTGTTTACCAATCCTCTGGATGATTTTGAAAGGACCAACAAATCTAGGACTTAGTTTTTCCTTTCTTTCTCAAATTTCATAATACCTTTCCACGGGGTTACCTTCAGTATCACCCACTCGGATTTCTATGGGTCATCTTCTCTTTTCTGTATAGGACTTCTGTCGATCCTGGGCTGCTTTCATTCTTTCTCGTACAATTTGATTCTTATCAGTGGTGTCTTGAATCATTTCACAACTTCCAAGGATTTTCTGGCCTACATCACGCCAACATAATGGAGTGCGGCATCTGTGCCCATATAGTGCTTCATATGGTAGCATTTTGATTGAAGAGTAGTAACTATTATTATATGAAAATTCTACAAGAACAAGTACTTGTCCCAGTTACCACCGCACTCCAAAACACATGTACGAAGCATATCTTCTACGGTTTGGATTGTTCTCTCTGTCTGACCATCTATCTGGCGATGATAAGCTGTACTGAGAGCAACTCGAGATCCCAATTCACGTTTCATACTCACCCAAAAGTTAGAAGTGAAGCGAGTATCATGATCAGAAATAATCTTTAGTGGCGCACCATGTCTCGCCACAATTTCGTCTAAGTAAATTTGTGCGTATTTCTCCATTAGAACCGTTGTACGTATGGCGAGAAAATATGCACTCTTAGTTAGTTGGTCGACAATTACCCAAATGCTATCATTCTATATAGCAGTCTTTGGCAATTAGAATAGCACCAGGCATAAGGTCAATTCGGAATTCTACTTGCCTATTCGGGGTAGTCCAGGCAATTCATCGGGAAGATCATCAAGATTTTCATTAATAATGGAAACATCATTTACAGTTTTCTTCCCCTCTCTTGAGATATCAACTGCATTAGTCGGATAAGTAGAATATCCCTTCGATATAAATTTACTAGTTTTTAAGAAAGAAGTTATTATTTCAACGTAGACATTAATAGAATCCTCTTCTTCGATAAGGATGCATACTATCTCTTTGTAGCACAAGAGTTTTGCGTGGTTCTTTGACAACCAATCCATGCCGAGAATAATATCAAAGTTGGGCAAGGTGATAGGAATTAGGTTAGCAAAAAGATTATAACCTTCAATTCCTATGACACTATCTCTATAGACTTTATCAGCAAGTAATGATATACTTCCTATGTTATCTATATGAAATGGTTGGACAATTGCGTAATAAGCAATTTGAAAAGAATGTTCGAATTTATAAGGCACGAAAGAATCTGAGGCATCGAAATCAAATAAGATGTGAGCAGATCTAGAGTTTACGAGAAAATTACTAGTCACAACATTCAAGTCCTAACTTACTTCCTCTGTGGTAATCTAAAATGTACGTTATTTAACTTTTGGTTTGCCAAACGATTGTCAAACTCTTCAAACTTCTTGGTTACTAGCGGTACTCAATCCTACACCCACTCATCATTCTCTATTGGGCCTTCGATCCTAATCTTTGAGTTAAAACTCAATTTTCATTGCAGACTCCTGTTCCATCTTGGTTTATAGACTAAACCCAAGATAAGGTCTTTACTTTTGCTACAACAACAACTCGAATGGTCATATTCTAATGACCTATGATTTTATATCGCACAAGACACATAACGAATCAAACTCTTGTATTAGAATCAGATCAAATAAATCGAGTTGATGGAATAGAGAAAACAAAAAGAGTTTGATCAACACGTGGATGCTTCGGAACAGAAAGAATAGCACCACGTATCTCTAATTCGTGCTTTCGGACATACACATTAATTTTGTCAAATGACAGAATATTACAATTGATTACGAAATCATGGATTTCACACCGTAATCCTTCCATGAATAACTAAATTCTTCATCGCCTTCATAACAGGTAACATCTCTAGTTAATGGTTGCTCAATTATTTAATGAAGATCGTTATATTTCTATCGACCATCTCGACCATCTCCTTCTTGACTGAAGTTTCGTCATTACTCAATATATGGCTTTCTAAACCAATCAACTTTATCTTTGTAGATTTATATTAATCGGACTCCACTCTTTATGACATTAAGATTTGAACGATATTTATCTTCTAAGTCATTACCGAAACGAAGGTAACGACACACATGAATAAAACGGAATCATTTACTAGCTTCTTGGTAACCTTGTGACTTTCCCTGATCCAAGCGTGAGTCCTGTGCTTCCAGTAGTATAGGCCTCTACTACTATTCACACCTACTCATACTCGTCCCAAGTATTGTCTCGCAGTTCCCAAGTCATCATTCAAAAGTTTTCACAAAGCAACTTTTCACACCTGAGTGTGTTCAAACAAGTACATACAACAATTTCTCTTAGACTCAACTAGGGATTTCGCGTTTCTATCAAACATATCTCGGATTACCTATACTCGCCTACTAGGATTCTTCTCACGCATATGCTCGATCTAGCATATTATAATACTTTTTCATAGGTCGATAGAATTTTACTTCCAATTCTTCATATAAATTCTTTCTTGGGTAGTGTCTACTCTGCAAGACATACTATACCCACAATTTACTCTAACAGTGTAGAGACAAACGGTTTTAAACTACTTGCATCATCTTCTAACTTATGTAATTCACCATGCACATTTGTTCATTTCATTATCCTTCCATGACATCGTTAATCTTGTATCTGAGTAAGTCTTCTTCTTATGGTTGTATCTTTTAAGTCTACTTCATAGGAGTCTATCATAAGAAGTCTGCATTATAGCTGCATCTCAGCAAGCTCTACTAGCTTCAACTTGGTTCACTGTCATTCCTAACTACAACATCTCTTCTCATACAATACTATGGGTGTATTGCTTCTTCAACTAAGCATTCTACCTTACTTAAACAAGTAAGTTGCTTAACCTGTTACCACTAAATGACTCAATTCACCATCCCAATCTTGTATGTTAAAGTCGGCTTAACACACAATGGAACTTCCATAAGGATGTGATAGAAGTCAATCATCACTCAATATTATTAAATACTAAGTCTGAACATATTGTATAGGGTTACTACTCGAACTACATACTACATCACAAAGTCTTGGCCTATTGAGTCTGAAAACTTCATTAGCCTTTCCTTTGATCTTCATTTAATTCTTCTAAATCTTATACCACATTAATTTCAATTCTGTCGAAGTATTTATCACCATCTTCGGTTCTTCCGACTCTATAAACAATCACTGCTTCAATCTGAACAACGGTGGAACAACTTCATGGATTTGTACCAACACATTTATCTCGCCCAAATGTGTTTCAAACGCACATCATTCTTCTAAAGATGTTATTATTTCATCAAATTTATACTTTCAATGTACAACACCACTCTATTGGTATTAATACACTATTTACGATTTCACTTGGTAAATATTATTTTACGATATCCCTCGATCGTTTATCTACAAACTTATCGATGTCGACTATCATAAGTCTCTTTATCACTTCGAAAAGTTCCATGTAAATTCTAATACAGAAACTCTTAGAATTCTAAACATAAAATTTTCTCTTCTAAATCAAGGTCGGCAACAGACCTTAAACTTTCTCAAATAATAGCAATTATAGATAAGCACTCTAAGGCATGCTATATTTATTTATCATTTAGCACATATTAGAATATAAGGCATATCTCCTCTTAATATTCTAGTGCTTCTCTCCATTTAGGTATTCAACCTAAAATATACCAGATACATATCGTATCATCTTCACTTAACAGTTTATGTTTAAGTCTAGAAATTCTCAAAATTCCTAGTTCACTTAAACTAATTCTCTGAAAATTTTGAAGTAACTTAATATCTTAGAATACTAGGGTTTATCACTACCCAATACCCCACTTAAGTATTTCCTATGGTTTGTAATCATATAATTACAATGAATCAGTTCATATATTGAACTTCCAATAGTTTAAGTCTAAATACCAATCCATGGTATTTAGTTCACTTAAACCACTGCTCTGATACCATGATTGAAAGGACCCCTTTCATAAACACTCCAAGTTACTTCCTCAAACCATGCTACATGCATATTCATAAAAACAATATTTTACATTGATAAAGTGATTACAAACGACTGGATACAAACCGACTATTACAAAGTGTTATATATTACACAACTACCCAGGATACTATACTTTTATACATACATGATCCCTAAATACAAAAGTAATATTATAACTATTCTAAACCTTCAAACAGTATACGACTATACTGGTTACTTATCTCCTGCAATTTGTTAAACATTGAGAGGGGTAAGCGGTGACGCTTAGTGAGTTCAATAATAGATACAATATAACGTTATGCCATATATATACTTCAATATGGCAGAAGCAAAGAGGAACAAGGAACAACAAGGGCATATGTGAATCATGTGACAAACTTTCCATATCAATCATTGATTTGATTCAAAGATATACAATCAATGAGACGTAACAATTTCCATACTTCATATACATCAATAAAGCTTTGGCCCAAATGGCACAGAAGACAAACACTTTCTGATTAAACATTTTGGTAGATTTCAGGCTTTCCGCCCTGTCTAACCTTCTGCCAATACCATAGAATATAAATCATTTTCTTACGGAGACATGTTCTACATGGCCAGAGGCTACATACCAGTACCAATGTGAATCTAAGTCCTTTCACTGATCACTTGGTCAAAGGTATTACTTTGCTATTAAAAATTAGCGAATAAAAATAACACGGGAAAATAACCCGGAATAATAACACTGAAAATCACATAGAACACATAACACATAACATACAATTGTTCCTATATATTAAACTCATCTTGAAATAACTGGGGGTTAAAATAGTAATTTGAGCAGCATTTCGGCTCTAAATATGACTTTATTCGTTGAAAACCGGGAGATTTATTGAAAAAACCGGGCTCTGCAAAGGTAGAGCTTCAAACCGAAAAGATAAATTTCTCGGGGTCTCCAGGCACTTCGGGACGTGTTTCGGGTGTTAAAATTGATATCGGGGCTTCGGGGGATGTCAAAATAATAAAAATATAAAAAAGGGGTGAAAGTGGCTAATTTCCCATTTTACTCGGGAGGTTTCGCAGCCCTCCTATTTATAGGGTGAGATCCGAAGTCATCGGCCGAGAGGGGTGAGTCAGCGAGGGCAGGTGGCAGCAGGAGGCGAAGGCACGCGGCGTCCGCGGAGCGAAGCAGCTGGCTCGGATGCGAGAGTCATCGCGACACGCGTCGGATGCGAGGGATCGCCACCAAGGCACACGCGTCAGATTCTTATTGGACCACTTCGGACTCGTCAGCAGATCAGAACACGCGGCAAGTTCATACGCGAGGTGACGTGGCCGAACCCTATCCATGCGATTTTTCTCGGATTTTGCAATTATTCTCGATTTTTGTGCCCCAAACTTCTAAAATCCATAACTTTCGCATACGAGCTCCGTTTTTGACGTTCTTTATATGCATGCGTAGGTAAAAGTATGCTCTACAACTTTTGTTTAGACTTCGTCGGCTAACTTTGACTTTATTTTTAATATTATTATTTTTAACAGACCAGGACAGGAAAATCCGTTAAAAATTCATAACTTCTTCATCCGACATCCGTTTTAGTCAGAGTTTTTACCGTTGTACTACTATTGACGATACCTTCGATTCTCATTTAGGTTGTGTCGGCTAAATATCGCTCGATCTTTATTTTGAGTTTTTAGCTGTCTACCGCTAAGCTGAAACTTAGAAAAATCATAACTTCCTCATACGAAGTCAGATTTGGGCGTTCTTTTTATCAAAATTCTCGGTTTAACAAATACTATGACTTTCGTTTAGATCACCAAGGCTAAAAAGTTGTTTATCAAGAACTCACGTTTTACGTCATTCGGTGCAGTGCCGGTTTTGTCGCGGATCTTCGATTGGTCATAACTTCTTCGTTATAACTCGGATTTCGATGAGGTTTTCGCCTAAATGTTTCTATCGAGATTCTTTACAACTTTCAATAATAAAATTTTACTTATTTCAAATTTTATATTTTCGTTAAATTTCACTATTTTCCTTTCGGATTGAAATCTCATAAGACTTCCAATACTTTCTGAGTGATTCTAAACATAGTTTTACTTCATTTCTAGTAAAAACTATCTGTTAGAACTCAATACTCAAATTCACATAATATTTCATAATATTATTAACTTTTTCACGATTTCAAAACGTGTATGTTACAAATAGATTTGATTTTCTCTTTGTCATTTTCATCCAAAAGTTGTTTCAACATATTTTTGTGATCTTTGTACTATATGTAAGATTCAATTTTGTCTAGTCCTATTCTGTAAGCATCCGAGACTTCGTCAGATGAGACGATGGATTCGCACTTGTAACAGTCTGCATCGATTTCGTCCTCTTTCAATTCAAGAAAGGGCAAAATCATTTTATGAATTTTCTTTCCAATTTCACAATCAAGATGTAACTTGGCAATATTAAAATAAAGTGTTTTAGCAATCAAACAAAAAATGTTTCACTGTTTTAGAAGCCTCAAATTATCTCTGTGCAAATAAATCAACTCATCCCTGGACCTAGACAAATCCAACTCTAGATTTTCAATCCACATATGCCTCTCTTCACTTTTGTTCGAAACCCTGCCGAGTTGATCGGTTAAGTTAGAATTATTCAAACGAGTTCTTTTTAGACTTTCACTGAAACTAGATATTGTATCATTTAGATCATCTAATTCAGTTTCATATTGAGACACAGGAATATTTAAAGATTTAAGAATGATGTGTACCTTGTTTATCACCTTCTCACACTCACTGATCTGCTCAGGGACAGGTTTCGTAGCGAAACAACTGTCAGTGACACGGCCGCCTTCAGTAGCGTATCCTCTAAGCTTTGAAACTTCATTGGTTACCACAAAGCATCTTGCATTGGACTGTAAAATCATCATCTTTCGCCACGAAGCTTCTCTCATGATTTGGCCTACGAACCTCTTCGTCTTCAGAGTTAGTTGACCATACTTCGACTCTACCAAACTCATCATCCTGTTCCTGCACAATTAAAGCAGGTTTAGCATCTTCAGCACTTTTCTTCTTCTTAATTTCCTCCAACTTTCTGAGGAAATAAGCCTCATCATCCTCCTCTTCCTTTTTCTCATTCAATCGCCGCAGCATGCACTCCTTTGCTAGATGATTTTTTCCATGACAATAATTACAGTCATAGTCGGAGTCACCTAAAACTTTCTTCTCTTTCTTTGTTTCTTCCTTTTGAGAGCTGTTCGCACTCTCATCCTTCACTTTCTTAGAACTGTAATGTAACCCCCCGATTCCTAGGTATTGATTTATGTATGAATCCTTTTTGGTTTTTGGGTCTACTCGACGAGTTGGCCACCCTACTCGTCGAGTAATAGCAGGTTGGTCCACGTGTTTTAGTGATCTACTCGCCGAGTCCAAGAGCGGACTCGACGAGTAGGAGCTGGCAGATGAAACCCTAGATTTCGGGGCATTTCACCCTATTTAAAGGATCATTTGCCTCCCCCAGCCTCCCCTTTACTGCTTCTTGTCCCTCTCAAACCCTAAATCGAGTGTGTGTGTTCAAGCTTGGAGGAGGAAACACTTGGGAAAAACAAGCAAGTAGAAGCAAGAACTCGTGGGATTCAAGATCTACATCAGTGAACACTCTCTTGAAGGTATTAGACTGTTTTCCTTGGCTCATGTTCATCAAAAATCTCTTTTGGATGGGTTTTATGAAAGGATTCTTATGTTTGAGTTAAGATCTGAAGTTGTAACTTCAGATCTGGACTCCCTTTGGTCTCTAAACCCATAAAGTTATCAGCCTTGCCTAGAATGAGCCTTCCCTCAAGTGTGAGACTTCATTTCAAGCTTAGATTTGTCATTTAAGGGCCTTAAAGCTTTGCATGCACGTAAAGTTTGCAACTTTACGTGATAAGCAGGCCTTGGAAGGTTGGATCTGTAATCTGGAACCTTTACATGGCTTAAAAAGCCTCTGTATGGATGAAGGATTGAAGGGACTCGGCGAGCAGCAAAGTCGACTCGGCGAGTCATAAGGAGATGGTCCTGAACTCGACGAGTTGGATGAACAACTCGGCGAGTCCGATGAAGATTGTCGTAGACTCGGCGAGTCGGTTAAGGTTCTTACCAATCGTTGGGTGCGTGTGAACTTTTCGAGTTGCAAGGGAAAAACTCGACGAGGGGTCAAGGAGTTTCGATCGCGAGCCTTAGGAACTCGACGAGTCACTCAGGTGACTCGGCGAGCGAATGATTTATTCCGGGAACTCGACGAGTGGCTGGATACACTCGAAGAGTTCAGGTCAACATGGACTGTTGACCCGGGCAGTTGACTTTGACTTTGACGTTGACCAAGGGTTGACCAGTTGACTTCTGGGATATCTGGGAATTCATGAACTTATGACGTGTTTGGATATAGGTGGTGGAGTTTATGTTGGTGATTCGAGAGTTGAGCTTTCTATTTCCAGTCGACAGTTGCAAGGTGAGTTATCCTCACTATAATCAAGGGTCTAAGACACCAAGGTCGGCCCTTTTGATTGTTACTTAGTATGTTATGCTAGTACGATCTGTTAGACCGGTATCCTAGAGGGTAGGATAACATTATGTGATATGTAGTATGATCTGTTAGAGCGGTATCCTAGAGGGTAGGATAATATTATGCAATAAGTGGTATGATCTGTTAGATCGACATCCTGGTAAATAGGATGGTACTATGTGCTATGTAGAAAGATCCGTTAGACCAGTTGTTGTCTATAGACTGATATGTGACTATCTGTTATATATGTATGTGCACATGTTTGTTTGGCGGTTGAGGCTCACCTGCTTTGTGCGGAGGCCAATAGACCTGGGCATTCCAACCTGTTGGTTGTGGGCCGTGAGTATTCCATCGTGAGGATGATTGGACTCATAGTATGTGGGTATTCCAACCTGTTGGTTGTGGGCCTGGGGTATTCCATCCCGAGGATGATTGGACCCATAGTATGTGGGCATTCCAACCTGTTGGTTATGGGCCTAGGGTATTCCAACCCGATGGTTGACTGGACCCATAGTATGCTATTTATGATTCTATGTGTGTATTATTGGGAGTATGGGTATTTTGGGGGAACTCACTAAGCTTTCGGGCTTACAGTTTCAGTTTATTGTTTCAGGTACATCGGAGGGGATCGCGGCAAGGTGAAGGCATGATCGTATAGCTCCTCATGATTTGTTTATGTTTCTGGGAAAACTCTGATATTAGAGATTTTGAAAACAAACTTTGTAATGATGAATGGTTTTAAATGTTTTGAAAAATTTTTAAATTGGCATGAAATGTTTGGGTGTTACATGTAACTCCCTTGCCAGTTTCGGTTTTTGTTACGACCGAAATTCTTCTTTGCAAACCTCTTAGGGTTAGACACCATCATAGCATACTCTTCCTTTAAGAGTTCACAATCGGAGAGATCTAACTCTGAATCATCATCAACAATCTTCTTACCATTGGCTACAAGAGCCAAAGAACCCATTCAAGAAATGACCTTTCCATCACTTGTCACTTCGTCCTCATGGGACCTAAAAATAACAACGAGCTTTGCCAAGGAGTAATTTTTGAAGTGCTCGTGTGATTTAACGGTTGATACCACAACTTTCCACTAAGACCTTAGCCCGTTCATAAACGTTACCTTCTGCTCAATCAGTTCACGTTTGATCTTGTGCTTCACCATCCTGCTCAATAGATGGTTATAGCGATTCAACGTTTGGTCCAACTTCTCTTCAGGCTTCTGAACGAAATCTCCAAACTCTAAAAGTAACAGAGTTTGGATAGAATGTTCAAGATCATCATCGCTCCAGTATAATTCTCTAATCCTGTCGCATTTTCTTTTTTAGTTTCGCAGGAGCTTACTAAGTGAAACGTGTTGGCTGGTAAAGCAAAGCGAATAATCCTCATTGCCTTGACATTGCTGATTAGCTTGTCTCTTTCATCCTGTGGTATGTTTTCAACATCGAGAAGAAGAGTGTTATACTCAGCTTGAGTTTTAATAACCCTTTTTGTACCTGTATGAGAAAACGTCTCCTTGGTTATGGCATCCCATATTAATGAACCATGGTCTTCAAGCCCTAGCACGTAATCCTCAAAGTGCAGTGCCCACACTTCATAATCGTTTGGAAATAGAATAGGGATCCTTGTAGATCCAATGTCGTTGGAGAGATTGATTGAGTTAGCGTGAGAATCGCCAGACTGCATGTTGTCGATTTAATGAAAACCTGTATGAACCAGATGTGTAAACCTTGAATCGAGTTTAGGGTGAAATAAAGATCGAGATTCAACGTCTGTAATTGATGAACTCGAAGAAGACGACAAACTCAGATCCTATTAAAGCGGATACCCTAATAGCTCTTTAAACAGAAGAGATGCGTATGGATTACACAGTCTCCTGCTCTGATACCAATTGTTGAGATTAAAACTCTAGTGATCGAATAGATTCAAACAGGTAAAAGAATTAAGAACACAAAATGAAGATCAAATGTATCGAATGATTAATAATCACAGCCTTAGAAGATCTCAATAAAGAACTGCTACTGTAAAGGCGTGTAGGGTTTACAAGAATGACGATACCCAGATACGGTGCATGGATGCACATTAAATAGTAAAACCCTAATAATAATTAACGGGTGAACAGGCCCAACCCAGATACAAAATGGACTAAGCTATAAACCACAATGACGCAACATATAAGGTCCAACAAAATTAAAAGTTTAAATGCATACCAGGAACTAGGCGTTACATATAGTGTCATGATAACACCCATGGATGACATATGGGTCATGGTAACACCCATGGATGACATATGGGTCATTGGTCAATGTGGTAGTTTCAACTGTCATGGTATGAATAACGACATATGGGTCATGGGTCAATGTGGTAGTTGCTTATAGTGTCATGGTAATACCCATGGATGACATATGGGTCAATGTGATAGTAGGTTATAGTGTCATGATCATAACACCCATGGATGACATATGGGTCATGGGTCAATGTGGTAGTTGGTTATAGTGGCATGGTAATACCCATGGGTCATGGTCAATGTGATAGTTGGTTATAGTGTCATGATAATACCCATGGATGACATATGGGTCATTGGTCAATGTGGTAGTTTCTAGTGTCATGGTATGGATGGCGACATATGGGTCATGGGTCAATGTGGTAGTTTCTTATAGTGTCATGGTAATACCCATGGATGACATTTGGGTCAATGTGATAGTAGGTTATAGTTTCATGATCATAACACCCATGTGATAGTAGGTTATATTGTCATGGTAATACCCATGGGTCATGGTCAATGTGATAGTTGGTTATAGTGTCATGATAACACCCATGGATGACATATGGGTCATGGTAACACCCATGGATGACATATGGGTCATGGGTCGACATGTGGTAGTGTAACGCCCCGTTCGTGGTACGTATTAATTTATTAAAAGTCTTTTATAAAGGGCTACTCGACGAGTAGTAGTCCTAACTCGTCGAGTAGATGCCAGGTTTGGACGCGGGTTTTAAGTGATCTACTCGGCGAGTCCGCGCATAGACTCGACGAGTAGGCCATTCTGGATGAAACCCTAATCCTTAGGGTTTGTACCCTATTTAAACGTCCTTATAGCCCCCATCCCAGCCTCCAGCGCCCCTAGAGCGTTCCCCCTCAAAACCCTAGCCTCCATAGGTGAGTTTGAGTGATTACTTCTTGATTTTTGAGTGTTTTGGTGTATTCTTGGAAGTGTAGAAGGGAAGGAAAGGGAGAAGGTGCAAAGGAGAAGAAGGAGATCCAGAAGCTAGCTTCCATTTACTACTTCATCTGGTAATAAAGTCTCTACCTTGTTCATTTTCCTAGTAGATCTTCATATATGCTTGTTTTGCCACTTTTGGGACATTTCAAGGTCCAAACTCGAGATTGGAGCCCCTTAGGGTAGTGAACTATAGATTTGGACATCATTGAGCTCCAGGAGCTCAAAGTAGCTACCTTTATGCAAATATAGCCTTGTTCCAAATCCTAAGTGCTTAGTGTTGGATGATTTTGGTGTTTTAGCCCCATTCTCGTGTGCAAGCACGTAAAGTTGGAAAATTTACGTGCAAAACCAGCCCTAGAAGCCCAGATCTATGAATTGGATGCACTGAAATCGACTAGAACCGACTGTATAGTAATGGCATGCAGGAGACTCGGCGAGTCCACGCCGTGACTCGGCGAGTCCAAGGCAATCTTCTTGCCTCAAGAACAGACTCGACGAGTTGTTCATACAACTCGGCGAGTCACAGTCAGGACGTGTTCTTCTGATGAAGGAGAACTCGACGAGTTGTTCATATAACTCGGCGAGTCGGATGAAGTTGGACTCGATGTTAGTATCGAAGAAGAACTCGTCGAGTCTTTGCCAAACTCGACGAGTAGAAGCGGGTAGAGGATTAGAAAGAATGATAAGGACTCGGCGAGTTGGCGGCCCAACTCGGCGAGTCCGGTCAACTGAAAGTTGACTTTGACCATGGGTAAAATAGTCATTTTACCCTGAGATTAGTTATCAGTATTTGATTTAGTGTTTATGGGATTTGTAGCCGGGGAGTTCCGGAGCAGCAGTCAGACAGTCTCAGATTTAGCACCTCAGCAGCCAGCGTTACGAGGTGAGTTTTCCTTCTAATAGGAACGGGTCTACGGCTACAATGCCGACCCGTTTAGTTAGCAGTAGTTCCGGACTTTAGTCCGATGCAGTAGTTTAGTGTGCTTGATGTCTTTGTGATTCAAGCATGTCTTTGTGTTATGTGTTCCGGACTTCGGTCCGATGCAGTATGCAGTATATGTGTTTATGCTAGTAGTTATGATTATGCCATGCTATGTTCAGTTAGTTCCGGACTTCGGTCCGATGCAGTTTCCGGACTTCGGTCCGATGCAGAGGGCAAGGCCCTGGTTAGTTCCAGACTTCGGTCCGATGCAGTTTCCGGACTTCGGTCCGATGCACAGGGCAAGGCCCTGGTTAGTTCCGGACTTCAGTCTGATGTAGTTTTCGGACTTCGGTCCGATGCAGAGGGCAAGGCCCTGGTTAGTTTCGGACTTCGGTCCGATCCAGTGGGCAAGGCCCAGTAGTTGCTTTATATGTTATTGTTGGGTATGTGTAGTTTGGGGGAGCTCACTAAGCTTCATGCTTACAGTTTCAGTTTTGGTTTCAGGTACTTCAGCTAGCAAAGGGAAGGGCTTGGGATGATGGCATGGCACGCACCACAGTTTTAGCCTGGGAGTTAGACTCTGATGTTTGATATGATCTTGACACTAGTTTCGATTTGATAAATTTATTATGACATTTTGAGATACATGATTCATGGTTTTGTCTTTTAATATTTGATATTATGGTTTAGTAAAGTTTTTAAACAAAAATTTTTGGGTGGTATTTTCTGAGCGTTACAAGTTGGTATCAGATCCTTGGTTTGAGGGATTCAGGCACACTCTCGGGTGTGACTGGACTCAAACTCAAGAAATGGTAAAACGATTTTCAAAAGAAAAATGTTTTCAAAGGAATTTTTGAAAAAGAAAACTTAAAAAGAAAAGAGTTTTTGACAAAGATAAAAAGGGTGTGGTGCATGCGATCAGCCGAGCTCAAGTAAGTACTCCCCAAATTACCCACACAAGTTTATGCTATGATTATCAGTTTCAGTTTCAGTAGAACAGCATGCTAGAATAGGAGTAAGGATCTAGGAGGATGCCTTATGTGCCTGTTATATGTGTTTCAGCTATATGAAAATTGCATGCTAGTATTGAGTAGACAGTAATAGGATAGCCTGTTTAGGTTATGCCTAATAGTATGAGCTTAGCATTGTATGCTAGTACAGTTTCTTGTTATGAGGATAGGATTGCTTGAGTAGTTTCCTGTGTATGAATGCTGCTTGCTTTGTGCTTTGTGGGACTCTTAGTGATGGGAGTTAGTTATTAGGTGAATACGTCACGTCACATGTGATCAGGGTTGAATAATCTCAGAGTGCTGAATTTGGTCCTATTGCGCAGCTCTTGTTTGAGTCTAACTGTTATAGGGACGAGTCTTCTACTCGAAGGATTATCTGAGCCTCGTCACATGTGATGGTATTCGGGTAATGGCTAATTGGCATTACAAGGAGGCCTTCAGCAGCTGAGGACTGGGTTGGGTGGAGTCAGAGATTTCCCTAGGGCAAGCCAAGGATGAGAGTAGCAGAGATCAGTAGCAGTAGAAGTGACTTGGTGGAGTCAAGGCAGTTCTTGAGGAAAGTACGGATAGATGTGGAAGGTAGTATGGGCCCGTACTACTAAAAGCAGAGGATCCGTACTTGGATCGAGGAAGGCTGAGATGAGGGGAAGAAACTTGTAGTAGTAGCGATCCCTCGAGATATATCATTGTTTCTGACGTTTGTCATGATGTGTTTTCAGAATGGTAGTTTTACGCCCTAGGCCAGCAGTCGGCAGTTCAGGAGCCGGCGAGGGATCAGGATCAGGCTCGGGGGCCGAGCATCTAGATGAGCAGACCAGGGAGTTCCTCTCTTCAGAGGTTACTGGCACCATACTTGAGCAGACTCCTGTAATCTTCGGTTCGATCAAGGAGGGTATTTTAGAGCTGATGGACGAGAGGTTGAGCACATTCTGTGCTGAGGTGGCAGCCATGATGGGGTCGCGCACACTCACCTTCAGGGAGTTCCGGGCTTGTGGAGCTGCAGACTACCATGGGGCACGGGATTCCATTGCGAGTACCAGGTGGTTGGCGGATGTCGTCAATGCGTTCCGCACCAGCAGATGTCCCGAGGGGGACAAGTGTTGGGTTTTGAGCATTCTAACACTCCTATGGTGTACATGCAACCCTATAAACCTTGGATCTATGTTTTCTCTATTATACATGCAAATATTAACTATTCCAAGGTTTCATCCTAACTAGCATATTATGAAGCACCTATACTACAAAGTTCTAGTTAGATGACATACCTTTTGATGTAGCTTGATGTCTTCAAGCTTTAAGAGCTTAGCCCCAATAGTGTGGAAGCCTCAAATGGAATCACAAATCACCAAAACATCTTGGAAGAACTTGAGAGAATATGTATGCACACTAAAATCGGTCCACTCTTATTTTCACACACTTGTGCCAATTTTGTGAGCCAAGGACCCCTTTATATATTATGGAGGATTAGGGTTACATCCATGTAAACCCTAATACCCACGACCTTTCATTTACATAGGATCCATGGGTTAAAAGCTCCATGGACCATCCATGAAAGCTTAGCCCAACCTAAATGAACTTGGCCCATTCCATATATATAAGAGTCCATATTTAATTAGTTCTTTTTTATCACTTAATTAATTCTAAATTAATTCTTGATCAATACTAATTAAATAATATGATTCCATATTAATATATTAGAACTTATAATATATTAATATAAATCATAAATATACTATTCTCAAAAGACTATCCATATAAATTATGTCGGTGAAGTGCAACCCAAATGGACCATGCCGGGTCGGGTCAAGTACATACCAAATATAGTTATGGACTTAGACATTAATCCAACAGTCTCCTACTTGGATAAGTCTAAAACTATTATTGAGTATGACTTCAAAACCTAACTGGCAATCGTAGCTCTTAAAGCCGCTGTCGAACTCTGACCTTGTCAATGACTTGTCCATTAGATAAGGGATCATATATTCCTCCATTCTAGATATCATATGGACTGAGACATGGATTATAATCATTCTCTCTGTCCATTTGTTGTTTCCCGATTTTCGATTTATGATGACTGACTGATTGAACAAATCAAATCAGTCCTGGCTTGGCCAAGCACTCACATGTGTCATCGCTAAATCATCGAGGGGCCCACAGATATCGCTTTTATCCCGAAGGTAAAAGGAATGGATAAACTTCGACTCATATGGCTTGTTCTACTACTTTTTGAATCATACACAAAGGCACGTTTTATAACATCGAGTTACCAAATGCGTTTTCGTGCAATCAATGTATAACCAACTCATAGTAACAACTCATATCTCTAGGTTTTAAGAATATAAGATATTATCGTCTCGTGATCACTCGTGATAAAATCCATGAAGTGATTCAAATGAGTGTGGGTTGAATCCAATACTCAGAACTTATGAGCACTCATGAGTGTTGTAGCACCGCTTTGTCCAACATCTTAGACCTCTACAAGCCAACCCATGACAGTCTTGATTCATATCTACTTCCAACATATGACCGACTGTGGATAGTTTGAATAACTTAATCATTCAGGAAGAGTGACTTAGTTATTCTGGAAGTCAAAACATGCAAAGTGAAACACAAGCATAAATGAATCAAATATGGTATCAAACCCTATAAATATAAATAAACACTTTTATTTATCACCATACTGATTACTCATTATTCATTGTTTCGGTTTTATCAACTTTATACTTGAATTAAAAACACTAGTTGTCCCATGCTCCAAGCATGTACACTATGTTTTTCTTAAACAATAGCTTTGCCATACACCAAGTATGCACTCTATGTTTGTCTATGATCCTTACTTTGTGAAATAAACCAATTGAACATAATTTCAATGATTCTAATTTCACACTCCCAAATCCTTATCGAAAAATGTGAGAATTTCAAATTCCTATCATTTATCGAAATCTGTTTAGATTTTAAACTTATATGCACTGACCCTCCTGTAATGAATATGTACAAAGTCACAAAGACTTGTCAACAGTCATTATAAGGTATTCCAATGGAGATCAACTCCGTGGAAACTAAGTCTCATATTCAAAGTACATTGCTTTGGACATGCTTCTTGCATTAAGTTTTCTAATCTTACACAGATAACTTCCACCTATGGAGACAACTCCATATTCTCATTTTGACTATCACTTCTGAACAAGAGATGCCTCTTTTCAGAATATGTCAATATGGTCCTTCCAAAATTAGCACCATACTTCCAACTGTCCCTGAGCAACCAATCTTTGGTAAACCTCAGATTGTCCTCGACAATTGCTTAATCAGTTTAGTCATATCCAATTCTAGACCTTTTCCCTTCTTAATGCCTCTGGGCATTTGGAAAAATTTAGAAATGACAAATATTATAGCACATGCAATCGATCCTGTACCCAAAGCAAATGGTACACGATTCATGATGTCTCACATAAAGACATGATTCTAGACCAGTCTTTTGCTACAATATTTTTATTTGCCATGTTTTCAAAATTTAACTATGAAGAGGGATGCCGTAATCGTAATTGAATTTTGAGAACGCAATATATAGAATTTCCTTAAGTTGAACCAATCCAACATGAATTTCATATATATATTCTTGACTAAGGATGATTTAGGTCTCAATCTAAGCCTTTAGAACTGAAATGAAGTATATCCTCTCCCTTAATTATAGCAAAACAACTTTTTCAATCCCTGCAGCCTCACGAATTGAAACTTTTGTTTTCTATATTTAACATTGCTAACTTGCAACACTAACAATAATTATCATGCTCCCACTAACATGATGATTATTAGCATAACACTTATGCTCCCACTAGCTTTGACATGTACTCAGAAATCAGCTGGACTTCTAGAAATCAATACTTTATTGACTTTCTTACCAAAGTTCAGATTTATGATACGAGATGCTTTGATAAAACTTTATTAAAATCATACACCTTTCCTTAGATAGCATGCATGTGTGTCTAAACAATTTCAGAACTATGAAAAGGGATGCAGTAATAATAGTCTCAATTGTTTAGACCTTTTGCCATCTGCTTCAAATCTACTTGGTGGAAGTGTTTCCTCACCATCATTTTCATGAATCAGAGAGAAACCTTATGACCCTTAGATTTTATGGTGTATGTATTCTTATCCATGTGAATCGTCAAAACCATAGTCACAAGACAAGGATAATGACAAATCCAAACTCATATGGACTGAACTTATCCAATCTTAACTTCTTGCCACCAGGCAGTCAGGGCCTGCCATTGCTTCCAAGTTGTTATGCAACCAATTGAGAATTTTCAGAACTCCTATGCAAAGCCAACTTTAACTGGAATGGGCACAGAATATGTCAACACGATAGGTTATAAACCTCAAGTCGTGTGCTAGTGAAGAACCTCAGGTTTTATTCTTGATTAGTTCTTGAAATTCTTTTTAGGATCTTTAAGACTCCCACTGTCCTCTTAACATGTAAGACTATCTTGCCAAATATTCAAGAGATAGTGCGGATTCTTTATCAAGACAAACACTTCACACAATTGGCCTTAGTTGGTCTTTGTTTTATCCAAAACATCACAACTTACCAATTTCAAATGTACAAGAGTAGGACACTTTTACTCTTACATTTGACAAGTGTTTCAAACCTTTCTTTAAGATATGTCACTCAAGTTACAATCTTGGAGTATGACTCTAAGAATTGTTTTGGAACGAAGTATGACTCATCTTCCTGATCTAACCATTTCAACAATTCATGACTCCTCTTCTTAGTCATAAGAATGCACTAAGATGACCTTTAGAGGACTAATTGTGATATGATTTCTAAATCATTAAGATGATCACAAACATGATACTAAAGTACTCTCCCATCTTTTTAGATTTGAGAAACTTTTATCTTTCTGCCTAATTTGATTCTTCCCATTCGTTCTGCGATACATTGAGACTTTTCCAATGTTTCAGAATTATACTTAAACTTGTAAGTATAACCATATTTACTAAACTTTAGTAAATCAAATAGTCTTAACGAGCTTTGTGGTGGACATGACCAGTGCACAAGAATGTGTACTCGATCCCTTTAGTCATTCACTTGACTCACACATCAATGTGAACAAGTAATTAGTCTTGATTTTCCAATGCTTGAAAGTTCTCATTCATCATACTATTCAACTTGCATGATTCCAAGTTTCGGTCCAATTGAAACTTGGGCGATGAGGAACTTTCCTGATTTGGTAAATTTAGACACTACCACAAATGAAAGAATTAAATCCATTTTCCAATATTGTTGTCAGTGGAATCATATAAGCAACAATTTTCCACAAATGTCATTGTAAGGATACTTCAAATAAATAAAATTAAACAATTTTCTTTTATTTTAAAACTTTGCGGAAAAACTTATCCTTACAATCCACATGGAAAATTGTTGTTATCTATTTCATAGCAATATATCATAACTTCTTAAGCAACTGCTCAAAATTCTGATGCGATCGAAATCCACCTTCGCGATCAGAATCAGCATATACTTCCTTTAAGATTTCTCTCTATTCTTTGATTCTTAAAACATCAACATGTGACCCAGTCACATCATGTAATGAGGATCTCAGAATAGAACTTAACAGAGTTAGATAATGGGCTCTACCTGATGTAGAGTCAAACTTATTGACTTTAACATCCTTAGGTAAATTTGGCAGCTTTGCAATCAACGCCCCTTCCTTTGGCAAAATAAACATATGGACCCTTTGGTAATGGGACTATCTCAGACTTAGCCTTTCTCTTTACCATTTGGTCAACCGGGTTGACTATGGCCAATCCCTTTCCATTGGGAAGAGAATGTTTTTTCTGGATTTCCAGTGTCACCATTGTCACTGTCCATAAAGTTTTTGGGAAGTTGATCTTCTAATCAAATTTGCTTTACTATCGTTCCAAATCATTGCTGATTCAGCAGCACCAAGCAAATAGATATGATCATTAAGGTTCATGTCATAGTCTGTTTCATAGTAGTCCCAAAGGAACTCACTATGTAACTTAGAAAGTGATTGAACATCCAACTTTCTCAAGACTTTGACACCCAACTCTCCCGGCTTGTCAATATGTGACTTCATCTCTAAGATGTGATCACACATAGACCTTGCTTGCCATTAGGGCTTGAGTGACCTTGAACTTGTGGGTTAGGGAGAATAACTGGAGGAGGTGGAGGAAGAGAAGTATGACTTCCATGAGCCAAACTCGGGAAGTCGTATTCATTAGGAAAGCTTGGTTTGGGAAGATCATTGTTGTCTAAACCAGACATCAACAATGGGAGAAATTCACGTAAAGTTGATTTAAGTCCTTAATATAACACCCAATATGATATATTAAGGCTAGGACCCAACAAACTATTTTATAACTTGGAAGAGGGATGCCGTAATCCAAGCTATAAAATATTTGAAGGTAGGTGAATGACGATTCACCAATTTCCACCAAGATAAACGAAATGTATTATTAGGTTTTAATTGGTTTTGAAACTCCTAGATTCTTTTGAGATTCATTGAACTGTTCAATGGCATGTTTCAATCTCGAGTATGCCCTTCAGGTTTTGTGACTGGGATGCCGAGGATCGCAAAACAAGGTGTGAATAACCATGCAAATATACTTGGTACCCTTAAGTGTTTACCCCTCAATCGATGTGCCGGTTAACCACACACGCTCCATCGATACTATGATAAACATTAAGTTACCCTTTGCCTACCTTGTTAAATATGAGTTAGTGTGCCGGTTAACCACACACGCTTCACTAACCGACTTAAACAAAGTGCAAAGTGTAATTTCATGGGTTAGCACCAAATTCACATTTTCCTAAGTAACTAAGATTGGGAATTTATAAATGTTTAGTTACTTAGTATTTGTCATTAATACTTTTAATGAAGGGAGAATTATAGTCCTTGTCCTACCCGTTCGGCTAACGACCCTCCACCGGTCAAGGAAGCGGTGGGTGAGAGTGGACACCCATTAAACTGCCATTTTATAGGCAGTAACCTTATACCCCCCTTATAGACCGGCTTCGTGAATGAGGCCTACTAATGGTAAGACGACTTGCTCTTATACATATAATATATTAAACTTTTAATATTATAATAGTATAAGGGTGTATTTTAGACATTTAAAATACTTGGTGGTTTAATCTATTAATTAAACTATACTCTTAATTTAATTAAATTTAAACCACGTCATTATGGAATTATTAATTCTCTTTTAATTAAACACTTTAATTATCTATTATTAAAGTCCATAAGAGTTAATTGAATTATTCAATAAAAACATCATAATTCCAATTATTAAATTCAAAATTAAAACCATTTAATTAATTGTTTAAGTTATGAATCCAAGAGTTTTAGAATTTAATTCTTTTTTTATCATAAAAAACTTTTTCCAAATTCCAAAACTTGAGGACAAGTTTTGTAACTCTTGAAAACTTTTGGATTCCATAACTTATGGAGTTAAATACTTGTTTTATGATGAAACTTTTCATGTTTCATAACTTAAGAACAAGTTATGGAATTCTTTAAAACATTAAGACCAAGTTTTGTAACTCCATAAAAAACTTTGAATCAATTTTTTTAAAAACCTTTTTATATCCATAACTTATGGATGTTTCAAAAAACTCTTTAGATCAAACTTTTAAAACTAATAAAATAATCATATCATTTTATCTTTTACTAAATTTGACCTAATTCAACTCATATAGCAAATGATTCAAATTTTACAAATAATTAGTTTTTCACAAAAACAAGTAATTATCTTAAAATTTGACAAACGTCATGTTTTTTTTTCCTTGTTTTTCCAACTTAAAAATAAAACATTTGCATCAATATAACAGAAAACAACCCATGGCTCTGATACCACTGTTGGGTTTTGAGCATTCTAACACTCCTATGGTGTACATGCAACCCTATAAACCTTAGATCTATGTTTTCTCTATTATACATGCAAATATTAACTATTCCAAGGTTTCATCCTAACTAGCATATTATGAAGCACCTATACTACAAAGTTCTAGTTAGATGACATACCTTTTGATGTAGCTTGATGTCTTCAAGCTTTAAGAGCTTAGCCCCAATAGTGTGGAAGCCTCAAATGGAATCACAAATCACCAAAACACCTTGGAAGAACTTGAGAGAATATGTATGCACACTAAAATCGGCCCACTCTTATTTTCACACACTTGTGCCAATTTTGTGAGCCAAGGACCCCTTTATATATTATGGAGGATTAGGGTTACATCCATATAAACCCTAATACCCATGACCTTTCATTTACATAGGATCCATGGGTTAAAAGCTCCATGGACCATCCATGAAAGCTTAGCCCAACCTAAATGAACTTGGCCCATTCCATATATATAAGAGTCCATATTTAATTAGTTCTTTTTTATCACTTAATTAATTCTAAATTAATTCTTGATCAATACTAATTAAATAATATGATTCCATATTAATATATTAGAACTTATAATATATTAATATAAATCATAAATATACTATTCTCAAAAGACTATCCATATAAATTGTGCCGGTGAAGTGCAACCCAAATGGACCATGTCGGGTCGGGTCAAGTACATACCAAATATAGTTATGGACTTAGACATTAATCCAACAACAAGGTCAGACTAGCATCCTGTCTTCTGAAGGACAGGGCACGTGATTGGTGGGAGGAGATCGGGCATGTTATCGGAGATGACGCAACTCTTGATGCGATGACCTGGGCTGATTTTACTACCAGGTTCAGAGCCGAGTTTGCACCGGTTATTGAGGTGCAGCAGTTAGCTAGGGAGTTTCAGGATCTTACCCAGACTACAGAGACAGTGGCGGAGATTACCGCCAAGTTCAGGGAGAGGGCTCTTCTCGTTCCTCAGTACGCAGCTGATGAGGAAATGAAGAAGGCCCGTTATCATGAGATGTTGCGGAGTGATATCCGCCAGTTTGTGAGCCGGTCCAGCTGTAAAACGCTGGATGATATGATTGCGAGGGCTCGAGAGAGAGATAGATTTGGAGATGGAGAAGAAGAGGAAGCCAGAGGCGGCATCTGGTACAGGGAGTTCGGGCAAAAGCCCAAGGTATCGGATCACAGACCTAGAGGACAGTAGAGCCACAGTCGGTGTGGCAAGTGTGGGAGATTGCACGATGGGGCGTGCAAGGCAGGGAGTCCCGGATGCTACAAGTGCGGCCGGACTGGGCACATGAGCAGAGATTGTACAGCTACTACCACTACTACCACAACATCTGATCTGATTTGCTTCCATTGAAATCAGAGGGGACATAAAAAGTCACAGTGTCCGAGTTTGGCAGCAGCAGGGAAGGTGGCGGCACCAGCCCCTGCTACATTGAGGATTACAGACGGCCGTCAGGGCCGGGGTGAGGCGCCAGTGGCGAAGAGTAGAGCTTTCCAGATGACAGCAGAGGAGGCGCGAGCGACTCCTGATGTAGTGGCGGGTACGTAAATTCCTCTTGTCTCTTTATTGATATTGATTGTTTCTCATGGTTATATGTTTTCGTATAGGGTCGTTCTTAGTGAACGGCATTTCAGCTACATTATTGTTTGACTCGGGGGCTACCCACTCATTTGTTTCACTTGCGCTTAACAAGAGGTTTAGCAGAGCTCCGGGGGAGCTGGATTGTCCACTTGAGGTTGAGATAGCGGATGACAGGACCGTCAGGGTCGCGAGAGTACATAGGGGGTGTTCGCTGCAGTTATTTGATGAGCAGTTTTCAGTGGACTTGGTTCCTATTCCCCTGCGAGCCAATAAGGTTATAGTGGGTATGGATTGGCTGAGCCCTAATGGGGCAGTGATTGATTGTGAGCTGCAGTTAGTGAGGGTTCGCACTCCCAGTGGGGGAGAGTTAGTGATTCGGGGCGAGAGGCCACAGCACGGACCAGTTCTTTGTTCAGCGGCGAGAGCGAGGCGCTACGTTCAGCAGGGTTGTGCGGGGTACATCGCCTATGTTATAGATGCTCGGGAGAAGGGTAAGGCGACAGTTGACGATGTACCAGTAGTTCGAGAGTATCCGGACGTATTCCCAGAGGACTTGCCTGGGATACCTCCGGAAAGACAAGTCGAGTTTCGGATTGACCTGGTTCCGGGTGCTGCTCCGATAGCCAAAGCACCGTATCGGTTAGCTCCTCCAGAGATGCAGGAGTTGTCTACGCAGCTGCAGGAGCTGCTAGACAAGGGTTTCATCAGGCCAAGTAGTTCACCATGGGGGAGCCCCGATCCTATTCGTGAGGAAGAAGGATGGGTCGCACCGTATGTGCATAGATTACCGGGAGCTAAACAAGGTAACGGTGAAGAACCATTACGCACTCCCGAGGATAGATGATTTGTTTGACCAGCTTCATGGAGCATCTTGGTTCTCCAAGATTGATCTACGGTCAGGATATCACCAGATGCGGGCCAGGGATGAGGATGTGCAGAAGACCGCTTTTAGGACCCGCTATGGTCATTATGAGTTTGTGGTGATGCCGTTCGGGCTCACCAACGCTCCAGCCGTGTTCATGGATCTCATGAACCGCGTATGCAGACCGATGCTGGATCGGTCTGTGATAGTGTTCATTGATGACATCTTGGTTTATTCCAAGACTCGGGAGCAGCATGAGGAGCACCTGAGAGAGGTGCTAGAGACGCTGAGGAGGGAGAGACTGTTCGCGAAGTTCTCCAAGTGTGAGTTCTGGTTGCGCGAGGTGCAGTTTCTTGGTCACCTCGTCAACCAGATGGGTATACTAGTAGATCCGGCCAAGATAGAGGCCGTGATGCAGTGGGAGGTCCCGAGGTCTCCAACTGAGATTCGGAGTTTCCTAGGACTGGCAGGGTACTACAGGAGATTCATCCAGGATTTCTCCAAGATAGCAGTTCCGCTCACCCGACTGACCAAGAAGTCGGTGGTGTTTTGTTGGGGGCCTGAGCAGCAGGCAGCATTTGAGACCCTCAGACAGAGATTGTGCGAGGCGCCGATTCTCACCCTGCCAGATGGAGTAGAGAATTTTGTAGTTTACTGTGATGCTTCGATCACAGGTATGGGAGCAGTGTTGATGCAGCGAGGGCATGTGATAGCTTATGCCTCTAGACAGTTGAAGCCTCACGAGGCTAACTATCCGACGCAAGATTTAGAGCTGGGGGCAGTGGTGTTCGCCCTCAAGATTTGGAGACATTACCTCTATGGGGTCCGCCGTATCATTTACACGGATCACAAGAGTTTGAGGTACCTCATGGATCAACCAAATCTGAACATGAGGCAGCGCCGATGGTTAGACGTGGTAAAGGATTATGACTGTGAGATCCTTTATCATCCGGGCAAGGCCAATGTAGTGGCCGACGCCCTGAGCCGCAAGGCGGTAGCTGCCCCGATCAGGGATATTTGTCTGAGGATGACAATGATTACTCCATTGTTGGAGCAGGTTAGAGAGGCACGGGTTGAGGGCCTGAAGGAGGAGAGGTAGAAGTGTGAGAGGATTGTTGGCCGAGTAGCTTCCTCTTACTATGACAGTCGAGGATTGTTGACCCTTCATGGGAGAGTTTGGGTACCGTACTGGGGAGGAGTACGGCATGTACTGATGGATGAGGCCCACAAGTCTCGGTTCTCCATCCACCCGGGGGCGACGAAGATGTACAGAGATCTTCGACCCGATTATTGGTGGCCCTGCATGAAGCGAGACGTAGCTTGGTATGTGGAGAGATGCCTGACCTGCAGGAAGGTCAAGACGGAACATCAAAGGCCCCATGGCAAGATGCAGCCGTTAGACATTCCTGTGTGGAAATAGGAGGATATCACTATGGATTTCATCACTAAGCTTCCCAAGACCGCACGTGGAGTTGACTCGATTTGGGTCATAGTGGATCGGCTGACCAAGAGCGCGCATTTCATACTGATTCAGGAGAGCATATCGGCCGAAAAGTTAGCCGATATTTATGTGCGCGAGGTAGTGGCACGACACGGAGTGCCTGTATCAGTAGTATCAGATCGAGACGTCCGGTTCACTTCCAGGTTTTGGAAGTGGTTTCATGACGAGATGGGGACTCGTCTTCACTTCAGCACCGCTTTCCACCCTCAGACGGACGGGCAGAGCGAAAGGACGATTCAGACTCTCGAGGAAATGCTGCGGGCATGTGTTCTAGATTTTGGGGGCAGTTGGGATACGTATCTTCTATTAGCGGAATTTTCGTATAACAACAGTTACCACGCCAGTATTGACCGCCCTCATTTCGAGATGCTTGACGGGAGGAAGTGTAGGACCCCGATTTGTTGGGGCGAGGTCGGTCAGAGGGTCATCGGGAGCACTGAGGTGGTGCTTAAGACCACAGAGTTGATCTAGCAGGTCCGTAGCAGACTGCAGACTGCGCAGAGTCGACAGAAGAGTTGCGCCGACAGGAGGCGTTCGGACTTGGAGTTTCAGGTGGGTGGTATGGTCCTCCTAAAAGTGTCACCCTGGAAGGGTGTTATCAGATTTCGAAAGAGGGGCAAACTGGGCCCCAGATTCATTGGTCCGTTTAGGGTTTTGGCCCGGGTGGGTCGGGTTGCTTATCGGTTAGATCTCCCAGCAGAGCTCAGCCAGATCCACAGCACGTTCCATGTTTCTCAGTTGCGGAAGTGCTTAGTGGATGATTCAGCAGTGGTACCCCTGGAGGACATTCAGGTTGACGATAGCCTGAACTATATCGAGAGACCAGTGGCGATTCTAGATCGCAAGGTGAAAGAGCTAAGGAACAAGTCAGTAGAGTTAGTTAAGGTGTAGTGGCAGCACCGCAAGGGTTCGGAGTGGACGTGGGAGCCCGAGGAAGAGATGAGGGAGCACTACCCATAGTTGTTTCCAGAGACAACAGACTTCGAGGACGAAGTCTAAGATAAGTGGGGGAGATTTGTAACGCCCCGTTCCTGGTACGTATTAATTTATTAAAAGTCTTTTATAAAGGGCTACTCGACGAGTAGTAGTCCTAACTCGTCGAGTAGATCGCAGGTTTGGACGCGGGTTTTAAGTGATCTACTCGGCGAGTCCGCGCATGGACTCGACGAGTAGGCCAGTCTGGATGAAACCCTAATCCTTAGGGTTTGTACCCTATTTAAACGTCCTTATAGCCCCCATCCCAGCCTCCAGCACCCCTAGAGCGTTCCCCCTCAAAACCCTAGCCTCCATAGGTGAGTTTGAGTGATTCCTTCTTGATTTTTGAGTGTTTTGGTGTATTCTTGGAAGTATAGAAGGGAAGGAAAGGGAGAAGGTGCAAAGGAGAAGAAGGAGATCCAGAAGCTAGCTTCCATTTACTACTTCATCTGGTAATAAAGTCTCTACCTTGTTCATTTTCCTAGTAGATCTTCATATATGCTTGTTTTGCCACTTTTGGGACATTTCAAGGTCCAAACTCGAGATTGGAGCCCCTTAGGGTAGTGAACTATAGATCTGGACATCATTGAGCTCCAGGAGCTCAAAGTAGCTACCTTTATGCAAATATAGCCTTGTTCCAAACCCTAAGTGCTTAGTGTTGGATGATTTTGGTGTTTTAGCCCCATTCTCGTGTGCATGCACGTAAAGTTGGAAAATTTACGTGAAAAACCAGCCCTAGAAGCCCAGATCTATGAAATGGATGCACTGAAATCGACTAGAACCGACTATATAGTAATGCCATGCAGGAGACTCAGCGAGTCCAAGGCAATCTTCTTGCCTCAAGAACAGACTCGACGAGTTGTTCATACAACTCGACGAGTCACAGTCAGGACGTGTTCTTATGATGAAGGAGAACTCGACGAGTTGTTCATACAACTCGACGAGTCGGATGAAGTTGGACTCGATGTTAGTATCGAAGAAGAACTCGTCGAGTCTTTGCCAAACTCGACGAGTAGAAGCGGGTAGAGGATTAGAAAGAATGATAAGGACTCGGCGAGTTGGCGGCCCAACTCAGGGAGTCCGGTCAACTGAAAGTTCCGGACTTCGGTCCGATGCAGTATGCAGTATATGTGTTTATGCTAGTAGTTATGATTATGCCATGCTATGTTCAGTTAGTTCCGGACTTCGGTCCGATGCAGTTTCCGGACTTCGGTCCGATGCAGAGGGCAAGGCTCTGGTTAGTTCCGGACTTCGGTTCGATGCAGTTTCTGGACTTCGGTTCGATGCAGAGGGCAAGGCCCTGGTTAGTTCCGGACTTCGGTCCGATGCAGTTTCCGGACTTCGGTCCGATGCAGTTTCCGGACTTCAGTCCGATGCAGAGGGCAAGGCCTTGGTTAGTGTCGGACTTCGGTCCGATGCAGTGGGCAAGGCCCAGTAGTTGCTTTATATGTTATTGTTGGGTATGTGTAGTTTGGGGGAGCTCACTAAGCTTCGTGCTTACAGTTTCAGTTTTGGTTTCAGGTACTTCAGCTAGCAAAGGGAAGGGCTCGGGATGATGGCATGGCACGCACCACAGTTTTAGCCTGGGAGTTAGACTCTGATGTTTGATATGATCTTTACACTAGTTTCGATTTGATAAATTTATTATGACATTTTGAGATATATGATTCATGGGTTTGTCTTTTAATATTTGATATTATGGTTTAGTAAAGTTTTTAAGGAAAAAATTTTGGGTGGTATTTTCTAAGCGTTACAGGTAGTTGGGTATAGCTAGTGTCATGGTAATACCCATGGATGACATATGGGTCATTGGTCAATGTGGTAGTTGCCAGATTAAAAAGGTATATATCAATTGTTCCGGTTGTGATTTAAAATAGATTGATTTTTTTTTAAATTATGATTTTTGACAAAACTACCCTTACTAATCAAATATGAGTCATTGTATGTATGTTGGCAATTTGGTTATTTTATAGTCAACATCTTGTAGGCACCATAATTTTTCCGACGAATCACGTCGTTTCAGTTCTTCAGTCTCATTTCAGTCACTTGGAATCAACCCCAATTTCAAAATTCCGACAGTCAAAAAACCCTAAAATCGTTTTTACATAATCGTTATCTTAGTCGAGGAATAACATTATGGAAGCCAGTACTTCTTCGAAGATGCAACCAAGAAAGCAAAGCAAATTGCTTACTAACATGCCATTGGAAGTGATTGAGAAGATAATAGTCGAGTTGGGAAAATTTTCAGCAGTCGATGCTTTCAAGATGAAGAGTGTTAAAGTATGTCTTCGATCCTGCTATTACACGTGTATATTTGATTTGTGCTTACAGTTTGGGACCAATATTGTGTTTCGTTTGCAGTTGCAGAATCTTGAACGAGGAAGGAAAAATGGAAGAAATATACAAACATATGGAGGTAGATGGATTACGATTTTGTCGTTGGTCTGACCAGAAACATGCAGTTGTCAACAAATGCAAAGAGATGAGAAACTCAAATATTCTATTCAGGGATGGATTGGTACGTTGTTATATACGTAGTATTAATTAATTTGTTTCTTGTTTTGCATTACTTTAACTGGAAATTATGTGATTAATGTTTTTTTTAGATGAAGTTATTTTTCTTGGAAGCTGATCATGAAGGAATAATGATGCTTGAAGAAGCATATGCATTGGGACATTTGGATTCAACATTTGTCGTGGGAATGATGTTGATGGTAGTAGGCAGATAGAGGAAGAAGGAAGCTTTGGACATGTTGAAGAATGCTTACCGCAGAATAAAAGGTACTTGGAATCTTAGAGCAACTTTTTCAAAGGTCCATCTCCACTTAAATAGGGACGGGAGAAAACATGCACACTTCCATTGCTTCCATAGAACTTGTGTAATGCATAAGTCTGTGATTAGTGTGTCAGACGCTTTTGTGAATGGATACAAATGGGTGTTTAGGTGTGAAATTTGTTTGTGGGATGCTTGTTTTGTTAGGTTTGCTAGGGAGTTTGGGATCATTTATGAGTAGTTTGTTGATATGTACTTTCATATTATGACAATAATGATATGTACACTCTTTTGGTTTAATATATGAATATATAGTAAGTTACTTGATAAGTAGTTACTTGATGTTGTTACTTGATTAGTAAATATGTTGTGTTGTTAATAAGGGACTAAAAGAGTAAAAGTTTGGAAAGTCTTGTGTCAAAATGAAAGTCAACAAAAGCTTACTATTCCTAACTTGTTCAAGTTTATATATATATATATATATATATATATATATATATATATATATATATATATATATATATATATACACACACATATTAGTGTTTATATTATGTTAGTAAAATTAAATGGTTGCATTATAATTATCAAATTTTGACATATATGTTAATTTATTGTATGTTCCTTTAGAATTAAATGGTTGTGTTATACTTATCAAATTTTGAGATATATGTTAATTTAGTAAAATTAAAGAGTAAATTACACGAATGGTCCCTATGGTTTGGGATAATTTGCGCGTTTGGTCCCTAACTTATTTTTTTAACTCGGAAGGTCCCTACTGTTTGTTTTTGTTACTTGCTTGGTCCCTAATATTTATTTTTGTTGCACGTTTGGTCCCTGTCTTACCTAAAATAACTATTATTTAAATAGGAAAAAATGGTGGGGCATGTAAGGTAAGGTGAGGGGTGGGGTTGAGGGTGTGTTTATTTAAATAAATTAAAAAAATCAAGAGAAAAATAGTCTTTTTAGATAAGACAAGGACCAAGCGCGTAACAAAAACAAACAGTAGGGACCTTCCGAGTTAAAAAAATAAGTTAGGGACCAAACGCGCGAATTACCCTAAACCATAAGGACCATTCGTGTAATTTACTCAAAATTAAAATCACCATTTTAGTGTGTGATTGGATTGAAAACACCATTTTAATGTGTAAACATCACCATTTTAATGTTTTGCCATTGGAGTTGGTCTAATAAGTGGAGTATAATATCTGAAACGATTTGTAGTAAAGATACATTTGTTATATTTATATTGTACATATATAATTACTTCAAATATCATGTATTAATTCAAATCAACATTAACGAATATAATATTAAAGTTATTCAATTGTGAGAAACATAAAGCAGTTTAGTTCAGTCGGATGACACGTCTTTCTTCTTTCCTGAAGTCGCAGGTTCGAATCCTACTTCCTTCAATCTTTTTATTTAACTTCGTCTTTTTCATTTAAACTGTCAAAGTTCCACTTTGACCCATAAAAGGTTATAATGTTTGAATAATTTGTTTTGACACAACTGCCCTTAGTAATCACATATTTGGAATGATTTCAAAGGCAATTTTGTCTTTTTGCACTGTACATCGTTTAGGCGCCATGATGGTTCTGATGTCATGTCGTCATTTCAATGCTTCAACCATTCAAAACGTCTTAAATCTTCCCGACGGTAAAACTGCAGAAAAACATATAAACACCCAAATCGCTGATAGATAATCGCTCCGAAAATCAATTTTCCCCGATAATATTGACGTTGGTACTTAGTCGACAACCAAAGCATCATAAAGTAAGGTTTTTTTTTCCTTACCTTGTTACACCGTTTTTCACATATACGCCTAATTTTGTTTTTAAAAAAAAATTGAAATCAACTAATGCAATGTGTATTTTGTAAGTAGAATGTCGAATACAAGAAGTTGTAGTTCGTTGGATGATCTTCCAATAGAGATTTTGAGTCGGATTATTGTAATGTTAGGATCAGAATCTACAAAAGACGTCATCTCTACAAGAATTTGGTAATTCTCACTAAATATCAACTAATGAATGTTTATTTGAAGAAATATAACTTGATTTATTAGTTATTTAGTGTATATTTCAATTTTTGAAGATCAAAAAAAGATGTATGCAGCGGGGGGTGATCCTCAAGTGTTCAGAACGACATCCCTGCACATGATTTAAGGGATGGATCCCAAACATCTTAATGCTAATTTATTTATACGCACACGTACATTGCATAATAACATTGAAGTCATGTTTAGACAAGGAGTGGTATGTGTAATTTCAGTAATTTTATGTAATTTGATTTCATTTATTAATTTTCAGTGTCATTGATGTTAATAATATTTTTATTCTGTTAACAGGAGGAGTGCTTATGTAATGGCAATTTTGATGTACGAATGACTTTGTTGAGACAAGCAGCAGATGAAGATCATCTTGAGGCAATTTGTTTGCTTGGAATGATCTACATTTCAAGAGGGTCTCCTCAGTGTGATCAATGTATGTATGGTATATATGTACATTAAATTGTGTATATAGTTAATTAATACATGCTTCCGCCAATAAAGAGACATTTGTGAATTTCTTGGTTGACCCGGCAAAAGGAAGGTCAACCCTTAGACCGACTGACATTTTGGTTTTTGGATGGGTTGGAGGAAAACACGCTTGTGTGAACCTTATATGGGTATCCCCTCTTGTGGGCTTGAGGGTTGGGGTTTTCAAGGCTGGGAAGACTGCTTTAAAAGCTGCTACATGCACAGTCACAAAACATGAGATATCGTGCAAGAAAAATCAACGCGCATTCATACCATTCGTGTTTGATATATTTGGTTTCTTCGTGTCGAATACAGTGAAACTTTTTAATAGAGTGCAAAAGATCATGCATTGTAATGTTATGTCCCTAAATTTATAGATGTAGTCTTCAAAAGAATTAACTTTATCATACAAAAAATTTAACGGCGTAACTTGTTGCTCATCTGTCTTCTCACTCATTGTGTCGTGATCACTAATTTTAGTATATATAATCGGGGATATATAATTTATTTATTAAAAAATAAGGACATAAATGATGAATCCTATCCGTTTTCACATCTTATCAAATACATCCGATATATGTAATTTGGCACTTCTAATTTTATCCATATAATTTTGTTTTTTCTGGCATATACCAAAAGAAATTTTTGATAAGTTATGATACCATTTATAAATAATTAAATTCAAATCAACTGTTGCAGCTTGTAATAAAGAAGTAACGTTCATCTTTCAAAAACTACATTTTTTATAGGGAATATGACTTATTAAGGTAATTAACTTTTCGGTTTGTTCACATCTGGATAACTATCTTTTTTTTGTACACATCTAGGTAACAAACTTGTTGGAAGTGTTCACATGTGACCATTATGACTTGTTGTAGCAGGTAACATCCTAGATGTGGACACTTTCAACAAGTTCGTTACCTAGATGTGTACAAAAAAAATAGTACCCAAATATAAATTAAATGAAAAGTAAGAGTAAATTACACGAATATTCCCGGTGGTTTGGGGGAATTTGTGTTTTTGGTCTCTAACTTATTTTTTTAATTATGATGGTCCCTACTGTTTATTTTTGTTGCGCGTTTGCCCTTATTAATTTATTTTTTAATTAATTTTCTTATTTATGTATTTATTTTTTTTATATTTAAAAAAATTAATAGACCCCACCCATATATCTGTATCTCCTCACCGTAAACCTGAAACAACATTTGAGAAATTTAATTTGGGTCTCAACGGTCACCATCCCATCTCTCATCCTCCCCAACTTCTATTTCTTTTCCATCTTTAGTGACATCGACGTCTTCACAATCCTTCTTTTTTTGGTCCTTCAACTCTGGCGAACCAACACCATAACCCACTGTCTCTTCATCTTTAGTGGGTTGTGGTGTTGATTCGACGGAGTTGAATGACCGAAAAAAGAAGGGATGTTAAAGACTCGATATCCCTAAAGATGGAAACTAAATAGAAGTTGAGGAGGATGAGAGATGGGATGGTGAACAGATACAGATATGTGTGGTCTATTAATTTTTTTTAAATATATAAAGAATAAATACATAAATAAGAAAATTAATTAAAAAAAATAAGTTAATAAGGACATAATAGTCTTTTTAGGTAAGACAGGGACCAAACGCGCAACAAAAATAAACAGTAGGGATCATCCGAGTTCAGAAAATAAATTAGGGACCAAACACACAAATTCCCTCAAACCACATTGACCATGCGTGTAATTTACTCTTACTTTTCGTTTTGTTCATATTTGGGTAACTATTTTTTTTGTACACATCTAGGTAACAAACTTATTGAAAATGTTCACATCTAGAATGTAACCTGCTACAGCAGGTCATAATGGTCATATGTGAACACTTCCAACAAGTTTGTTACCTATATGTATACAAAAAAAAATTACCCAGACGTTAATAAACCGAAAAATTAATTATCTTAATAAGTTATATCCTTTATTTTATATATAGTTCGTAGGTAAGGAGACATTGTACATCAATAAACATGGTTTAAAAAGTTGGAAAAAGAAATTAGTAGTTAAGTTGCAGGGTACGATTGAAGCAGGATATAATAATGACATTTAAGCATTGACAACTCCGTCAGAGAGTTAAGACGAAACAGAGTATAATGTTCTTTAACGGCAATTTTAACTTTTCCCTTTTCCCTTTTCCATTCTAATTTAAAAAGACAAAAACAGATAATTTTCCAATAATTTTACGTCTCATAAAATATAATTGTTGGGATTTGATATTGTTAGATGTTATTAATATTCAAACATTAATATATATATATATATATATATATATATATATATATATATATATATATATATATATAGGGAAAGGATCAATTGAGAACACCAAAAAGGTTGAGAACGCGAGAACAGCTCTGAACCAATCAATACATAAGGGCGTTAACGGAATTTAGCAATGTAATTAAATTATAAAAAAATAAAATATAATCATATTTTCCTATAATTTAGGGATTATGACAGTTTCCTTAAAACAAGAATTTAATGTTATTTTTAATATTATTAAGGGATAAAAAAAACGTTATTTCCGATTTTGTTTTGAGAGTTTTCAGAATTTTTTTTATTATTCGCCATGTATAGATATTCATTGGTGAATAATGGTGTTCATGACAGATTTACTAGAACTTAAAAATTGTTCGTGACAGATTTACCGGAATTTTTTTCTAGAATTTTCAAAATTTATATGATATCATGTTAATCATGAATGAGTAAAAAGTAGACAAAAAAAGATGTAATATACGACTTATTTATCTAACAACAATCAATGGAAATATATTCATCTAGTAACATTCATAAATGAGTAATGTTACATTACTTTTATTCAAAAATACATACATCTAATATTCGTCATGTTTTATTCTTAAATGAATAAAACTAAATTTAATTATACTCATAAATACATATTTGTTTCTTTTCTCGCTGCTACATATGTTTCTTTTTTCTTGTGATGAATCTTTTCACATGAAATATGATGCTTTGATATTAACTTGTGTAGTTTTTTTACAGCAGAAATTCGCAAGCAACACTTTGTAAGGTCATAACTATTTCGAATTCACCTGCCTTGAATACCTATCACAATTTTTAGACAAGTGAAAAATCAACTTTGATTTTTGATATTTGAAATCCATACAGAATAGTTATAATCATAAAATAAATACAGTACAATAAAAAGATAAATAATTCCAATACATATGCAATCCTAAATGAATAAAGCATAGTTATGATATATAAAAATAATCTAAAAACACATATAATCATAAATAAACAAAGCACAGTTTCAATCATATATAAAAAAGTCAAGATACAAATATAATCAAAAATGAATAAAGCATGATATAGAGATAAACAAATACGATATAATCACAAGCATAAGTGAATAATGCATAAGTGTAATCGTATATAGAAAAAAATCAAAATTTAGTAGTAATCGTAAATGAATAACACAAATTTCTAATCAGATATAAAAAATCTTTGTAATCAGAAATGAACAAAATATTATAAGAATCAAAATTTAAACTCAACTAAAGCATTTGTAATCATACATAACATCAAGAAACAAAAACTAAATTGTTGGAGCAATGGATAGTAAAAAAAATTAAGATAACTAAGTAAAAGAAGGAACCAAATTTGTGTGTTTACTGTGTATCAATAAGGACCAATAATCTTTGTCCTCCCACCCTCCTGTTTTCGTTTGTAATAGCAGCCATCCAAGAAAAAAAACTTGTGTCCCAACTCTCCTCCAATTGATTATCAGTGCCATGTGTTGCTGATTAATCTACGACCATATGTGAAAGAATTTATACCTTCAAATCTGATTTGTGGGTGATTGCAGTAGGAAAAAAAACTTTGTGCCCTAGCTCTCCTTCAACCAATTACCAGTGTCTTCCACAACCATTTCCGTCCTTTAAGGCTTGAAGGGTTCTTCGATTTTCTGTTGGATTAGGGTTCCACAACCATTTTCGTCCTTTGAGGCTTGAATGATTCCCCGATTTTTTGTTGGATTAGGGTTTAAGAAAACATGAAATAATAGAGGATAGATGTGAGGTGATGGTGTGATGGTCGACGATGGTTGCAAATGACTGTATAAAGTAATCGACGATGGAGGTTGGCGGCAGATGATGAAGGAAAACGGTGGTGAGATAGCAATGGAGAAGAGGAGATAACGTGAAGAATGGTGGGGTGTGTGGCCGCTATTCTCAAAATAATAAGATTAGGGTTCTGTAGTTAAGTAGAGAGAGAGAGAGAGAGAGAGAGAGAGAGAGAAATGAGGAATAAGACTATCATACCTAAATTATAGGAATTTCTATTTAATTAAATTATATGGATTTCCTATTATACCCTTTTAGCCATTTCAAAGTTACGTATTTAGCACATCACTTTTATAATATACATAAACGGTCCAGTTAATTATAGCCCTAGATCTAATTATTTAGAAGGTTGTGATCTGTTCTCGCGTTCTCAACCTTTTAGGTGTTCTCATTTGATCCTACTCCTATATATATATATATATATATATATATATATATATATATATATATATATATATAAAGAGAGAGATGATGGTTCAAATAAAAACATTAAATAAAATGAGAAAATAAGAACGTTTCTCAACCAATTGTTTTCTTTAATTAAGTTATTTTTGGTAATTAATAAAATGTATTATTAAAAATTTGATTAATAATATGTAAGGGTAAAAGGGTAAAATGACAATTGTATTTTGAGATAATTATGTAAATAAGAGAACTTTGTGGGATTATTAAATTTTCTAAATTTCTATTTTCATATAGTTAAAATTCCAAAAATTTTGAAATACTAATTTTTAAATTTTTCGAGTTGATATTCATTATAGAATATATTATATACTAGCTAATTCCATATAACAATACATATTCAGAATAGAATATATATAAAAATTCACACATATTAATAACATAATGTATTCTTTATTTAATAATGATATAAAAAGAAATTTTTATATACAAAAGTCTTAAAAATATAATAACGTACATAAAAATATGAACTTATGTAAAAAATAAAGTATATATACAAATTGAAGAAAGAAAAATTATAAAAGTTCTATGTATTATATTATTTTTTTTTGTTGCTGTTATAGGTCTTGACTATATTTCTTTCTTGGGCTTGACTATTTTCTTTCTTGATCTTGGTTATTTTCTTTCTTTGAGTTCTTTTAACCTGTAAATACTAAAAAAAAAGGTGTATACAAAATTTCTTAATAGAATAATAACAAAAATACTAAGATATATGTAGAAATTCAAAGTGGAATAATGTAAGTACTAAGTTGTATTAAGAAATTCATAATAGAATAACATCATACCATCATCAACTATTAAGCTGTACTTAAAAATTCATAAAAGAAACCATATGAAATCAATACTTTTAGTATTCATATTAGTGTGAGAACAAGATCTTTCTGATGCGCAGGGACAAGGTTTGAGAACTCAAACCTTGAGTGAATGCTTAAGATCAATGTCTGCTTACTAATAAATGTTCAAGTCAAGTCTGGAAAGACCAGTCAAGTCTTAGATAATGTATTCAGCAAATGATCAAGTCATTTAATGAACAACGAGAATAACTGATCAAGGTAAAGCTAATAAATGAAGAACAAGAAGAATGTTTGAATGAACTTAGTGAAAATGCTAAAAGTGAGTGAAAACATCCGTTGTTGACTTGTATTGAATACTCATATAAATAGGAGTGAATATTACAGCGAATTAACTGAAGGGTTTACATAGGACTGGACAAAAGACATCATTCTGACATTCTGATTGTCCAAATACAACTATAGACTAAGTCCTATGAAACGTTACATCAATACTAAGACAAATACAATAAATGCACAAAAGACAAAACAGTTTCACTCCAGATCAGCATCATTCCGGACATGACAGTCAGCTCTGGAATGTCTTCGGTCTTCACATCTTCTTACCTGGTCCGGACAGATTCCGGACCACTCTTCACTTCGGATCATACACTTCGGAATTAGTACTTAGGATTGCTAGAGGTTCACTTTCTGGTTCTAACAATCTCCCCCTAAGTGAACTTAGCAATCCAGCAAGCTTAGTTCATTTCTTCTTTGATGAAGGAGTAGGCTCTGAACAACCATTCTCGGACCGCAATGTACCACGCCAACTTACTTACAAAATTTGCCTTGACCTCTTCCGGAGCATCAGACTTGGACGCCCGGGATATGAACTTCTTCAGAGCTTTGGTCGGAACTATGTGTTTGTCAAGGACTCGGAAGCAGTCCTTCTTGTTTGTCCTTCTGGTTGTGTAGACAAACCCTAGAACCGGTTCTTCAATGGGACCATCTGTAAGAATTTCAGCTTCCGGAAGAACCAAGTCGATTTTGGCAACGAATTGTTCCGTTCCGTAGAGGTGTGCAAGCTCATAATCACATCAGCAGAACTCAGCAACATAATCTTTTAGAAAGCTTAGAGTTGCGTGGTAAGCTCTCATACTGATGTCATCCTTTTGATTTTCTCTGAAGTAAGCAGCTAGACTGAGGATGTCATTAGGATTCATAGAAGGAAAATCAGCATCAGTAACGGTCCGGGGTGTTGGCTTGTTCCGGAGGAGGTGAAAACGGAATAGAGGACAGTTCAGTTCAAATTTCACCAAAATTTTTCTTCCGAAGCCCTGAACTTTGGTAATCCTCTTCCTCGTCCATACTTCCTTTAAAGGTTGAGCGTGCTTGGAGTAGAAGGTTTTGAGCCTTTCTTGCTCAGTCCGTATGATCACTTCCGAATTGTCTGATGGATGAAGAGGGGAAAATTTGGTATAAAATTTGTTGTAGGGAGAGAGAGGAAGATCCAACTGATTGGAGTCATTGGTGGGAAGGTCATAGTAGAGGCACGAAATGATTTCTTGTGCCTGAAGAATGCCTTCACGGCAAAGAGGAGAGATGCCACGCATCGGATCAGGATTATCTTTTAGAGCTTGGATCCGGATGCTGTCCTCTAATGCCTGATTGATTTCCTCCTGAGACCATCCATGTTTTTGTTTGAGAGGAGGTCCGGAGTGAAAGGCTTGTTGTTCGGCAGTCATTGGTTTCTTCCATTTGTCTCTTTGAAGTGCAAATATAACCATCTTCATATTTTCATCAATCGTGAATTCCGGAGTGAGAATTGGAAGTGGTTCTTCCGGAATTTCATCAGGGATCTGGAGGGGAGAGCCCTGGTCGATTGGAGCGATTTTTGGTTCCGGAATAGGGGGCTGCATGGAAGGAGTGGCTCGGAAGGCTTGAGCGGTTAGAAATGATTTTGCCTTAGCCATTTGAACAGCCATTTGAAAAGCATCCGACAATGAGGATGGCCAAGAGACTGCAAACCATACCCTCTTCTCATCCTCAGTCAGCACCTTTGGAGTTATTTTCTTTGGAGCTTCAAGACCAAGAATTCCCTTAGGAGCTTCATCCGGAATATATGTATCTTCATCTTCACTTCCTTCTTTTTCAGTGATCCCTAGCATTCCGGAGACGATTTGAACTTCTTCTTCTTCGGAATCTAGGTCTTCATCTCGGAGAGTAAATTCCGAGGCGGATTTCTAAGGTTGGGTTGGGCCTTCTCCCCCTCTTGCAACGGTGGATCTTGGAACTGGTGCAAGCAGCAAAGTCTCCTTGAGATCATCGAATTCGGAGAAGACTTTCTGAAGGCCTGTGGTAAGTTGAAGAGTGAGGGTATCATAGGCTTCGGATGTGGGGGCTTGAGCAGCAAGGTGCTTGAACATATCGTTGAAAATAGCAATCATCTCATCAAACTTTTGGTTCGGAACATCAACAATATTCCAAGTTGAGCAAAGAAGTTTGATGAGGACTTGTTGAATGATCATGTTCATTTCATCCTTCTTCCGGATCTCCTTCTCCAGCCTTTGAATCTGCTTTTCATGACGAACGTGTGTCTGCTTAATCAGGTCGTTGGTAGCAGCCACCAAGTCGTCATGGACTTTTAGCACAGAAGTAATGGTGTTGAGATAGTGGTCAACCAAAATGTCATACTTGGTTTCCACTTCTTCCATGGAGTGCTTGAGCCGGAGAGAAATTAACTGGTCCAGTTGGGCTTCTCGTTCCGCAACGGAAGGTCCGGACTGCTGGGATATTGACTGAAGAATGGCATCAAGTTTGGATTCAAGTTCAAACACTTTTTGATCCATTTTTGTGTTGAGCTCAGTAACCGAAGTTTCGATGGATGGCACTTTCTTCATAGTGTCCGAGACATTGGTTTGGATCTCGAGGAGAGCGAAGGGGTCAATATAGTCACCAGCTGAGGGTTCCGAATCAGAATCTGAGTGTTGCGGAGGAGCTTGGCATGAGGAAGGATTTGTGGATGGACCTGGCTTGGTTGCAGCATCATCCTCTTGCAGTTTGGAGTTTGAACCATCAACCGGAGTGGTTGAGGAGGAAGATCGGAAGTCATAGGCAGACTTGGATACAGATGCCCTGGATTGAGGATGGATTGAGGTCATGAAGTTTGTGTCGGGAACTTTTGTTGATTCATCATCCAACATGACTTCTTCTGAGACCTCTTCTTCCGGATCGGTTACAAAGATGCTTTGGTGAGTTGTAATGGGCGGTAGTTCGGAAGTGAACTCATTGACAGCATCAGCATCAGTGGAAGGAACATAAGGCAAGTTGCTTTGGATGGCCCTGTTCCTCATGGAGATAAGAGTTGACTCCACTTGAGCTCTGGTGAGATCCGGACGTTTGGATGCGGCCCTGTTGACAAAATCTTCCCATTGGGGATCGTTAACACCTGGTCGTCCTGTACGTCTTCCGGGTATCAGACTAGTTGAGGCTTCCGGAGTCGGAGAGACTGCTCCATCTTCGGAAAGCTTAGTGTCCGGAACAGGGGTTCCGGAGTGTGTGCGTGTAGAAGAAATAATGGGATCATCAAAAGTGACTCGTGGGTGTGTTCCAGGGGGCTGCAAGGAACTATGATCAACACCGGCATCACCTTTTTGGGAAGGTGAGGGTGGATTATGTGGAGACTCCCCGTGAGTGTGTGCGTGTGATTTTGAAACATCGAGGGGTACCTCGGATGAGTGGATAAGTGGGGTGTGCGGACGGCCATAATCAGCCGGAATGTGATGAGTGCCTTCCTGTTGAGAGGAGGCACTGACTTTGGCTTTCTTTTTAGTCTTTGGCTTTGTGGGTGAAGCCTTTCGCTTGGCTGGTTTCTTAATCTTAGGTCCGAACGTAGTAGATTTGGCCTCTTCCGAAATGGGCTCAACAGAGACTGGGGCAGGTTGTGTTGGGTCGAACACAACCGAAGTCTCTAAGTGTTGTTTAAAATAAAGGGAACCGGAAGGAATGAGGGCCAACATGTGGTCCGGAAGACGTCTGACCGGACCAAAAGTGAATTGGTCCGGAATTCTATAAGCATTAACTACTTTGAATGAGACACATACCTCCAGACGAATGGTGTTAACCAGAATGGGTTTGGAAAGCTCCTTGAAGATTTGTTGAAGAGTCAGTGCCCAGAACCTAGGGCTCGAAATCTCGTTGTCCTTCCTCTTGATGGCAAACTTGCAAAAATCTTGCCATAGGACTTCCGGAAGATCCATGGCATTTTCGCGTCCGGAGTAGATGTTGAAGACGACGTTGAGCCAGTCCTTGCTTAAGGTATCAGTTCCTCCATGCTTTCCGAACAGCCCTCTGATGATGAGGTGCATTAGCACAGTCCAGAGTCCAGAGATAGCAGACTGCTTGAAATCTTTGGCCTTGTAGTCTTGAGTGTACCCGATGTAATTCAGAAACGTCTGAAACTCTTCAGACGTTGGTTCGACGACTTTGAAACCCTTTGGGTTTGCTTTTACACCAATCGCCTTGAGGAAGGTCGATTTGTAGATGGGAACAGTTCTATCACCGATGATTGTGGTCTCTAAAGTTCCATCATCGAGTCTCATACTGGTGAAGGCTCGATGAAGGTGATGAAGTGGTAGTGGAGGTTCAGGGATTTTGGTAAGGGGAATGGAGATAGGGTGATTTGCAATAAACTCGATCATTACCCTGATTGATTCATCATAATCCAGTGGATTTAGGGAAAACAGTTGGGTAGTGTCTCTCAGAAAGGGTTCTTGATCGGCAGATGAAGATGGACCCTTGGATCCTTTGGATGATTTCTTCCTTGCAATCGATTTCTTTGGGATGGAGGCAGTTTGAGTGGGTTTCTATGGAGACGCCATTGTTGAAGGAAGATGAATGCTCGAAGAACACTAAGAACACAAAGAGAAACAAGGGTTTGGAGGTATTGGGCGCGTCAAGTGATGAAAAGGAGGTTTGAAGGGTATTTATAGGTAAGGTAGTGGGTCGGGTCGGAGGATGTAATGATGAGGATACGAGGGCGAAACGGGTCGCATTTAATGAAAGAGAGGTTTTAGAGAGGCTAATTTGACTTGGGAGGTGAAAGGTGAGGGTTTTTGTGGTTAAAAATGGAAAACTCAACCGACGATTCGATGGCTACTTTTATGGGGACGTGCAGACGTGTCACGCAAATCGAGGAAGATAGGATAAGGATCTTCCTAAAGAGTAACCGTTGAGAAAACGTTTCACCTTATTGTCTTTTGGTATTCCGGATGAGCTGTTCCGGACAGAGTATGATCCGGAGGGTAAAAAGTTGTGTTCCGGAACATACTTGTTTAGAAAAGAGGTCCGGAAAGCGAAAATAATCCGGAGTGAGTTTTGATTCCGGAGCACAGATTCAGTTTGTTTTTGGAAATTCCGAAATGGTGATTTTCAAGAGATTCCGGAGGGAATTTGAAAAAGTTTCCGGACAAGATTGTGAAAACATTCCGGTGTGAGATTTTGTTTAAGAAAATTCTGGAGCAAGATTTGTAAAACATTCCGGGTTAAAATTTGAGAAACCTTCCGGAGTGAATTTTGAAATTCCGGAGCGCAGAATGTAATACCTTTTCCGGAGTGGAATTCCGGGATGCTGTTATGAAGTATATTCTGAGATAACAATTCGAGCACTATGACAAAGTGGACTTAAAATAGCAAACAATCAGGATGAACTGTACAACTTAAAAACTCAAGTGAATGTCAGAAATAAAGACAAGTAAAATGATCCTATGTATTCAGAGAGAAAGTAGTTCCGAGATGAAAAGATTTTGAGACCGGAACTAGATTTCTTTCAAATACATCTATCAAAGAGAACAAGTCTCTTGAAAGAGCTGAGGATCTGGTATCATCATACCCATCTTGTTCAGAAAATAATTGAATTTGGTTTCGTCTAATGCCTTGGTAAAGACATCAGCAATCTCATCGTCAGATGGAACAAAAATGAGTTCAATGTTACCGTTAAGTACATGATCTTTTATGAAATGGTACCTTATATCGATGTGCTTGGTCATTGAGTGCTGAATTGGATTGTGAGAAATCGCAATGGCACTTTGAGAGTCACAATAGATAGGAATGTGTTGAACGCGGTAACCATAATCCAAGAGTTGAGATTTCATCCACAGAACCTGAGAAGTACAGCTGGTAACAGCGATGTATTCGACTTCGGCTGTAGAGAGTGCAATGCAGTTTTGTTTCTTGGATGACCAACTGAACAACCGACCACCTAAGAATTGACAGCCACCTGAAGTGCTTTTTCTATCAAGTTGAAGACCACCATAGTTTGAATCTGAATAGGATTGAAGTAGGAAGCTCTCGTTTGCTGGGAACCAGATTCCGAGACTCTTAGTACCTTTAAGGTATCGGAAAATTTGTTTTACAGCCAAAAGATGAGACATCTTTGGGTTGACTTGAAATCTGGCACATAGGCATGTGGAAAACATTATATCCAGACGACTTGCTGTGAGATAGAGTAGGGATCCAATCATTCCACGGTACTTCTTTTCATCAACAGGAGCACCCGAAGGGTCGGCAAAGATCTTGTGTCCGAAGCCCATTGGTACCTTGGCGGAGGCACAGGTGTCCATTGAGTATTTCTTGAGGAGTTCCGAAATGTACTTCTCTTGGTGAATGAAAATTTCTCTGTTAGTCTGTTTGACTTGAAGGCCAAGAAAGAAGCTTAACTCTCGATTCATGTTCATTTGGAATCGATTGACCATAAGTTTGGCAAAGTCAGCAACCATAGATGGATCTGTAGATCCAAAAATGTTGTCGTCCATATAAATTGGTACCAGCGTGAGATGCTTACCGTTTGATCTTCGGAATAGAGTGGGGTCAAGGATACCTCTTTGAAAACCGGAGCGCTTGAGAAAGTCAGTGAGGGTCTCGTACCATGCCCGAGGAGCCTGCTTGAGTCCGTAGACAGCCTTCCGGAGTTTATAACAATAGTTCGGAAATGAGAGATTAATAAATCTGGGGGGCTGTTGAAGGTATACTTCAGTGTCAAGTTCACCGTTAATAAATGCACTCTTAACATCCATTTGGTAAACTTTGAAGCCTTTATGAGCATCATAAGCAAGAATGATTCTGATGGCTTCAAGACGTGCAACAGGAGAAAAGCTATCATCATAGTCGAGCCCTTCGATCTGAGTGAATCCTTTTTCCACCAGCCTTGCTTTATTTCGAATAATAACTCCTGCATCATCTAGCTTGTTGCGAAATACACATCTCGTACCGACAATGGGATGATTCTGAGGAGGACGCACGAGAGTCCAAACTTCATTTCGGTCAAATTCTACCAGTTCTTCTTGCATGGTTGTAATCCAGTCAGCATGTTCCAATGCGTCCTTAATGGATTTGGGTTCAACCATGGATATAAATGCTAAAAAGTGGCATTCATTTTGGATACTTGTAGCAGAACGAGTCTGTACACCAGCATTAGGGTTTCCGATTACTTGGTTCGGAGGATGATCCTTTGTCCAAACATGTAATCATGGGAGTTCTTGTGCAGCCGTCGATCCGATATCAACAGTGGAATTAATTTTCTTCCCCTGAATGATTTGAATGTTGGGATGATGCTCCCCCTGAACTTCTAAACCAGAGAGATTGACATCATCATCAGAAGGGAACTCAAAGAAGTTTTTATTTTCATCATTGTTGAGAGGATTGGAATCATCGAAAGCAGCAGTTGCATCTTGGAAGCCATCCACATTTGATTCAAGAGAGGGATTAGCATTCTCCCCCTCAACCTGAGAAGGTTGAAATGGGTCAGAATCAAATGGAGGGAGGCTTGGGATCGGACCGGAAACATTTTGTGAGACTGGGGCTTCCGAAGTAGGAATTGGAATGAGAGTTGGTCTTGATCGAGATTCCGAATCAAGAGCAGTTTCGGAAGGACCAAAGAGAGTTTCAAAATCAACTTCAAGAATTGTTTGGGGATTCGGACATCCTGGCGGACGAACATCGGACTCCATAATGTGAGTTGTAATGTGAGTGGGGCCAGAATTCCGAACGAAGTTGTCATCAAAAGTAATGTCAAAGCTTTCTTCCAGAACACGAGTTCTCCGGTTAAGAAATATGTAAGCTTTCGATTTTGAGGAGTACCCAAGGAAGATGGTTTCATCAGCTTTAGGTTGGAACTTGGTAAGCTGATCACGGTTGTTCTTGATGAAGCATCTTCATCCGAAGACATGTAGAAACGAGATTATTGGCTTCCCACCGTTTATTGATTCGTATGGTGTCATGTTGAGGCGTCGATTGATGATACTCCGATTTTGAGTGAAGCAAGCAGTGGATACGGCTTCAGCCCAAAGATAGAGTGGTAGATTTGCGAAGTTCAGCACGGATCGAGCAACTTCAACGAGAGTTCTATTGCGTCTTTCGACTACACCGTTCTGTTGTGGAGTATAGGGAGCTGAGAAGTTGTAGTCGATTCCTTTTTCAGTGAGGAATTTCTCAATGGTGGAATTAGTGAATTCCGATCCATTATCACTTCGGATTCTCCTAACTGGGAGTTTGATAAGAACTTCTATTCCTTTGATAAAATTTATGAGCTCTGAGGCTGTTTCGGATTTCAGACTTAGGAAGAAGACCCAAGTGAACCTTGTAAAATCATCAACAATCACAAGAATGTATTTCTTATGATGAAGACTTTCTACAGTGGATGGTCCACAAAGATCAATGTGTAGAAGCTCCAATGGTTCCGAAATGGACTTTTCGATGATAACAGGATAACCCTTCTTCGATTGCTTACCACACTCACAAGCAGCACACAAATGATCATTTTCGAATTTGAGAAGAGGTAAACCTCTCACCATTTCGCCGGATACAAGATCATTCAGGTACCGAAAATTTAGATGAGCGAGCCTTCGGTGCCATAACCAACTGACGTCAGGAACAGCTTTGGAGAGAAGGCAGAGTTGCGGTTTGCCAATAATCATGTTGATGTCGAGCAGGTACATGTTCTTGTTGCGAAGCGACTTGATTAAACACTCTTTCCGGTCTTAAGTCATTACATACCTGTACTTTTTGCAAAATTCCACACGTCGATTTGAATCAATGAGCTGAGCAACACTTATCAAATTATGTTTTAGATCAGCTACATAAGCCACATGTGAAATAGAAAAGTTTCCATTGGTGAGAGTCCCATAACCACAGATTTGAGAGTTGGAGTTGTTGCCATACGTCACGTACGCAACATTTGGAAAAAGCTTTAAATCTCGCAGAAAATCTTTCTGCCCCGTCATGTGCATGGAGCAAGCACTATCAATATACCATATTGTTTCTTGCTCCGAAGCACAAAGTGCCTGCAAAATTAGTGAGTAATGGAGTTTTTAGGCTTCGAATTAGATTTTGGGACGTAGGCACGGGCTTTGGACTTTGATTGTGACTTAGGAACAACTTTTTGTTTCTGGGTGGTATTCTTTAAATTCTTTGGAAACAGACAGAATGCTGATGTCTTTTCATCTATCCAGTAGTCATATTCAATGACTTGGAGTTTCAAAATGGTTTGCTTCGGACCTTTGACTTTTAGAGTGTTGGTAACATTTGTAACCTCCAGAATTGTTGTTTCATCAATGGGAGTTTTGACTTTCCACACAAGATTTTTCATTGAAGATTTTGAAAAAGATTTTTTCTTTTCATTTGAGGATTTTCTTGATGACACATTGGTTTTTGAAAGAGTTGGGTTAAAAATTGTGCCATCAGATTTTGCAATAAAAACAGATGAAACAGTCCGAGGTTCTGGTGAAGTGTTTTGGACGGTCTTGGCAGTTACATAAGATTGGGACTGAGTAGAGCTGATGACTTTCTTAGGTTCTACATGACCAAGAGGTTCGGAAGGTCTTTTGAGGATCTTAGTGGGAACAAAGGAGTTTTGACTATGATTTGATGCATGAGAATTCCGAGATAAACTTGATTTGGAGTTTGCAATGAACCTAGAATTTTGTCTAGTCTTAACTTCCTTTTTATATGCATTTCGAGCTTCTACTTTGGGATCTACAATATCCTTCTTATTCAGCAGTGGTTTTCTCTTAGGATGAGACGAGGATTTTGACGTTTGTCCTACGGATGGATTCTTAAACTCAGGAGTAATTGGAACCAATTTAGCTTTTGAGACTACTAAGGAATCAGATTCGCAGGAATCAGAGGACACACAGCTTGAGACTTCAATTTTATCATCTAGGGGTGCCTATACAAACTCAGAGGCAGTGGTTTCAGTTGTCTCCAGAATAATTTCCTCAATCACACAATTGTTCACGTGATTACTTCTAGGAACATAATCTACACAATTTGGAAGACTATAATGAAATTTCGTGGTCCGATTCAGGTCCAGGTTTATCAGAGGCGGAAGAGGCGTGGAATCAGGACACTTGACAACTATTGGTTTGAACTCAGGAATTAGGGACTCAAAATGGTCTGTAGTCTCAGGAAGTGGAGACAAGGGAGAAACAGGGGTGTCCGAATGTTTGATATTCGGAACCTCTGCCATGAATGTCAAATTTTGCAATTCCTTCAAGGGACTAACAATTGGTTTCGGAAACTCGCTTCCAAGACCAGGTGCTTTAGACCATGGATGACGAAAGTTATGAGTCATCCGAATATCCGCTTCAAACATGTCTACAGAGTTATGCAAAGCATCTGTTTTTGCATTGAGAATTTTGTTATCAGCAATTAAAACATTTCGTTCAGAAAAGGTGATTTCACATTTATCTTTAAAAATGATACATTCATCGTTTGACATTACAAGTTCATGCTCTAAAGACTCGATTTTCAATTTCTTATCCTCAAAACGTAACCTAAGACGATTTAGTTCACAATCCTTCTTCTCACTAGCTTCTATGGCAGACTCATAAGCTTTATAAATGGTGTTCATATCTGTTTGGATTTGGGTCAGATAAGGTTCACAAAGAGACAAATCAAAATTATTATCAGAGATCATAGATTTTACTTGCTGAACGATGCTTCGACCGGGTGGATCATTAGTGGCCATGTAGCAGTAGTGAGGTTCAGCAACATCATCTTCGTCTTCTGGCCCAGAAGACCAATATCCTTCATCACATTCAACAGTTTGTCTTGCCATCAGACACATGTTCCTTCCAGTTACCATGTCATCATCATCTCTAGATGACCAATACCCTTCAACATCTCTTGAAACGGTTGTTACAAAGGCTTTTTCGCTTTCAGCCATCTCTTATGCTCTTCGGACGTAGTAAGCAGAATCCTTGATTTTTGGTTTCTGCGGAGCATCAGCCAGGCAATCTTTTGCAAAATGGTTTGCATGTCCACACTTATGACACATAATTTTTGGTTTGTCCGATATGGAACTCTGAGAGGGTTCCGGAGCAGAGTTTGGTTTGGTGATGTTAGGTTTGTATGCGGGAGGGTTTGCGGAAGTTGGTTTAGGTTCTGGAGCTGAATATGTTTGAGGATTGTTTTGTTGAGGAGCATTGAATCAGTTTTGGTATGGTTTGTAAGAAGGATTGAAAGGACGTTTGTACTTCATTGAGAGTAGGGCGAACTCCTGTTGGAAACGGAGTTCAGAGTCCATGGCTTCGGAATCATCAGCAGGATATATTTGTGTGGGTAAAATGGGTGCGGATGTTTGAACAGATGGAACAATGGGTTTGAAGAGATCCGAAGTAGATGAGTTCAGAATGGTTGATTCGAAAGAACTGACAAGAGCAAGAGGACCTCCGGAGAGTTCCCTTATGGTTTGAGCAGCATTGGACTCATTGATGGATTTTATGTACAACAAATAAACTAGAAAACAATTCCTAAGTTCACATGCAACCTACTTTGGATCTATGTTTTCAAAACCCTAACCCTAATTTCGATTAGGGTTCTTTGGAGGCTAGGGTTTTCGAAAAAAACCCTTTGATCCAAAACCCTAGAAATCGAAAAATTGGCCTTTAGGGTTTAATAGCTATAAACCCTAATTTGCAATTCAACAATTGTAGCAATTCAATTTAAAACAACAATGGCTCTGATACCACTGATGGGTTTTATGTACAACAAATAAACTAGAAAACAATTCCTAAGTTCACATGCAACCTATTTTGGATCTATGTTTTAACTATTGAACATACAACTTTGAATTGCAACACAAGAACCCTAGAGGAGAGAGGCTAATTTCGAAATTAACAAACTAGGGTTTAGGTTTTACATACCTTTCAATTGTTATAGCAAACAATTGATATTCCCTTGGTCTTGATCTTGATCTTCTTGGAAGCTTTAGCACCACAAGTGTAATGCCTCTAATGGAATCACACCCAAACTAGCAAGAAGGAAAGTAGAAGAGAGAGGGGAGAGGGAGTATGCAAAATCTCGGCCTTAGGGTTTCTTCAAAAGAAAGAGTGACCAAAAACATGAACCAGGAGGCTCCTTATATAGCTGAGGGATCTAGGGTTTAAGGGAAACCCTAGTTATCCTTTGCTTAGGGCCTAAGCAAACCCAAGGGCCTTATCCAAGCCCCTATGGACGAAATTATTAGGGTTTCCCCTAAAGATTTCGTCCACCCTCTTCCAAGGGGGTTCTAGAGCCTTCCACTCAACTATTAGATAATTGCAAACTAGTCCCTGCACCTTATAATTAATTCTTTTAACCCCAAAATCAATTCTGATTAATTTCTGGCTAACAATTAATTAAACATAATGATTTCTTATTAATATATTAATCTTTTAACATATTAATAAATCATTTATATTAATTCATTAATCTTATAAATTAATATCTCTCCTTTCATAATTTCCTTGTCCAGTTGCTAGGTTGAGGGCAACCCAAAAGGACTGTGCTGCTATCAATTCAAGTACATACCAATTATAGTTATGGGCTTAGACACCTAATCCAACAGTCTCCCACTTGGATAAGTCTGTAACTATAATTGCTAGTATGCCTTCTAAATTTGACCAGCAAATTGTAGCTTCCAAAAGCTGTTGCCGAACTCTGACCCAGTCAGTTACGTGTCCTAAGATAAGTGATCATATAATCCTTCATTCTGCTAGATATCCCTAGACATAAGACATGGAATGTAATCAATCTCTTTGTCCAGAATCTATGTTTCCCGATTCCTGATTTGTGATGATGTAGGACTTCTAATTGAACACATCAATTTAGTCCTGGCTGGGCCCAGCACATAAGTCAACACCAAATCATCGAGGGGCCCACAGATATCGCTTTTCCTGTTAGGGCAAAAGGAACGAATAAACGTTGACTCATATGCTTGTATCTTTTACTCATCAAATTATGCATGACAATACGTTTTATAACACCAAGTTACTGATGCGTTTTCGTATCACCAATGCACAACCGACTTGTAAATTACAACTCATATATCTTCGTTTCAAGATTATAAGATATTATCGTCTCAGTATTACTCGTGATGAATTCCATGAAGTAATACTCTGAGCGAGGGTTTATCCAATACTCAAATCTCAATTTCTGAGTACTCATGAACGTTGCAGCAATTCTATTGCCATGTCTATCCTTAGACAATCTGCAATCCAATTCATGACAGTCTTAATTCACTACTTACTTCCAAGAGTACGAGCGACTGTGGAGTTTGAATAATCTCATTATTCAGGAAGTAAAACATGCAAAATATGAAACAAAATAATAAACAATTGACAAAAGGTAGTAGCCAAACTTATAAATAATACTTTATTATTTAATCACCAAAAGTCAATTACATTTACTTTGTTACAAGTTTCAAAAACTAATCTAACTACTAAAACTAATATCATCTTTCAGTCCTATGCTCCGAGCATGCTGAATATGCTTAGCCCTACTCAGACCCTTTGTGAGGGGATCTGCTGGGTTATCTTCAGATGACACCCTCTTTACTATAAGATGGCCTTCTTCAACTCTATGTCTAATAAAATGGTACTTTCTGTCGATATGTCTGGTCTTACCATGATCTCTCGGTTCCTTTGTCAAGGCAACCGCTCCTTCATTATCGCAGAACAGTTCCATAGGCTCCTGGATGGTTGGAACAACTCCGAGATCCCCGATGAAGTTCCTCAACCAAGCTGTTTCTTTCGACGCTTCACTTGCTGCAATGTACTCTGATTCACAAGTAGAATCAGCCACCGTATTTTGCTTGGAACTCTTCCAAGTAACTGCTCCTCCATTCAGTAAAAATACCCAGCCCGACTGAGAACGGAAGTTATCTCTATCCGTCTGAAAGCTGGCATCACTGTAACCATCTACTCTCAAAGTATCACTGCCACCAAGCACAAGAACCCAGTCCTTTGTCCTTCGCAAATACTTGAGTATATTCTTAACTGCTATCCAATGAGCTCTACCTGGGTTTCCCTGATAGCGACTGACCATGCTCAAAGCAAATGCCACATCAGGGCGAGTACATGTCATAGCGTACATGATCGATCCGACAGCGGAAGCATAAGGTACACGATTCATGTCATCTATTTCAACATCTGTACTCGGGCATTGAGTCTTACTCAATTTGGTATTGCTCTGGATAGGTAGCTCTCCCTTCTTGGAATTTTCCATACTAAACCTCTTTAGTACCTTATCCAAGTATGTGCTCTGACTAAGTCCAATTAGTCTCTTCTTTCTATCTCTCAATATTCTAATCCCAAGAATATAGGCAGCTTCTCCAAGGTCTTTCATGGCAAAACACTTTCCAAGCCAAGACTTAACTTCTTTCAAGGTTGGAACGTCGTTACCAATGAGTAATATGTCATCGACATACAACACCAGAAAAGTTACTATACTCCCACTAGCCTTGATATACACACAGAACTCATCTTCACTTCTAGAGAAACCAAACTCTTTGACTTTCTCATGGAAGCAAAGATTCCAACTGCGAGATGCTTGTTTCAATCCATAAATGGATTTCTCAAGCTTGCACACTCTATTGGGGAACTTTGCATCAACAAAACCCTCTGGCTGACTCATGTAAACATCTTCAGCCAACTTCCCATTAAGGAAAGCAGTTTTGACATCCATCTGCCAGTTTTCAGAATCATGAAAGGCAGCTATGGCGAGCAATATCCTAATAGATTTAATCTTAGCCACTGGCGAGAAGGTCTCATCATAGTCAACCCCTGGGGTTTGAGTGAAACCTTTTGCAACCAGTCGAGCCTTGAATGTGTGCACATTTCCATCCATGTCTGTTTTCTTCTTGAAGATCCATTTGCACCCAACTGTCTTACGACCTGGTGCACTATCAACCAAATTCCAAACTTGGTTGTCATACATGGACTTAATCTCGCTGTCCATTGCCTCTTTCCACTTGGAAGCCTCTGGGCCTTCCATTGCTTCCTTATAAGTGACTGGTTCATCTAAGTTTACCAGTGTTCTGTCACTTATGAATGTGTCACCATCTGAAGTAATATGAAAACCATACAACTCAGGTGGCACACTCACCCTAGTGGATCTTCTAAGAGGTAATGAGTTATCGATTGGTTCAACAGGAACTGTTTCCTCTGGTTGAGTGCTAGTGTCATCTAAGGTTCCTTCATTGGCTGAATCTTGAATTTCTTCAAGGTCAATAGTGTTCCCACTGTCCTCTTTGAATATGAGCTCTCTTTCAAGAAAGACTCCTCTTCGTGCTACAAAGACCACGTTTTCACTAGGCCTGTAGAACAAATATCCAAAAGACTGCTTTGGGTAACCAATGAAAACACATTTCTCACTTCTAGCTGCTAGCTTGTTGTGAGTCTCTCGTCTTACGAAAGCTTCACAACCCCAGACTTTAATATGTGCTAACGAGGGAACTTTCCCTATCCACATTTCGTGAGGTGTTTTGGCAACCTTCTTTGTAGGGACAAGATTGAGGATGTGGGCGGCTGTCTCTAAGGCATACCCCCAGAAGTGAATGGGAAGCGAAGCCCGACTCATCATAGAACGAACCATGTCTAACAAGGTTCGATTGCGCCTCTCAGTTACACCATTTAACTGTGGTGTCTTAGGAGGAGTCAATTGTGAGACTATCCCACATTCTTTCAGATAGTCGTTAAACTCAATACTAAGATACTCCCCGCCTCTATCGGATCTAAGTATCTTTATCTTTCTGCCCAATTGATTTTCGACTTCATGCTTAAACTCTTTTAACTTTTCAAAAGTTTCTGACTTATGCTTGATCAAGTAGATATATCCATATCTGCTATAATCGTCAGTGAAAGTCACATAGAATCGATTAGCATCTCTTGTAGTTGATCTGAAGGGCCCACACACATCTGTGTGTATGAGATCCAACAGACCTTCACCTCTTTCACAAGACCCTGTGAATGGTGATTTTGTCATCTTTCCCAAAAGACAAGATTCACACATATCATCTGACTTTAGGTCAAATGATTCCAACACTCCATCCTTTTGGAGTTGGGCTATGCGTTTCTTGTTAATGTGTCCAAGACGACAATGCCACAAGCATGCCTTGTGTACACTATTAGACAAGTCAATATTAAGTACACTATTTCCTAGGCTATCAACACAAGTCACTGTTTCATACACACCATTACAAGGCAAAGCTTCAAACATAAAAACACTATTCTTATAAACAGAAATTGAACCATTCAAATCATTAAAAGAATATGTAAAACCTTGTCTGAACAATGCATGAAATGAAATAATGTTTCTCGTCATCTAAGACGAATAGCAACAATTTATTAAATCTAATCTAACATCATTACTAAGCAGAAGCTGATAAACTCCGATCTTGGTTACTGGTGAAGACTTTCTGTTTCCCATGATCAGGTTTATCCTTCCTCGCTCTATCTCCTCACTTTCCTTTAGACCCTGCAAATCAGAACAGATATGAAAACCACATCCTGTATCAAGGACCCATGAACGAGAAGATAATGAGTTATTAGCAGAAATAGTGTAAATACCTGCTGAAGATGGCTTCACTTTGCCATCCTTGATATCTTGCAGATATTGTGGGCAAGATCTCTTCCAATGCCCCTTTTGGTTGCAGTAAAAGCAAACTACCTCTTTTGGATCAGAAACATGGGGAGTGGAACCATTGGGCTTAGCCTTTGGGCCATTACTAGATGACCCAGCTTGAGCCTTGCTCTTCCAGTTTTGCTTGGGAGGACCTTTCCTCTTTTTCCCCTTTCCCTGTCCAATAGCCAAAACAGGGGCACTCGTAGGTGTGGAGGGTATACTTTTACCCTTCATCCCTGCCTCAGCTGTCTGCAACAAGTTGTGCAATTGGGCCAAGGTCTGCTCAGTATTGTTCAAATGGTAAGTTAGAATAAACTGACCATAACATTCAGGAAGTGAGTTCAAGACCATGTCAATGGCCAATTCCTCATCAAAGTGAATATTGAGCTTGACCAAACGCTCTATGTAGCGTTGCATTCTTTGCACATGTGACACAACCGACTCCCCATCTTTCATCTTGCAAGCCATGAGTGACTTGACTACTTCGAACTTTTCTTGACGAGCTCGCTTATGGTACTTTTCCATAAGGTCCTTGTTCATCTCGAAAGGCCAGTAGTCCTCATAGTACCTCTGCAGTTCTGGGGACATAGTTGCCACCATGATGCATGCCACTTTGGTAGCATCATCGTAATGTTTCTTGTAGGCAGCAAGATCTTCAGGAGTAGCTTCATTCTCATCAAGCTCTTTGAGCTCCTTTTCAAGAACATATTCTTTGTTCTCGAAACGAAGAGCCATCTTGATGTTGCACATCCAATCGTTATAGTTTGAGCCATCCATAACGACTTTGGAGCAGATATTGAGCAAAGAGAAGTTTTGGTTGGAGGAGGACGAAGCAGAAGTGTTTCCAGGAGTAGACATCTGGGAAAAAGTTTTAGTTAGATTTCAAGATACCTTAATAAAATAACCCAAAGATATAATATCAAGGTTAGGATCCAACTATGAAGATTCATAACTCAGAAATGGGATGCCGAGATCCAAGTGCAAATTTCATAAAGGTAGGTGAATGACGATTCACCAATTCCACCATTAGACGAAACAAACGAAGTGAAATTCCTAATTCTTTTGAGATACATTGAAACTATTCAATGGCATGTTTTAATCTCAGATTATGCTCTTCTATTTGTGACTGGGATGCCGAGGATCACAAACAAGATGTGAATAACCATGCAAATGTGCTTGATAACCTCATTGTCTTTATCATTAATTATTGATGTGCTGGTAAACCACACACGCTCCATCAAAATGACAATTATGAGATACCCATTACTACTCTTTATTGGTGCCTTTTAGTGTGCTGGTTAACCACACACGCTCCACTAACGACCAATAAAGCATAATGTGCAATTTCATGGATTAGCATACTTTTCACATTTTTCCTAAAGTAACTAGAGTTGGGATTTTGAAAATAATGTTCTAGTACTTTTAATATCATTATACTTTTAATGAGAAGTAGTTGTCCTATCAAATCCGTTCTGCTAACGACCCTCCACTAATCAAGGAAGCGGTGGGTGAGAGTGGACACCCATTCAACTACCATTTTATAGGCAGTTTCCTTATACCCCCCTTATAGATTAGCTTCGTGAATGAGGCATACTAGCGATTTGACTGACCATATTCTTATACATATAATATTAAACCTTTAATTATAATATATATATAAGGTGTGTTTTAAAACTTTTTAAAACTTCAAGGGTTTATATAAATTTCGAAATTTAAGCTATTAAATTCAAATTTAAATAAACCAATTAACTAGATTTAATATTTATCTATTAATTAACTATTAATCAAATTATTAAATCTTGTAAGGATTATCTAATTAAATTAATCAATTAATTTAATCCTAATCCTTATCCCTCTAATTTCGAAAAATAGGGTAAGGATAATTATCCAATTAATCTAATTAAGTAACAATTATCCAAAAACAAGAAACCCTAGTTATCCTCTTAGCATATTTCGAAATTCATAAGGGAGGAGGCTAGGGTTTTCAAAACCCTAACCCTAATTTCGATTAGGGTTCTTTGGAGGCTAGGGTTTTCGAAAAAAACCCTTTGATCCAAAACCCTAGAAATCGAAAAATTGGCCTTTAGGGTTTAATAGCTATAAACCCTAATTTGCAATTCAACAATTGTAGCAATTCAATTTAAAACAACAATGGCTCTGATACCACTGATGGGTTTTATGTACAACAAATAAACTAGAAAACAATTCCTAAGTTCACATGCAACCTATTTTGGATCTATGTTTTAACTATTGAACATACAACTTTGAATTGCAAAACAAGAACCCTAGAGGAGAGAGGCTAATTTCGAAATTAACAAACTAGGGTTTAGGGTTTACATACCTTTCAATTGTTATAGCAAACAATTGATATTCCCTTGGTCTTGATCTTGATCTTCTTGGAAGCTTTAGCACCACAAGTGTAATGCCTCTAATGGAATCACACCCAAACTAGCAAGAAGGAAAGTAGAAGAGAGAGGGGAGAGGGAGTATGCAAAATCTCGGCCTTAGGGTTTCTTCAAAAGAAAGAGTGACCAAAAACATGAACCAGGAGGCTCCTTATATAGCTGAGGGATCTAGGGTTTAAGGGAAACCCTAGTTATCCTTTGCTTAGGGCCTAAGCAAACCCAAGGGCCTTATCCAAGCCCCTATGGACGAAATTATTAGGGTTTCCCCTAAAGATTTCGTCCACCCTCTTCCAAGGGGGTTCTAGAGCCTTCCACTCAACTATTAGATAATTGCAAACTAGTCCCTGCACCTTATAATTAATTCTTTTAACCCCAAAATCAATTCTGATTAATTTCTGGCTAACAATTAATTAAACATAATGATTTCTTATTAATATATTAATCTTTTAACATATTAATAAATCATTTATATTAACTCATTAATCTTATAAATTAATATCTCTCCTTTCATAATTTCCTTGTCCAGTTGCTAGGTTGAGGGCAACCCAAAAGGACTGTGCTGCTATCAATTCAAGTACATACCAATTATAGTTATGGGCTTAGACACCTAATCCAACACTCATGTCCTTGAAGTTCATCAAAAAGTTGATAGAGCTTTAACTTTTTCAAGGAACCATTGCTTTGGAGACAAGATTTCACATTTCCCCATCCTTTGCCGAGACTATTTATGAACTTGAGATTGTACTCCAAAGGAGTTCGGACAATCCCATGAGCAGTCATGTTGTTGACAACGATTCGGTAACGGTTGGAGGCTGAAGCCACTGATTCACCGGGAGTGGTAGTGAAGGTGTCAAAGTCGTTGACAATAGAGGTGAGGCGCTTGTCTTTCATATTTTCCGAGCCTTCACTTAGGTCCTGAAGAGTGTCCCAAATCTCTTTGGCTGATTTGCACAACTTGATGTGCTCGAAGAGTGAAGGAGGAACACCAAACACCATTTCTGAGAAAGCAACTTGATCAGCATGAAGCTTCTTGATATCATCTGCAGTAAGAGGAGTTAGGCGAGTTTCATCTTCTCTCATGAGCTGAGCAGCTGCATCTCTTACAATTGTTCTTACAGGAACATGTGGACCTTTTGTGACGGATCTCCAGATTTCTTCACCTTTATCTTTGGCAATTAAAAATCTTTCCATTCTAACTTTCCAGTGATCATATTCTTCCACAACTAGTAATGGGGCACGAGAAGGGCAGCCCACACTATTTGCGATTTGCATTGAAATCATTTGCTGAGGATTAGAAGCAGCCATTGAAGTTAAGATATCTTCAAGCTAAAGTGGTATATAGAAGAACTTTTATCCGTGACACAGAAATGGTTGAAATACCAATGTAATTTCAAACCAACTATAATCTGATATTTATGGATTCAAAGGACAACCACTCAAGCTCTGATACCAATTGTGAGTACAAGATCAATGTGCAGGGACAAGGTATGAAAACTCAAACCTTGAGTAAATGCTTAAGATTAATGTCTGCTTACCAATAAGTGTTCTAGTCAAGTCTGGAAAGACCAAACAAGTCTAAGTTAATATATTCAACAAATGATCAAGACATAAATGATGATTGAGAATAAATGATCAAGGTAAAGCTAATAAATGAAGAACAAGAATGTTTTGAATGAACTTAGAGAAAATGCCAAAAGTGAGTGAAAAGATCCGTTGTTGACTTGTATTGAATACTCCTATAAATAGGAGTGAATATTACAGCGAATGAACTGAAGTGTTTACATAGGACTGGACAAAAGACACGATTCTGACATTCTGATTGTTCAAATACAACTATAGACTAAGTCCTATGAAACGTTACATCAATACTAAGACAAATACAATAAATGCACAAAAGACAAAACAATTTCACTCTGGATCAGCATCATTCCGAACATGAGAGTCAGCTCCGGAATGTCTTCAGTCTTCACATCTTCTTACCTGGTCCGGACAGATTCCGGACCACTCTTTACTTCGGAACATACACTTCGGAATTAGTACTTAGGATTGTTAGAGGTTCACTTTCAGGTTCTAACAATTAGAATGTTCATGTATATAATTAATATAAGTAACGTGCATATTCATGATAGAATATACATATATAAAGTTTACATAGAGAATTAATACTCAATATTCATGATGTATACTAAAAATTGTTTCCTTATAGTTGTTAGCTCTTCAAAAACCAGTAGCTACTAAAACATTAATAGTCTATGTACAAAAACATGTTAACAAGAAATGCATCATCTATGTTGAGGCAATATATCGAACACTTGGTGGTCGTTTATAAAAATCACTCATATAATCACGTTCTGTGTCTAAGACCCTTACCGGTATCAGATTGTCGGTTTATCAAAAAATCAATTAAACAAATTTCTACATTAATCATTGTGCAAGAGTGTAATCCACATCCAACAAATTTAACCAATTTAACCAAATATTCTCAGTAAGCAATTTTATCATAAATCAATATGCAAGAAGAAAAAGCTAAAAGCACAAACCTCATGAACTTGATGTTATGGCTTGGGGTAAAAAGAAACGATGAGCAACCCATTCACATTCCAATATGATTTTGTTGGTTTGATGTTTAAAGAAGAGTCGATGATGATGAACATGTGTGAATCATGGTATCAGGTACAAATCGCTATCCACCACCTTCTTGAACTTGATTACTAGTCTGAAAAAGTTTCACTGACGAGAGCCTTGATTTTTCTTTCGTTTGGTTGTGCGTTTTCTTCTACTTCCATCATGGTTTTTGTTTCAAAAGATGATATGAGCACAAGAAGACGATAATAATTTGACTATTTCAAAAAGCGTATTATGGAAAGAATAACTCAACATGTTTTTTAAGAGATTTGATTTGGTGATAATTAATTTTAATGTAATCTTCTGAATTTTTCCTCAACTATGATAATAAGGGATTAAATTTAATTATTTAATTATAAATATTGATTGGCTATAAAGTGTCCTCATGTTCTCGCAATAATTTGTGTTTTTAAAAGAGCATAACTCTCTCTCTCTCTCTCTCTCTCTCTCTCTCTCTATATATATATATATATATATATATATATATATATATATATATATATATATATATATATATATATATATATATATATATATATATATATATATATATATATATATATATATATATATACTAGACGAATTCCCACGCGTTGCGCGGTGCAGGTTAAAAATATATTGTTAGAATATAGTTTTCAGACATCTTTTAGTAATTCGATTCATCAATTTAGGTTCTTTTATTATTATTATATTTAATGTTTTCCTTTTAACTATGTTAAAAAATATATATTGAATTTTTTTTAAACATTATTTGATATTTTATTTTAGGTTTTAAATTTTACACTAAATTTTTAAGCTTATTTGATATATTAATGTAGGTTATTTATTTAACTATATATTGAAGTTAACAAATTATGTATATCATATTGATAAGTCACAAATTCTTCCATTTATGATAATGTTTACAACTAAAAGCATATTTAAGTTAATAAATTAAGCATATTGTATGGAAATATGAAAAGTTGGGAGTTTCAAATGAATGTGGTGAAAGAAAAAATGTTTCCTTTATAATATAGTATGATGATTATAGTTTTAATTTTTAAATCATTGTGATATATACAATTATTTGATAATGTTATAAACCGCTTAAAATTGTGTAAATTATATATCAAATGTATGATAATCTATATATAACGGGTAACAAAATGTATGAACAAAAATATGAACTACAACTTTTAGTAACATAAAAATACAAAAAAATTTATTATAACATTTGTATTAAAAAAGATATATATACAACAAATAATAAAAGAATATGAAAAATAAACACTACAACTTTTAATAATATAAAAATACTAAAACATTTATTATAATATTTATATTAACTTTTCATATTTAAATCACAAATCTCTTCAAATACATTAATGTTTTTAATGAGCAAAACTTTACAACCTTATAAAAGAAAGGAAAATAAAAAGTTATTAGTGATTACTAATTAATAATCATAAGTTAAAAACTCTTGAGTTGTAACTAATAAATATACATAAATTAGAAAACTCTTGAGTTGTAGTGTGAGTTTCAAATGAATACGGTACTTGGAAATGTGTATTTTTTATTATTATTATTATTATTATTATTATTATTATTATTATTATTATATATGTTAAAGTTGTGCAAAGTTTTAACAGTAAACAACCCCTTTTTTTGACTAATTTGGCCCTCCAACTTACTAATTTGACCCTCCAACTTATGTTGTGTTAAACATGGACACCTCCAACTTATTATATATATATATATATATATATATATATATATATATATATATATATATATATATTAAAGTTATAAAGAAAAGGAATAGTGAACTTGTCATTTTTTTTGGCAGAATTGGTCCCTATATTATTGTTGGGCTTCAAAGTTAGGAATACTAAATTTGGATTTTTTTTGGCAACTTTGCTCCTCATTCTTTACCCATTTTGACACTTTTGGTCCTTGTAATCAATATTTTTACACTTTTTTGGAACCTTTTAATATTTAAAGTTTGGCCACAAAATTTTAACGGTTTTAAAAAGTTGCTAATTCCTACCCCTTTAATTCTTGCAGTCAAAATTTTTACATTTTTTCATAAAAACATGAAAAAAACGGTCCGGGGCAAATCCCGGACTTTTCATCCTTGCACTTTCTATGTCTGTCATATTTATCAATTTGGAAACAACATTGAAAGCTTCTGGCCCCCGCGTAGCGGGGGTAACCTTTCTAGTTATTATTATTATTATATTCGTCTAAATAATTGGTTTTGATGCATCATTTTAATCCATTCAATTATTAAACATAAAGATACTTAATTATAAATTTATAACATACATAGGTGCATATATATGTTAAACAAATCACATATAATATATATTTTCGTAAATGTCATATGTGATTTTTGTCATACTAATATGGATAAATTACTTTCATATGAAGAACATATCATGATAAGTCATCATAATTACATATTAAATGTTAAAAATTATGTTATCTTTTAAATATTTTCTTGTAAATATGTTGTGTAGGATAACCCAACAAAAAAATAATATAAAATAAACATAATCAAAATAGAAAAACTACAATCAAATAAATAAGAACATTAGGTGGTTGAATATATAAATAAAAATGTTACATAAATATACGTTTAAATCAAAAGAAAAAACTAACATTCGTCTACTTTACTCAAACAAAAAAAAACCTATATCCGTTTTCTGAATCTTCTTTCTTTATTTAACACCATTTAACCATAGAAATTTGATGACAATTCTTCACTAACCTGCAATCAAAATGTTTTTCTTGAAAAAGAAGAATGAGAAAGATATTCCAAGCAAAACTTTGATGTTTGGAGAGTCACATTCAAGATTGAGTAATACATACAAATCACATATAAAGATCAAATGAGAAATTTAATATAAAGAAAGAATAGAAAAGCTTCATTTGTTTTGGTTGAAAGAAAAAATCATATTACAATTACCATCGATGCGACATAACTCATTTCTTTAAATCATCATATTTGGATCGTGAATGTTTCAACTATATGAAAACTTTGAATCATAATATCTTCAACCAAATGACGAATTTTTGTAAGAAAAATGTACTAATATAACTACATATATAATGAAGGTGAAAGGGTGTGAGGGTATCAAATGCATGAGGTGTTGAACTTATCGAGTGTGTGATTTTCTTGGAATGAGATTATGTGTGATTAATTACTTTGAATGTGAAAGGGTGTGGGGGTTTCAAATGCATGAGGTGTTGGCAAATTTTTATGGGGGTTTTAAATGCATGAGATTCAAGAAAAAATGCTAGCTTTATAAGTATGTATGTATATATATATATATATATATATATATATATATATATATATATATATATATATATATATATATATATATATATCACAAAGGCTTAGGGAATAATAAAGTTTGTGCCATTCAGAATTGAACCACAAAAGTTTTGGAGATTGGTAAATTTGGTCCCTCCTAACACACGTGTTTTCCTCGACCGCCTACTGCATCCAATCAAATGTATCCACCGATATATATTATTGATCGGCTTCAAAGGTTTTGTATACGTTCCTTCTTCCAAAATGCCTTCCAGTTTCTTCTACCGCTACCTTTTTCCTCTAAGTCGTCATCACTCCCTTTTTTGCTACGATTGAATTCTTCGAGACATCGCCTTCTATTATTTTCATAGAGTGGGGTTTTCCTGTTCATCGGAACCACTAGTCTCATCCAACGACACCACCACAACTGAATCTTCCCTACAACTCCATAGACAGACCAGATTTGAGGAACGCACGTGTTTCAATTTTGGATTCCAATTCGAAGCTTTTGAAATCGAATATTTTATCTCTGTAACCAAAAGTCGTTTCTCTCCATTTGACCATATTTAGATCTAGATCTGTGAACCCCACCCCCTCACTTTCTAACCCTAAGTCTTTTGTTTTAATGTTGCAGGTTACAATACACGTCTTTGAGCATATTTCCATTTTTCCATATGGAAAAAGCACATGGAATCCATGTTGAAGCCCGAAAATATTATTTTGCTACAGGGTGACTTTCACTTGACACCATCCACACATTTCCCCTTTCTTTTTCTTTCATCCATGAAACCTAACCAAGTTTTTAATTAAAGATGAGTATTTTTAACTGTTTGTTATTGTGATCCTACTCTACCTGATATGTATTTGTCTATTTTAAAAATTCAAACATTTATGTAATGGTTTTTTTGCTTTTCCAACATATGTCACTTTTAGTTCCTATTTTGAATTGGTGCTAAAGTGAATTCACAAGAATCAGTTTTTATTACTTTTCGATGGTGAAAGTAACTCATGTGGACTCTCAATTAGCTTCAGCATATAGGCATATGGCCTTTGTATTCTTAAAATTGATTAGTTTTGTTATTACATTTTAGCAAACAAATGTAATGATGATGAAAGTGGAATTAATTACATGATCCTCATTAACATCTTTTACTTTATAGATGTCAAAGTGACCTAATGTGGAGATGTTGTTGAGGCCAGAACAATTTAGCAGTCATCCATACAATGCTTGGTGGATAGTTATGAGGAAATACATTATATGGTTTTGAACCCTCCTTTTTTATTTCTTGTACCTCAATGTTGTTTTTGTATTTTCACTTAAAACATATCATGGTACTTGACAATATTATCCATCAATGTGTATTAAAATTCGTGAACTTAACCTTTACCCTGTTTATATATAGGTGAAAACAACTTGATAAAGATTAATCATATTGGAATTGCAAAAAAGGAAAAGCTTAAGAAAGTTGTTGTATGGGTGGTGCAAGTGGAACCTATTCCCAATAAGCGCCCGTTGCACAACTACAAGGTATTATCAAAATTGATAACAAAAACAATAATTTAGTGGCTAAGTTAATAAAATGGTGAAAATACATTGTGCTTTTTTGTATTTTGAAAATGGTAGAATTTTCTAACCATGTTAACTTTCCACACATAGGAATTGAATCTAACAAACTGGAAACTTCACGAAGAGACACAACATAAAGATTGTTTATCTCTATAAGATGTATCTATACTAAACGATTCATGCAATGCGTCCTTTTTTGCTTCCATTGGTGACATGTTTCCCACCGTAATAAATATTGGGAGGCTATGTAGTGTCTTCTATTGTATTATGTGTTTTTAATACAAAGATTTGAGTAAGTCATAGTAATATTGAATTCTCTACTTTATAAACCAATTTCTAATATATATTTTTTTATTAATCCTCCAGGCTTGTACTTGGGAAACTTATATCAGTAGATCTAATGACTCTGGCCCACCAAGAAAAACTTGCATCTGGATAAATACTTATACTTCGTGCATAATGAACGTAAAAATTTCCAATTTTGTTTTTGATATTTTTGTTAAAATACTAAGAAAAAATAATCTCTAAATCACGCAATTTAGTAGGCGCTTCTTCAAAATTGAATACCGGAGGTATGATGACTACTTTTGAAAACTTGGGATGCATGCACTGAACCGCCCCATGATTCCATGTCCAACAATTTTGCCAAATCCAGGTCCAACAGCAGCAACAGTTCATGTGGGTGGTTCACGTTTTCCGAATCCATGAAGGTTTCAAATGCCACAACAAGTTCCTATTCATGTCATGGGTCCTGCAGCTACAAGATAAATTCAAATGACTACCCCCATAAACATTAACCCTATCATGAAGTCATTTCCTTTATAGAATCCAAACCAACGACTGTTTCCATTCCCTGTAGATACATATCGACAATACATCGTTCTCACCTAAACACAATTACCACAATCTCATGTACAATTACAACTGCGATTCCATCAGATTGTGTAACTGTAATTAATCCACTTAATTTGACCAAATTACAGAAAAAACAATACTACTTTCACCCACTTAACTATACTCTTAAACTATTAACAAGCTATATATGTTTCTTGGTAACCAATATATATACATATACATATACATATACATATATAGGCTTAGGTTATTCTATTAAAAGTAATTATTGTGTTATTGTATGCATAAATGTGGGCCAATCAAATTTACTTATTTTAAGAAAGTGATTAATATATATTATTGAATTAAATATAATTGAAAATATCATCTTAATTAATTACAAGGGTAATTTAGTCAATTAATATAGATTTAATAAAGGAAAATTGCATTTTTTAAGGGATCATAGATTCTATTAATTTTAAAAATCCGATTTTACGAATTATAATTCTTTTAATTCGGACATTCTGACAGAATATGTTTATGAGTATATTCAAAAATAAAAATATTCTTGAACCATAAATAATAAAAATATTCTTGAACCTATTTCTTGATCATGAATTTAAAAACTTCATGTAGAATAACAAATTCTTGAACAATCAATTAAAGAATAAAAACAAAAAATACATTATTTCTTATAGAATACGAGTAACAATTGTTAAGAATTACATTTGTTGTTAAAGAATAAAACTAAAAAACAATAAAAACGGGAAAGAAAACATCAAAATCTAACAACGACTAATACATTCTAAAAGAATAATGTGGTCCGTTTCAATTTTGTGGTCTGTTCTTCAAGCATCAACTTCTGTGATTCCAACAGAATTGGAATTCGTCTTTCCATTCCAACAGAATTGGAATTCGTGATTCCATTCCAATAGAATTGGAATCTCACCAATATCATTCATTGAATCATCTACATAAACATACTTGATACCTTTTCAGAATTCAACATTGTCAAGATCCTGCACTGTCCACATAAATGAAGTGTTAAATCAGGAAAAAAAAAATTCGAATGAAAAGCAAATTAATCATTTCCTGTCAAAAGAATCAGAAATTAAACAAAAAAACAACAAATGAAAAACTGAAATCAAGAACCCTAATTTGAACAAAGAAGATGGAGATGGTCGATGAAGTGATTAGTAGTGTTCACAAGGGATATATGGAACATATAATTGGAGCAATACCAGAAAAAAAAAATCTTTCAATCTCTTCCTTTTCGCTCATGTAAGTTTAAAAAACATAGAACTTGAGTCCTGGCACCACGTCCTTCCTTGGCACCTCCATGAACTTGACCCTCTGGTCCAATTTCATAAGCCTTGCCCTGTGTACTCCACCATGTCCTGAACTCGCCTCTTCGCATAGTCAATCTGCTCCAGCACCGTCGACCCCGTCACCTGCCTCAGATTGTTCAACAGAAAAGACAAAGAGCTCAGCCCCGTCAACCCAAACGTCCCGGATGTCAGAAATCCGGCTACCGCCAGCCCGATGGTGAGGACTGCCGGAACAATAACCGGGCTGAAGATGATGAAAACTGGGGTGGCGATAGCCAACCCGATCATAGTACCCACAAGGGTGATTCCTACGAGGCCAAGTAGGATTCCACCGACCGGAAGGAGGGCCATGACGGCGAAGATTTTGCTCTTTGATGGACCTTATTGATTAGGGAAAAACGACGATTTGTTGCCGCCATGTTCGTATCGTGGGACAGAAGGGTAGGGTGGCGGCCGGTGGTGGGAGGCATAAGGATGGAGGTGACGGCTGGAGATGGTTTGATTAGGGTTACGGTGGTTTTAAAAAGCCTAGTAGCTGAAGTCAATGGTTACCATAATTATAGGATATTATTTGTGAAAACTAGTTATCAAATTACCTATTTACCCTTATTTATTTATTTACTTATTTATTTTTATTTTAAATTTTGATTGGCCCACATTTATGCATACAATAACACAATACTTATTTAAAACACCTGAACCTATCTCTACATATATATATATATATATATATATATATATATATATATATATATATATATATATATATATATACATATTAGCAGCACCATAGTATGATTGAATGAAAAAACTATTAACTACTTTTATCTACACATTCTTATAAGGGCATCACACTATGGTTATCCTTCTCAATGAACAGGACATAAGCAGATCTTATTTGCCTGAAACATGATCTATTTTAGCACATATTTTAACTTATATGAACTTAAAATACAATAAAAATTATAGATTTGGACCATAATTTAGTTAAAATAACTTGATTATAGAAAAAGAATGATGAAATTTTTATTTAATACTCTACAAACTTAAACAACAATTCTCTTTTGGGAATCCCTAAGGATAGATGAAAATGCAACTTTCCTTTTTTTTCAAAATTTGAAATCAACAATTCTTTCGTGTCCATGATAAATGTATAGGAATTGTATGCAGATTCCACTGTTCTTGCCTATGTAATGTCAGAAATAAATTGCCGCCACAACTAAGGCCTTGATTTATTCGTCTTATCAGTTGATGAAGGGATCACAACCAACAAGTATGACTCACTCTAAAAGTACGTTGTTGTTTATTTCAAAAATCAAATAGTTGGTAAAAAAAGTACTTTGTTGTTTATTGCATTTAAAATCCTTTTAATAATTTTGTTCTAGCTATTTTGTGTTTCCAAATGTGTGGTTAGTGGATCCGGAAAGATAGCAATGCATGTATTGGAGAAGGTCATTGCATATGGTGTTCTTCCTATCACTATGTCAGGTAATAAGCTTCAAGTTTTTGATTTCTACAGATGACAAAACGGGCAGGTCGAGAAGTTAGATAACAACTCACAAATGAACTTCGGGCAGTTGGATTACAGCTAACAAGTCAACAATTTTTTTACAGGTTCCAAACGTTATTTAGTGGATGAAGCTGGACTTCATATCATGAAACTATCTTTTCTTAGAGACATCAAAGCACAACATAGAACTTTAAGGTCCATATAATCATATTCCTTTACAAAAACAACTTCATTTATAATTTATGCATATTTCTTTATTAAATTAAAAGGTTTTTATTCGTTATATTTAGAGATTATTCAAAAACTTACACCCAAATGAAATTTACCATAATGATTCCATTACTTTGGTCAACTCTGGTTGTCGTATACATATAGAAAGTAATCGTTTTCATTATTTTTCTAATCCTTTTCGGCCCCACATCTGTTACGCATGATAGTTCATCATGATTGATATGCGTTCTTCATGTTCGAACATGCCATGTACCCCTGAAGCCATGGATGTGTTGAAAGGGGCCAATGTGTTGATTGCTCCTTCCATAGCGGCTAGGACAGGAAGGGCATGCCTGTAATTTTATCTTATCTAAAATGGCATTTTACTTTCTTTGAGTATATTTTTTTGTATAAACATTCCTCAGGTTGTTGTTGGTGATCTTGAGCTAAAAGAGTATAATTTAAACCGGGCACCAGAGGATTTTTAGTTTGAACTACATACAAGAAACCATTTCTCATTCTATTTTTTCTTTATAGGGGCAATTTCGTCTAACTTATGTGAAATATAGGTCAACCTTTTAATATGCAAAATTATAAACTGTTGTTTTTCCATTGTATGAGAAAACTCGAAATGAAAATTACTGGATTTGTTTTGAGATGTATGAAGTTTAAGTTTAGATTCTATTATTAAAATGTTGTTGAAAAAAATGGTCGGAAACAATGAAACCAATTAAGATGTTGTTCTATGGTTGCAAAAAAAAAACATTTTTTTCCTTAGTTGGTGTTGCTTAACCTATTTAGTTGGTCCTCCGACTTAGTGCTCTTATTTTTCTCTCATTTTGTTCTAAAAAGATGAAAAAGAGAATGAGACTTGATCAACTAGTTTGCAGGTTATAGGAGGTTATAGGGATTGTGTGTGTGCTTAAGGATAAACCCAAAGCTGCAACGATGTACAATGGGTATCTCTTTAAAAATGTCTATATAAAATTTATTTGAATTGTAATACGAAAAAAAAGACACGGGACGAAGCCCAGGTTTTTTTACTAGTTCTGTATTACAACAGTTAGAATATTAAATTATAGACTTAGGCACTGTTTCGTTTTTTAAAGTGTGTTGAATTGCTAATGATAAATGAACTGATAAAATGTTGTTTCTTTTTTGGACTGAATCCACTCATTGAATATGAATAATGACTATTTTCTCCTTTGTTTAAAATAATAAATTATCATTTCTTTAATACTTGTTATAAAATATAAGTATACAAAATGATCATTTATATAAGAACCATTATAAATTAAAAGTGTATACCATAACATTAAATAATTTTTAAAATTTAAAGAAATAAAACATGACGTGATACTTAACTAATACATTCTTATAAATATAAATCTAACATATTTATTATATTAAATTAATAGTTTTATGAAGAAAATTAGACGTATATTTAAAAAAAATATTCATCATTGCAATCATATAATATGTTATAGAATTGAAACTTACCATGTCAGATATAAAAAAGTATACATGCAACGTGTTGCTTAATATTCTATTTTTCTTAAATGTATTCTTTTTAGAATATATATATATATATATATATATATATATATATATATATATATATATATATTGTTATCTTTTGTTTTGAAATAGAAAATCATGAATGATGGGCTATAAAACTTAAAAATAGACTAATTTATGAGTAATAAAAAAGATTCTAAAATAATGATCATACCCTCCTAATTTGGAGGAAATCGTGAATGGTATGGAGGGTAATTTTGGAAATATAAACATAAGATTACCACTTAATGTTAAAGAAATCTATTTTCCAACTTAATTTATTAAGATATTTATTAGTTCTAGGCTCCGTTTATGAATCGAATAACCTACAAAAAAATGTTAGTAATAAACACAGTGGTTGAGGCTCGATTCCCTTAAATAGATTCGTCGTCTGTTCCTAGGGTAGAACAATCAAAACAGTGTATATTGTCGGATATGGCTACTTGCCTGAAAGAATCGTCGGAAATAGTTGACAGAGAAAATGAGCAAGAAGATGAGTATATTAATATGCATCGAATGAGGCAGTAGAGGTCTGCTTTTATACTGGTTTATGTAACAGCAATAAACTAATTCGTCATTCAGAGCTTCATTCATGATCGCAGGTCGCGCCCATACACAAGTTTGCTGAACTTTGTCTACAAGATCCAAGATTCGCATCCCCCTGCGCGTGGGTAGGAGTTGGAGTAAAACCATATGTATAAGCCTGTAAGCCTATCATACATTAAAGCTTATAAACTCACTTGAGTATGGTCTTTCTACAAATGTGAGACTCATTCCCACACCCACCTCACTTGTTAACTTTTATTCTCAAATACTCATCTTTAATTATCAATATCTCATTCAGATATACTCCATTTTGGACATACTATATATCGTTTCGAAGCTCTCACAGAGAAAAACACAAACCCACTTAGAGTTAATTATATGTACAACATATATATATATATATATATATATATATATATATATATATATATATATATATATATATAGAGAGAGAGAGAGAGAGAGGTGGGTTCAATTGAGAAAATAAAAAAGGTTGAGAATGGGGGAATCATTCTCAGCCACTCATTTAATCTAAGCATAAAAAGACACGGTGACAAACTTGTAAATATGATAATAACTTTCAATCTCAAATAAGTAACTGTATAGAAATAGATAACAGTTCAAACCCATTTCTAATCGATCGTTCATCATCCAAATTTCTCCTCCAACCTTCAACAACCATCCAGATTTCTTCAATTAAACCATCATCAACATCATCCAGTGTTAATCAATCATCGATCTTCGTCAATAACATGTTTATCAACACGATTCAACAGTTAACAACAAAAATTCGTTTTTGGTTCTTTTAATCCAACCTTCAATTCTGCTTGAATACAATCAGATCTTCAACATCTACGATTAATTATACTCCCAACGTCATTAGATTAACATCATCGATAATCAACAAAAAATCAACTTCATATCATTCATTCAACATCGATTATCAAATAAAACTTCAAAATTGAGGTTAGAAAAAGATCAAATCGTTTTTTTTTTGAAAAACTTCATATAATTCTCTATCAATCTACTATATTGTAAGATTTAAATAGTCAAAGTATCATGTTTTTAACATTTTTAAAAAAGTTAAATTGTATGCACTCCAACTGTTTGATGAAATGCATAAACTAAATTACCACGTTATATTCATATATGAATATGTTTACTCACCTGAATCAGTATATGATTATTAAAACAAAAAAAACAAATATGCAAGTCTGTATGTTATTCATATGTGAATAACATATAAAAATTATATATATTTGTGAAAATACCTTGTAATATTCATATGTGAATATACTGTGTAATATTCATAAGTGAATATATCATCTAATATTCACAAGTGAATATACTATGTAATATTCACATGTGATATACCATGTAATACTATATAATATTCAGATATGAAAATATTATCTAATATTCATAAGTGAATATACCATCTGATATTCACAAGTGAATATACTATGTAATATTCACAAGTGAATGCATCGTCTAATATTTAAATATGAATATACTATGTTTATTATATGCTATATTCATATATGAATGATACTTAAATTGTAAAAAAACATTAATCATAGTTTTTATTCATAAGTGAATAACGAATGTACTGTAGTAAAAACCTGATTCATTTTTATTCACTTATGAATAACGATAGCTGAAAATATAAAAAAAATAAAATTTTTATTTTATCTTAAAACTATATCAATATAAATGTCTATTTATAGAGAATAAAAATTCATGAATTTTGGTATATTTAAAATTATTTTTCGATAAAAATAGTTTCTTAAAAATTAAAAAAAAAACGAAAAAACTATGTTTTTGTATATATTAAGGTAATGTTTACTATAGTTTAAGGAAACATGTTTTGTTGGAAAACACATGTCTATTTTTTCCCATTTCCGCTGGTACACGGAGGCTTTTGCGGCAAAAATAAATGAGTGACTGAGAATGATTCCCCCATTCTCAACCTTTTTTTTCTCAATTGAACCCTCCTATATATATATATATATATATATATATATATATATATATATATATATATATATATATATATATATATATATATAAATCCAAAGTTAGTAAAAATATATTATTACTTAAGGTATTTGTATATATAATTTTTTTAACATAATTACAAAATCGGACCAACCTAATTAAAATATTTTAGGTCTTTATGTCATTCACTTTTAATTTTAGTATGCTAGTTTTATAAAAGATAAGTATTTTCTATCATTTAAGATTATTACTTGAGAAGGTAACGAATTTTCTTTTGTTCGCACTTAGTGACTTTTTATTTCATAATTTACCGTTGAATTTGTTTTAAATGTTCAAAATATATTATTATGACTAGCTATCGAATGTTTCTAGCGAGTCACCGACCAACATTAATTTTCAAGCGAGTTCTTGACCTTCAAACCCACAAATGATATCTAGAAATTTCTAGAACGTGATTTATGGACCTACAAACCCTTTAATTCTTGAATATAGTTTCATAATTTTTAGAAATTTTCTTGAACAAGATTTCACGATTACATTATTTTGATTCAGGAACTTCGAACCCACAAATCGATATTTGATTTGTGGACCATCAAACCATTCGATTTTCTTTTTTGGGAAGAACACGATCTGATTCCTGGACCACCAAACCCTTTGATTTCTTTTATGGATGAACACACAAGCAACTTAGTGTTAGGTTTTAGTTCAAAAATAGTTTCAAAAACTACAAAATATGGCAAACAAAAGTCTTTAATTTTTGAAATAACATAAATATTTTATACCCACCAAGGATTTTCTTGCAAGTTATAGAAAGATTTAAGCACCAACCATAGAAAGAATGAAGAAATAACAACCTTTGTTGTTCTTTGGGTCCTCTTGGGAGGCTTGGAAGTTGATGAAGAATGTGGAACCTTTGAGACACCAACATGAAGCCGACTTGATGTAGATGCTAGTCCATAAACTCTTACACTCTTAAGCATGAAGTTTATAACCAAAGTATGAACTTCAAGAGAGAATAAATGCAAGTAATCTTCAAGTGTTCTTAAAAAACAAGAGAGAATGAGGGAGAACTTAGGAATTTCGAAATTTACATGTAAAAAGGGACACACAACATGAAAGCCTCTAATCTAGTTAAAGTGAAGACTTAATCTAAAGGTCCTTAACCATTAATCCCTTTAGACAAGTTTGTCCCCCCATGCTTTCTCCCATACCTATTACTTTAGAATAAATTAACATGAAAGTCATACTCTTGTCTTTTCACTCTTATTTTATAAAAATAATAAAAGGAAGAAGACAAAAGCTTTATATTTTATAAACCAAGTTTATAAAATATAAACTTTAACTTTTTGGTAAAATACAAAAGAATTTATCTAGTCCAAAATGTTGTGCATGACTTATTAATTCATATCATATGAATTATATATAATGTTACTTGCTAATGAAAGTTATTATTTCCTAGAAATAAATAATTTCCAATTTAATTAAAAGAGTTTATTGAATATTTATTAAAATCAATTTCTAATAAATAATCAATTATATCAAGTTGTTGTTAGTATGACCGATTAGTATCATATGTTAATTAGCAATATCACTTTAATATGATTCTTGAGCATACTAGATCTTTCAATCTCCCACTTGCGCAAGATTCATATTAGACTGTTATAGACAGTGGTGAACGTCTAGCAACATTTCACTGCCCCTATCAACATACGACTTTGTGCCATTCTATCAATGCCCAATTCCCAGAAGCCCAAGGCTACAATTGGTGTATAAAGTAAGTTTATCAGTTATCCCTTTGCTACAGACATCATGTTGAACATGAGATACGGATCGCGATCAATCTCATTATTTGTTCAACTTTTGGTAAGGCGCCTTAGATGTCTAACTCTCAACACATAAGAGGAACAAATCCCATATCGACTACATAAGCCTCTTGCATAGTTCACACCATACTTGAAAATGGCTTTTATAACTGCCCGGTTAAGGAACAACATTTAACCATATCAAAGCATAGTACTCCCTACACTTAAGTCCCACTATGTATCTCAAGTGTTAAGGATACAAAGATAGTACCTTTTAATCAAATATCATTCATGATAGCGATCCATGAGATGATCTTGATGCGAGTCAGTTCAATACTAGTTCTCTGACGAGTATCTATGAAACTTGGTTACAACCACTTGCCTACTTTCATCTAGTGAGAGTCAACCAATCCAATGCATATTAGTCTTACTTTATAATTGCTCCCACAATTATAACCGACTATGAACTTTTAGAATAATAACATTATTCATGGATTAAACATGTTAATATATAACACAACAAGTATTAATGTGATGACTATATCCCAATATATCATAACATTATCTAATAGTTGTTGTTATAATGTTCCAATATCCAAATACTAAATCCAAATCAAAAACCCATTTCTAGAATAATAAAGTCTTATAGCCGAAGTGTGACCATTCATACTTAGCTCAAAAGAATGACTTTATCAATCGATCTGACAAAATTTAATTTGTGTGAATTTTGTGAATACTATCATCTCCATACTTAACTTTACTCTAAGTATAGTTAAATATCTTGGAGAATATGATTGGTATTCTTTCGTGACATAGAGTCTCTTAGCTTGATTAAGTATACTCTCGAAGTCACAAAGATTTATATGTGACCCTTGAATGACACAAATCAACATAGTTTTTCAATGATCCCATTTATCCAATAATATTTGAATTCAACTTCTAAAGTAGTGTATTATTATTTTGTAGTAGACTGTGTCATTATGTTTTGTTTGGACCTCATTCCAACAAAACGTACCTTTCATTCCATAATGAAGTCAAAATCCAATTATAATTCATAATTATTTATATATGTTTAGAAATTAACATCTTATGTAGCTCTTTCCATAAAGATCCTTTCTAAACTGATTGTCTCATATACATTCTCTTAGTTCTTGTAAAGTACTCTTAGAATGCTCTCTTAGTCATCCAGTGACTTAACCATGTATTAAATTAGTATCATATGACATGCTTACATCATGATCAAATACCATGTCCTATGCATAATATGACGTAAATGGTGAATTTATTTGCCAAAAAAATAGAATATAAATCATTTCATCTAGTTCAAGCCTATGAGTTATGTACTTTTGAGGCTAGCTCAAAATGGTGCCATATGACAATGCCAAGAATTCTCCAAAAGAATCTCGTGTCTTGATCCCTTTCAAGATATTGACAATATATGTATAAGGATATGAAACTTTTAACATTCATTTTATCCATCTCTTACAGATTTTACATTCCAAGAATGTAAGTTCTCCTTACTAAGTCTTTCATTTTAGAAACACTTTCCGAGTCAGGTGAAAACGACCTTGCTTAGTCAGAATGAGATTTCAAATGATTATGTATGTCTCATTCATACAAGATTAGGAATGTCATTATGCTCCCACTAGTTCTTAGTAAACACACATGCTCTATTCATTTTGATATAAAAACACACCTTGCGGTTTTGCATAAAATGATGATTATAACATTGAGATGTTTGCTTTATATCCACAAGTGGATCTCAAGCTCTACACATTTTGTTAGGATAACATGGATTAAGAAAACCTCCAGGCTAATCTATATATATATATATATATATATATATATATATATATATATATATCTTCTAGTAGATGTCTATTAGAAAAAACGGTCTTTCTTGAAATCTATTTGCTATATCTCATATGAAGAATATGAATTTATCGTAAATAATATCATTGTTGATCTAATCATAACTACTTGTGAAAAAGGTTTGATCACAATCAATGTCATGAGTATGATGATGACCGCCGTCAATGACATGAGTGTGAGAAAATCCCTTTTACTACAAGTCTTGCTTTAAATGTGTATGGTTATCCATGTAATTTATTCTTTCTAGAAGAATTATTTAGTCCTTCTAGCCTTGCTATAGGGATAAATTTTAATCAAGCCCATACTTGATTCTCATACATGGATTACATCTCATATTCATGACTCTAAGTCATTTATCAGATTCGAGATCTGACATAACATCTTGGTATTTGATGGATTTTACAAAAACCATCAATAAAAGCTCATCAATAATAGATTCCACATTTCTCAAGTCATAGATGATTTCTACCACTAATGCGAACAATTTTTGTTTGTGAATAGCTATTATTCAAGTTTAACAATCCTTGTTAAAACTAGTGTCAACTATTAGTAAATAAGGTTATGCTTCTTGAGCTGCTTCAAGTTCCATGTACTTCCCACTTGCTTTGTCATTAGAAGCTTGTTTTCTACTAACTTAGCTTTCACAAGAATAAGAGAACTTATTCTTGGTGGTTTTTCATATGATAATCTAAGCCACATTTAGAGTATTACATAAATATGTATTTACTAGATTTTGGGTTTAGAAGCTTTAGTCCAACATCAGCTTCAAATCCATAAAACATTAAGTAAGATGAGGATGGAACCTTTCCATACTAAGTCTTATAAAGTGTTTAATCTACTTATTAGTTGGTATTTGTATTCAAGATACAATTAAGAGTGATTGAAGTATTATCCCAAAAAGATTAAAGGAGGATATTTCTACCGATTTGAAAGTAAATCATACCAAGTAAGATTTAATTCATCATTTATTATCATTAAGGCCTTAGATGGTTCTTACCGGCTTGTCTCTCAAACTCTTAAAACATTCAACAAAGATTTCACAATTATGCTTTACCACATAAAATATAATTGAAACTATTATAGTTGTTAATAAAGTTGATTTGGTATCTTGGGCTTAATCTCAGACATTCATTAAAAAGGAAGTCATACACCAAAGTGTATAGTTCCTTAATTATTTTCTCTACACTTTAGTGAAAATATCATTAGGAATCCTTTACATATAAATAAGGTTCACATATGTCAAATAAACTACATTATTTTCCTTCGAAGATCCCTTTCTTGAAGTTGGAATATGTGATTGTCATTTATATAATAAATATAACAATGTCAAAGATGAGTTTGATTTAAAACAAATTTAAGTCAAAAGTTCTTATATATAGAACTTAATTATATTTTAAAATGTTGATATTTACTTTATAATTCTATTAAGAGATCTAGTCTCATAAATAGAAGATAATCATTTCAGAATATGAATATTATCGTTATGACAAACGATTAAGTAAATGATCAAACATTTGAATAAAATAACTGAGACATAAATTTAGACATGCTAAATTAAAACATACATTGTTCAAAAACAAATATTGTTTTACATTACAAGTAATTTATGTTCTAAGCATAAATAATAAACTAAACTCCGAGAATGTAGTTCCAACTTGGTTGTGGTCAGCTTGGTTACTCTTCAATAAATATCTGCAAGCCATTTACAAATATTAGATAAACATTAAGTACCAAGTACTTAAGTGTTATATGGAAAGTATGAGTTCTACATAGTAGATACCTAAAGTATTAGTCTCTTCTAGACATTCTTTCAGATAAGAGGAGTAAATCCTCTTCTAGTGTCTAGTTTCTTCACAAAAGAAACAATATCCATCTATGTGGGCTTTAGTAGATTTCTTGGGCTTAAAGGTGTTCAGTCCATAAAACATGGGCCTCCTGGATCACACAAGGTGATTCTTTTAGCCTTGCATTATTCTAGTGTTTAAACTAGCTATAGATAAAATATCACTATATTTATTAGAATATTGATTGACATGTTATATCATCAGATATATGTTTAAATTATCCAAGACTTCCTAGAAGTCATGAATAATTATTCCTAGCTTGATGTTAGAAACATCTTTAGCATCACAGTGATGCCTTTACTTGGTATCATGTTCAGATTTATTGCTCAAATCAAATAGTTTAGGACTAGGACCTTTAAGTGTATACAATTTCATATCTCTCACGAGATTGTCTCTTAAGACATGAACACATTCATTGAAGTTGTATCTATAGAATGTTATTGTTTCATTAAGTCATTAAAAAAGTGAAAATTCATGATAATGAGAATGAATTATTTAACTACAAAATTTTAACAAAATTCATTTAGTTTTTTCAATATTTAATCTTTAATAATTAATACCCTTTTAGTTTCCAAAAACATTAATTATCAAAGTCTAGGATCCAAGTTGCAAAACAAATAAATTGTTAGGTATCCTTTATCCCAACCATTTGAATTCAACCCGGTAGATATCAATTATTAATTATATATCACTATATAATTCCCAGATTTATGAGATCGATAATAACAAATTTAATTAGACATGTTTGATCTCATCTATGCCTCAGATTTCTCTTGCTTATGTATCCTTTATCACAAAAGATTTCCGATCAAATCGTCCAACTTGAAAAACATGTGTAATCGGCCTATAACTTATTTATAGAAATCACGAAGACACCCCGACCATCAAAAGATAACACTAAGCGGTTAGGTATCATTTATCTCACTAGTGCGTACAAGAGATGTGCGACTGTTTTTCAAAAGGATTGCATAGATTTGATGTTTGTAAAAAGGGTCTTTATATGTTTTATAATTCTAGCTTAAAAACATATGATATTATGGTTATTACATGCATATAATAAACCATGATATCTATTTTCAAAAGAAAATCACTTTTAAAGGTTCTATATAAAAAGCTAGTTTTTATATAATTTGACGTAATTCAATTTTAATAACCGGTATTAAGTTTGAGTGCTTTTGAACCTTTTATACTTTTAATAAAACTTCATTTTATTACTTATATATTTGGAGTTTGTATGAGTTACAAAAATTTTAAAACTTATAATGGAGAATTTCAAAATTTTCCGTTATTAACGATTTTATAAAACCGACTTTTATTTTTTAAACAATAACTTGTTACATCTTATGTCCAATTTTGAAAACTCAAACTCCATGTGATGTTTATTTTGTCAAAAATTATTTTAGCATGTGAAAAACTAATTTATAAACCACACATAATAACTGCATAAAACAAACTACACAAGCATGCATAAAAAGATATGTGCATAAACATAACCAACTAATGACATTTTTTTAAGCCAACACAAAAAATTTCAAGTCCATTCCTAAAGGGGCATTTAAGGGGACCAAAAATCTTCTTGTAATGTTGTTGGAGAAGCTCCCACTTGATTAAACACCCATTGCTTGCAAAAGATTTGAAGAACTTCTTTAAGGAAAAATCTGTTGCATTCATAACACTTTTCAGAAAGTGTCATCTTCCTGTTTAGCACATGTTCAACACATGTGTAGCATTAATGACACTTTTCAGAAAGTGTCATCTTTCTGCCCAGCACATGATGAACTCGAAAATTGCCTTTTTGTCTTCAAAAAAATGGCTCCAACTTCATTTCTTGTTACATCTTTGTACAAATAAATTATTTCTAAAAACTAATCTATTACTTTACAGAAAATAAACAAGAAAACTAATCTATTTAATTATTACATACCATATGAATAAATAAATTATTACAACCATTTTTATAAACCAACCAACACAACAACACAACAAACACAATGGTCCTTGTCTAGTTTATGCACATCATACATATCAACATACACATTAAACAATATTTGTTTTTCTAAGACAACTTTAAATGACAAAGATGCATGAAACTTTTGTCACATAAAAAAAATAACAATTATAAAGTTGTCATAGAAAATATGTATGAACTTACTTTTTATACAAAAACAAGTTATCCATATTCTACAAAAACTAAGATTTCCAAAAATCAAAAAATCTAACCAAACTTCCAAGGTGGCTCTTGATACCAGTTGTTGGGTTTTAGTTCAAAAATAGTTTCAAAAACTACAAAATATGGCATACGGAAGACTTTACTTTTTGAAATAACATAAACATTTTATACCCATCAATGATTTTCTTGCAAGTTATAGAAAGATTTAAGCACCAACCATAGAAAGGATGAAGAAATAACAACCTTTACTGTTCTTTGGGTCCTCTTAGGAGGCTTGGAAGTTGATGAAGAATGTAGAACCTTTGAGACACCAACATGAAACTAACTTGATATAGATGTTAGTCCGTAAACTCTTACACTCTTAAGCTTGAAGTTTATAACCAAAGTATGAACTTCAAGAGAGTATAAATGCAAGTAATCTTCGAGTGTTCTTAAAATAACAAGAGAGAATGAGGGAGAACCTGGGAATTTCGAAATTTGCATGTAAAAAGGGATACACAACATGAAAGGCTCTAAGCTAGTTAAAGTGATGACTTAATCTAAAGGTCCTTAACCATTAATCCCTTTAGACAAGTTTGTCCCCCCATGCTTTCTCCCATACCTATTACTTTAGAATGAATTAACATGAAAGTCATACTCTTGTCTTTTGACTCTTATTTTATAAAAATAATAAAAGGAAGAAGACAAAAGCTTTATATTTTATAAACCAAGTTTATTAAATATTAACTTTAACTTTTTGGTAAAAGACAAAAGAATTTATCTAGTCCAAAATGTTGTGCATGACTTATTAATTCATACCATATGAATTATATATAATGTTACATGCTAATGAAAATTATTATTTCCTAGAAATAAATAATTTCCAATTTAATTATAAGAGTTTATTGAATATTTATTAAAATCAATTTCTAATAAATAATCAATTATATCAAGTTGTTGTTAGTGTGACCCATTAGTATCATATGTTAATTAGCAATATCACTTTAATATGATTCTTGATCATACTAGATCTTTCACTTAGGAGTTCTTGAACTTGCCATTCGTTGGAATCGAGTTCTTGAAGAAATAAAGGGAATTCATTTATGGGACACGATTTCTTGAAGAAAATGATTATAGCTTTTTTTAAAATGAAAATATAAAAACATATATGGTGGTTGTCGAGGCCAACAAAATTAATACCCTAAATATTACACACTAAAATAGTGTATAGTGGTAAAGGGATCGTATCCACGGAGATTGGTTCAATTTAAATCTCTATCTAAATCACTTGCTCAAGTACTTGTAAAACAAAAGTAAAAGTAAAATGGGGGTTTAGTTCTTTTTGATTGTTTGACAAAATTAAAACTAGCTAGAATGTAAATATGACAAGTAAAAGATTTGATTAAATTCAATGAAGTGAAAATTAGTTGATTTTGGGTACACCACATGGATGACATGGTTGAATTATCATTAGACTAAATAGAATAACACTTGTGAATTAATTTAAGAGTAAATTACACGATTCGTCCCTCGTTCAAGTGCCAAATTGCACGTTTAGTCCCTATTTTCAAAAATTAACTCGGATCGTCCCTTGTATCGTTAAAAACTACACGCTTGGTCCCTTAAATCATATACCAGACATAAAAAGTCTATTTTATCCTTATTCTTTTATATTTGATTTATTTTTAGATTGTTATTATTAATAATTATAATTTTAAAACAACATTAAATAAATGGGCCCCACCCTCATCCTCTTCTTCCTCTTTTCTTTCAAGAACCAACTGCATATTCTCACTTTCATGTTCCTCTTCACCATCTTCGGTGAGATCGCCGCCGGTGCTCCACCACCCTCAATGCATCGCCGGTACTTGGAACCCACTACACCCAGCACCATCTTCTTCTTTCTCACCCACATCCGGCAGCAACACAAAACCCTAGCTAGCCAACACCGTCGTCGACCTTCCTCTCCGTCATCCTTCACCCCTATCACCACACTGGATGTCGGCGACATCGCCTCTGGTCTCCTTCCCCTCTATCGCCACTAAACGCCGCCTCAGATCTACACTATCACTAAAACATTGCCGCAGATCTGCAAGTAATCGTCACTTCCAAGCCTCCGTCGGTTAGGTTTTCGCCACAACCACCGTCCACCACCTGTATGCCTTTATCTCCACCTGTAAAAAAAACTCATTGTCATCGGATCTAGTGGGTTACCACCGAATTTTTTGGGTTACCACCGGATATATTAGGTGAAGAATACGAAGTCACCTTCAAAAACCACCACTTGGAGAGTAAATCTGTGAACAGGTGGCGATGGTGAATTCATCTCCATCTCTCTTTCTCTATATCGCATCAGTTGAGAAGATTGTTATGGTTTAAGGACATGTGGGAAGAAGAACGGGGGAAGAAGGGTCATCGACAATGTTTTTGACAGAAAAAGAGGTGGAGGTCGACGGTGGTGTGTGGTGGTCCGACGATGTTGCGTGGTGGTCTGACAGTAGAAGATAAACTGAAGAAGATAAATTGATGAAGGGTTAAAGGGTGTGGGTGGGGTTAGGGTAGATGATAAATGTTTGTGGTGGTGGGCCCATTTTTTGTTTTTCTTCACTTTTTGATTTTTGTTTTAAATTGTTAATAATAAACAAATCAAAAAATATATAAAAATGGAAACATAAAGGGTAAAATAGTCATTTTATGTTGGTCAGGGACGGTCCGAGTGAGAAAAAAACATTATAGGGACGATCCGAGTTAATTTTTAAAAATAGGGACTAAACGCGCAATTTGACACTTCGACGAGGGACGAATGGTGTAATTTACTCTTAATTTAACTTGGCTATAGCAATCCATAAGCACAAATTACCTCAACCCTTCATTGTTATTATAAATGGCTAGAGGAGCTCTTAACACATTTCCTTAATTAAAGTCACAAAATCAATGAATCATATAATCTTGTGAAAATCAATTAGCTTTAAGTTCTAAGAGTTACCAAGTCCAAAAGATAATCAAATGCTTACATTATCATTATGGAGGAAATATTTCCATGGTCTAAATGAAATGAAAACAAACATATAAACCATTTGTTGCTTACTAATTTGAGGGTCCATTACTTAACCAAGAAATTAGTCAACAGAAATAAGCATCCATTCATCTAAGCTCATGATCAAAGATAAATAAACACAACAAGATGTTTAACTAGAAAACATTTCCATAAACTTCAAACACAAGATAATAATAAGTCTTCAAAGCAACTAATCATCCATGGGTTAAACCCTAATCAACCAAATGAAAGTTTAGCCAAGCATGGCCAAAGTAAAAGAAATGCAATATAGTTTAGAGATACCAAACATGATTCAAAGTGTAAGATGAAATGAAATGACAATAATCTTCAAAATCTTCCCAAGCCTTCTAGAGAGCAAAATGGAGTTGTTCTTCAAGGTGTTGATCTTCCTTCTTGCTTCAAAACTTCAATAAAAGTGGTCAAAAATCGGATCCAAAAGTCCCCTAAAAGCATTCCACCAACCTTCCCAAAATAGAGTCAAAAAGTCAAAAATCCGGATTCTTCACAGTGCGATCCAAGCAGACCATTTGTAAATCCACGCGGACCGCGTGGATTCTGGGCCATTTGGCCCATTTGATTGGCCTTCTAGTTTTGCTCCTTTATTTCTTGGTCCAGCCCACATGTAAAGGTTCTTGATAGCCCAATTATGTCTTGTTGACTCTCCCAAGATAGGCCATTGCTTCCTTGATCTTCTATAGCTCAAAATTCTCTTCACATCATCATCATTCTTCATCTAAAATTAAGCCCAACTTGCTCCTTTGATTATGTTGACAACATGCCCAATCACACCACTTCAAGTCCACAAGAAAACCGCAAGCCTCCAAAAGTCCCGCACTCCTTCCATACCTCCAATGACAAATAGTCTTCGATAAATCCTGCAAATAAGCTCAAAAGACTGGAAAGCACCCGGTAAAGGAGAAAAATAACAAAAAGAGAAAATATGCATGAAGATTAACTAAAATGAGATGGAATGTGCTAAAATAAACTATAAAAAGAAGTAAATAAAATGAAACTATCAATATACAAAAGACCGAGTTCTGGAATCGATTTTGTGTTCATATTAGTAAAATCGAATTTTGTTCGAACCCTTTTAGATTTCAAGGGTTTTCGAATTCTACTCAAGCACTTCAATTTCATATCAAACCCTTCAATTTCATATATGTTATTGTCCTGTAGTGTTTGAGTTCATCAAATTTATGGTGTTTTTTTAGTTCATCATATATGTTCTTGAACATATAAAAATGATGAACACACACACACATGTCCTAGCCTCTAAAACAAATCTAGATCTTCATCTATATTTGATTGGAGACTCATTGGAAAACTGTTCCCGAAGATGAAAAAGTTGTCAGAAACCTTTAATAGTCGGTTATAATGTTATTTTTCGAATGCCTAAAACAAGTTCAATGATAAATGATGTACAAAAAATGAGTAAATATGAATAAAAACGAAAGTTTGTTACCCCTAAGTCATTATCCTCTCATAATCTATCGTTTTGTAATCGATTTTATTTTAGTTAATAAAAAACGACCAAAGGAAATGTCATGTAATAACAAGCCAAATTTTCCATATTTTACTTGTGGAAAAAAAAAAGATTTTCCAATTCGCAAAATTAGGTATTGTTATGATAAATAAAAAGCATTTATGTGAAAAAGTATATGTTTCTATAATGTGTTTTAGTAAAAAGAATTATAACTTTATAATAAATATAAAAAATATGATATTTTATGATCCATCTTATTTTTGGTTATTTTTATGATCAACTCATTTTCTTTTCACGGTCAATACTTTTTTTTTTGAACGGCACATAATCATACTTATTTTAATTTAATTACCTGTCTTCTCTACAAAGTATATACACTCCTAACAAAATTTTATTTAATGTTTATGATTAAAATAAGGAAAGTACTGAGAAACAAAAAACGAACACCTAAGAATATTTATTGTGTATAATAAATGAAAAGTAAATTCATTAAGATGTTAAGGCCTATATTCCTATAAGAGGGTCACAGCCTTATGGATGAACCTGCAAGAGGGTCATAGCCTTATTGATTCATATCAAGATTTTCTATTAATGGACAAGGAAATATTTTTAAAATATATAAAATTTCAGAAATATATACTAAGTCATTACAAGAAAAGTAATTAATAACCTTTAGTTTGATGTTTTATATAAGGAAGATTAAAATTAAGATGTAACATATCTTATAACAAAAAGTGATGGTTAATACCAAAGGTTTTCATGTAAAAACCTTATATCGATTATTACAACTTACAAGTCTCTTGCAAACATTATTTGAAAGGCTATCTTATAATAACTAGTCTTTTGTTGGCCATTTTTAATTATATATAACTAGAAATCGTCCATTTCACGCTTCGCGGGGACACAAACATGTTCGTCCATTGTCGATAGAATTTGGTCATGGAGGCTTTTTGGTTCATCATGTTATTGCTTTGGGTTTACATGACTAATTTCAATTTATACCATCGTATGAAAACCTATTATATGTGACCAAAGTCATACGTAATAACGTACATAAAAATAAGTACGAAAACGTACACAAAATTTACGTTCAAACGTAAAGAAAATCGAATTTACATCATAAATAAAAATAAGTAAGTAATATATAAAAGTCTTGTAGCCAAAATCCTAAAACAAAAAATTTGTGGCCAAAATATTAAAATGAAAAAGTTTATTATACATTAACCCATTGCATTTTATTCTACAGAATAATTAAATAATTTATTTATTTTATTATTATTACTATAATATATATAAATTGCTAATGTCTATTTTATCAATATTTTAAGTTCATTTTTATATTATTAAACATATAATATAGATACAATAAATTAAAATTGACACCTTAAAACGTAGAGGAGGACTAGAGGTACAAACGAAAACAAACATCTATATCTATAAAAAAATATTTTTCTTTTTCATCATATGCATTTTAAAACATTTACATTTCTTTCAAATAAGACAAAGTTTCATCATTGGTCCCTATGGTTTGCAAAATATTGCATTTTGAGAACTTCTATGAAAAACGTCACACCATTTGTCCCTATGATTTTCAAAATTGCATTAAAGATCATTTTGATGTTAACTTTAACTTTTGACTAGTTAGTTGTTCTTCTAAATGACCAAAATGTCCTTGAAACAAATCTGAAAATTGTGTATACATCAATAATCAATTATGAAATTTTGAATATATATATATATATATATATATATATATATATATATATATATATATATATATATATATACTTTATTTTTTCCGTTTTTATTTTATTTTATTTTTCAACAATTTGATATTTTTTATTATCTTTTTGACCTTTTGTTTATTATTTTTTTTTAATTTTAGTTATTTATGATTTTTAAAAATTTTTGTTTATTTAGATTCAAGTAAATGAACTTAAATTCGATAAATCATGTCGAAACTGTTTTTTTTTTCTTATTTATGATTTAAATCGGTAATAATTTTTAAATTTTATGTTTTTACGGTTAATGCTTTTTTTTTGCTTGGATGCTTTACCAAATAACCAAACTTGTTTTCTTATTTATATTAAATAATAGTTATGTTAAAGTATATATTTAATTATGTGTTTTAAAATTTTCAATAGTTATTTTCGTTCACAATTTGAAGTTTGAAGTTATCATAATAATTATTTGACATTTTTTCATTTTCTAGTAAATCGGTTCTCGATTATTTGGTTCTCGGTCCAATTGGATCGTATTTGAATTTAAACTATTGAAAAATATAATTAAACTAATCATAGAGTCTAACTGTTATTGAAACATTAATTCTCAATAAATAAACCGTTTGATTTTTTAATTTTAATTTGTCATAACATAAATATAATTCCAACTAAACAACAAAATAAAATATACAGAAAAAAAGTTGGACGGAAATTAAAAATATAAATATAACTTTTTATTTACTTAAATCAATATAAAAAAAATTAGAAAAACCATAAATTATCAAAATTATTAAAAAAAATAGAAAACAAAACTCAAACACCAAATTTGTAATATACTCTAATATATTCATACATTTACTCTTTTTGGAAAAGATAAAAAAAAGTTATCAAATTGATGAAAAATAAATCGAAAAAATTAAAAATACAAAAAAAAATTAAAATAATATAAAAAAAATATAAAAATACAAAAAGTTAAAGGAAAAAAAGTGTAAATGTATGATATATTAGAGCATACTACTATGGAAAATTTTAAAGCACATAATCCAATATAAACATTAATGTAATGATTATTTTAAATAAACAAAAATAACGACTTCGTTTATTCGGTGAAACATCCAAGTAAAAAAACATTAATCGTAACGGCATAAATTAAAATGACATTACCTGTTCAATTCAATAATAAGAAAAATTAAAGAAAAAATTGTTCCGACATGGTTTAGCGAATTTAAGTTCATTTAGTTGAATACAAATAAATAAAAACATTAGAAAAACCATAAATAACTAAAAGTATATAAAAAAATAGAAAACAAAATATCAAAAAGGTAAAAAAAAATTTATTAAGTTGTTGAAAAATAAAATTAAAAAATACAGTGTGTGTGTATATATATATATATATATATATATATATATATATATATATATATATAATTTCAAATTTTCAGAATTGATCTTTGTGGTATACACAAATTTTCGGTCCAATTGCATTTTGGTTAATTAGAAAAAAATTTACTAGTCAAAAGTTAAAGTTAACACTAGAAGGACCTTTAATGCAATTTTCGAAACCATAGGGACTAGTAACATGACGTTTATCATAAAAGTTTTCAAAGTGCAATATTTTGCAAACCACAGAGATCAATTATGAAATTTTAAATAAATACAAAACCTAAATTATAATCATAAATGAACTAAACTTCAATATTAAAATAACATCTTTTACTATTATATAAAATTATGTTTTTAACTTTTAAGATATTATATACTTAATTTAGTTTAAATATATTGTTGTATATGAACAATTGTCATTTTAAAGTCATAAATTTTGAATAGTTTGTATAAAATATTTAAAATGTTAATTTAACTATAACTTTAAAGGGTTAAATTAAATCGAAATTCCAATTAAACTTAAAAGAAAACCCAGAGATTATTTTGTAAATAATTGAAAGTTATAAAATATAATGTTAGAAACAAAACTTAATTTGTAATCCCAAAATAGCTAGAAAAATTTCTAAAACTATTTTTATAATCATTAAGAGTTCCAAATAAATAGCTTAAAAATAATTTACAACAACAATAATTAAAAGTAACTTCATATAATAATATTATATTGTTAACTTTTAAAACAAAAACAATGTTTGATGTTTTAAATACTTACAATGATAGAAATTAAAATGTTAAACAAATAATTAAAAAATAATAATTATTCATAACAAAAACTATAAATAGCATTATGTTATGAAATATTAATTTGTGAATGACCATTGGATTTCTCATTTCTCTCATAACTCTCCATCATTACTAAGCATCATAACATATATTATTATGAGTTTTATGAGTGTAGTTATGTACCACTTTAAAGAGCATTCATATTTCATAACATAGTTCACCTTTCATCTTCTTTGTTTACTATAAATAATGAGTAATATGTATTGTAAATGTGGGTTGTTTTACCACAAGTATTGAAATAAATTTCTTTACAATCTCATTTCCTACTTTGTTTTTTAACTTAACTTCATATTTTGTAACACGTTATCAGCACGATTCTACCATAGAGCTCTAACTCCTTATCACTCTTGTCATTTTCAGGTATGTATTTTTTATAAGTTCACATGTACAATGTTTACAAGTTATTTTGTGGAATTTCTTACCTTAAATTGTATGGTGAGACTATAACTGATGAATACATGCTAGAGAAATTTTTCTTTACTTTTCATGCCACTAATATGCTCCTGCAACAAAAAGATCATGAGAAAGGTTTTAAAAAATTATTTTGAATTAATTTCATGTCTTCTTGTGGCAGAACAAAATAACAAGTTATTGATGAAAAATCATCAATCATGCCTGACCGGTTCTACTCTATTCCCTGAAGTGAATGCAACATCATATAATCTTAATAGCCATGGGTCTAACCGAGGTCATGGAAGTCATCATAATTACCGTAACAACAATAACAAGATTGCAAATAACCACCAAAAGTTGAAAAATAACAAAAACTCACATCCTAATGATAAAACTAGTCAATGTAAAAAGAAAGTTGAAAATGTTTGTCACCGATGTGGAATGACTGGTCATTGGTCTCGTACATGTCGCACACGAAAGCATTTTGTTGATCTTTATCAAGCTTCTCTAAAATCTAAAAAAGGAAAAAATGCGGAAACAAATTTTGTACAATATTATTTTTCCGAAGATCAACTAGAAATGGGACATTTGGATGTTGACGATTATCTTGCGTACGCGGAAGGGACAAGCGGTGCTATGGATGGTGATAGAATTACCCATTTTTCCATATAAAAGGAGATGGATATGTAGCCATATCATGAAGTTGTTGGTTTTCTAGTATTGTTTAATTTTTGCATTATGTTCGTTTAGATTCATCGTTGTAACATCCCATAATCATGACCAAATTTTTTGTTTTTAAAACCATTCCAAACTCATGAATTACATAAAAACATAGTTTCCACAAGAATCATGAACATAAATAAGAGTATCCCAAAATCATAAGTCAAAAAAATCCAGGATGATGTGCACAATCAAGCCTTCGCCTTGCCTCTGTCCTCAGAAGTATCTGAAACCATAAAATCAAACTATAAACCAACGCTTAGTGAGTTCCTCCAAAGTACCCCACAAAACAAAACAAGCCCTAAAGGCTTGGATTTTTGCATAAGGCTAGGGTTCTTGAAACCCTAGCCTCTGCCCCTTAAATTTCGAAAATGACTAGGATTCCTTAGGGTTTTCTAGTTTCTTTAATTATTGTTTTAAAAACCTTAAAATATAATAATTAAAATTGGATAACCCAAACCCTTATTTTCAAAAATTAGAAGGGTTTTGGATTAGGATTAATTCTGAATTATTTTTATTAATTGTTTAATTTAAATAATTATTTAATCCCTAGATGATTTAATTAATTTAATTAACTGGTTAATTAAAAGATAAAGATAAATGACATTTGGTTTAATATTAATTAATTAAACGTTTTAATTTAGATAATTAATATTTAAACCTTGTATTTTGAAAAAGTTTTAAAATACATCTTATATATATATATATATATATATATATATACTATTAAAAGTTTAATATATTATATGTATAAGACAATTCAGTCAAATCGCTAGTACGCCTTATTCACGAAGCCATACTATAAGGGGGAGGGGGTATAAGGAAGCGGTCTATAAAATGACCATGACTAGGTGTCCACTCTCACCTATCGCTCCATTGTATGGTGGAGGGGCGTTAGTCGAACGGGTTTGATAGGACATAATCTCATTAAAAGTATAATGATATAAAAGTACTAGAACCTTCTTTAAAAAAAATCCTACTCTAATTACTTTAGGAAAAATATGAAAAATATGTTAATCCATAGAAATGCACATTATGTTTTATATGTCATTAGTGGAGCGTGTGTGGTTAACCAACACACTAATAGGGACTACAAAGAGATATGATGGATATCTTGAAAATTATCATTTCTAATGGAGCGTGTGTGGTTAACCGACACGTCAATGTGAGATGATAAATTGCATTGAGGTTGTCAAGCGGGTTTGTATGGTTATTCACATCTCGTTTGTTATCCTCAGCATCCCAGTCACAAAAGTGAGAGCATAATCCGAGATTAAACATGTCATTGATAAGATTCGATGAATCTCAAAGGATCTAGGAGTTTCACAAGATTGGATTGGTAAAAGCCTTACCTACCTAAACTAGATTCGAATTTGATTACATCATCCCTCTTCAAAGTTCGAATCGAAAATATGGATCGTAGCCTTCATTTAAATTTTGGGTTAACAACTAATGATTAAAATCAACTAACTTGAATTCTCTCTTATCCTAATTTTATATGTCTTATGAAGATAGAACTAGTCTTTCTCATTTCTATAGAAATGGTTTTCCTCAATCTTCTAGAGATGGTCTTCCAATTTCAAGTCAATGTGAAATTGATTTTCCTTCCTTAGGAAATGATGGAACTAGACATCATATCTCTTCAACTCTTCCACCTCCTCCTCATGTGACTCTCCGAACGTTACGTTTCCCTCAAATTGAAAGATATGAGACTACTCCATCCCTATTGGCATGTAGACATCAAGATGGAAATTTTGTGTGTGCGCATGTTCTGAAAATGAAATCATACATTGACGATAGAATGGGTGTCATTTTCCCAAGGGAGCAAGCAATTGATTTGGTTATTCTTTTGCTTCCAAAGTCATATGATCAGTTCATTGACAACTTTTATATGAGGAATATCGACATGACCCTAGTTGATCTGACCCAAATGTTTATTGTTGCTGAAGAAGATATGCTTAAGAGCACATCTAAATAAGAGATGCTTATTAGGTATAATTAGAAGGTTTCCATGGACATTGATAATGGTGACAATGGTGGTCCAGAAAAGATTTCTCTTCCCAATGGAAGAGGGTCATCCAAGATCAAATCGTTTGATCGTATGGTAAAAGAAAAACCTAGTTCTGGGATCATTCAAAGTGTTAACCCCAAATATTCCATTTGTTTCTACTACCAATTGAACGGACATTGGAAATGAAGCTGCCCAAAATACCTAAAATATCTTAGAGATAGTAAAGTCAAGTCGTGTGACTCTACTTCAGGTACATCCATAATCTGACTCCATTGTTTTATAAGTTCCTATTCATATACTCTTAATACATGATGTGATGATCACATTTTGATGGTATTAAAGGAGATAAGAGAAAGAAAGAAGCTTAAGCAAGGTGAGCTAAATCTAGTCATGAGAAATGGACTTTGGTCACATGGTTCGAAGATTAGAATTTGGATCTACTACTAAGGAGTTGGCATAATTTAATAGATTCCTATGTCTAGAAACATAGTTTTCATTTTATGTATTTTAAGAACAAGGCCCAACTTTTCGTTTATTTTTGCAATAAAAGTGAAAATTTGGTTTATCTGGTTGCCTTATTTTATATCTCCTTGCAATGACATTTATGAAAGTGTTGGTTACGTTTCTATTATTAGAAATATTAATTATGGATTTGATTCTTATGATATCACTTTTGGTATTGTCATAATTAACGAAGTGCAAAGAATTCTCATCACCAAGTTTCAAATTGGATAGAAACTTGGAGTCATGAAATTTGAATTGTGTGATGCATGAGAATCTTGGTCATTAAAAAATTATGACTAATTCATTGATCACAGGTTTATGTGAGTCAAGTGAAGAACTGATGGATCTAGTACATGTTGAAATGGACTATTCAGATCCACCACAAAGGACGATAACTCTATTCTTCATGATTTACTGATGCTTCAGTAAGTATGGTTGTGCTTATAAGATTAAGGATAATTCTAATACTTTGAAAATATTCAAAGAGTAGCAGAACGAATAAAAGAATCTATTAGGCCGAAAAATAAAATATTCTCAAATCTAAAAAGAAAGGAGAATGATTTAGTACCATGTTTTATGATCATCTTAGTAATTGCGAAATTATATCACAATTGACTCCTCCAAGAATATCTTAGTGCAATTGTATGACTAAGAAGATGAATAGAGCATTGTTGGAAATGGTTCGATCATATTTGAGTCATACTTCGTTCCAATCAAGTTTTAGAGCCATGATCTAGTAACCATGAATCATATCTTGAAACTCAATTCAAACTAAGAAGGTTGATAACACCTCAAGAAATGTGGAATAATAATGTTTTCTTACTCTACCACATATAGAATTGGAGTTGTGATGTTTTCATTAATTGAGAAACAAAAGATAAACTGAGACCTATTATATGAATTGTTTTCTTGTCGAGATTCCACACAAACTTTTGAATATTTGTTTAAGCTCATCAAAGATTTTTCCTTGAGAGAAAACTCATATGTCAAGAAGTCAGTGGGAGTCGTATTGATCTTGAGAGTTTCAAGAGTCAACCGACAATAAACCTTTTAGTTATCACTAACACGCGGCATGAGGTTGATAACCTATCGTGTTTGGTTAACACATTCTTATTTCTGTGCACTTCTAGTTAAGTTGGAAATGCTTATGAGTTCTATGTTTTTCATTTAACTACAAATGCAAAGCGTGTTGGTCGGTTAAAGTGCATTGATGAATATGGGTGACTTGCTAACAACATGGAAGCACTGGTAGGCCCTTGAGCTACCAGAGGGCAAGAAATTTAGAATAACGAAGTTTAGTCCATGAAGAAAGCTAAATTTGAATTTGGTTTTGTCCTAAACCTTGTTTTATGATTGTAGTTTGGAAATGATATATTCACATGGATGGAAACGTATGCACCATAAAATCTAGGTGGCAAAGATTCACTCTAATTCATGAGAATGATTATGATGAAATACTTTCTCTAGTAGACTTTAAAGATCTGATAAAGATCAATATGGATATTGGTTGTATTAATTGCATTTTTAAATTCATAATATGATTACGACATCCCTATTTATATTTCGAATTGTGAGGAATGGAAAGCAATTGTTTGAACTTTCATGAAATCGATCTATAATTTATGAAAGGGTTTAATCAGACATATATGTTATCCAATGAAGGTGTATAAGCTTAAGAAGTCTAATTGGAGACTTATCGAAGCACCGTGTAACAGAAATATGAACGTCAGTAAGAATGTCAAGAGTATTGATTTGTAGAAGTCCAGTTGATTTCTGGGTACATGCCAACGCTAGTGGGAGCATAAATGTTATGCTAGTATTGCATGTTGACAATACTGTTAGTAGGGAACAATGTTTCCAGTTTTTAAATTGCAAAGTCTGGGAATTGTTTTGCTATAGTAGACTTAAGGGAGAGGGCACTCATACTTCTTTTCGAATCTAAAGGTTTATATTGTATAGTTTAATAGAACTTAGTCATAGACATATATGAATATCATGTTGAAATGGTTCAACATAGGAAATTCAGTATATGGAAATATTATAACAAGAGATTGAACAGATATCAGATCCTTATATAAGATATAATGAGTCGGGTCCTATATGCTTCAGATATAGGATCGATTATATATGCTATAATATTCACTTATTCTAATTTTCAAATGCTCAGAGCATTGTGAGAAAATAGCTAGAATTTTGTGTGACCAAAGTTGTTAAACAACTGTCGAGAACATTCTAAGGTTATATCAAAACACTGGTTGCTTGTGGACAGTTAGAAGTACGATATTAATTTGGATGGACCATAGTGACATGATTCTGGATTGAGATGGTTCTTGATCACAATTGATGGTCATATGGAAATATGGAAATGTTTCCATAATGGGAGATACTTTAAAAATCTACATGTGAGTTGGAAACTTTAATGCAAAGAGAAGTGTTCAAGGAGTGTACCTTGAACTAGAAATTACCATGGAATAGTTTCTAGTAACAAAGTTCCAATGGGATATTCTGTAATATCAAAGGATCAGTCTTTGAGACTTTGGAATCTTGATATTACAGGAGATTAATGCATGTTAAATTGGAATTCCATCACATCTTGGATAGTGATAAGAATTTGGAATTGTGAAATGAGTATCACTAGAATAATGTCCAGTTGATCTGTTCACAAAGGAATGACTTTAGAAAAGCATAGTATGCATGTTCATAACATGACATGACTGATGTTTAATTCAAATGGTTAGTTGATTAATCGAAACATTATACAATGAATAAAGTCGTAAGTATTATGGTGATTAAATAATAGATATTATTTATATTCAATAGTTTTGAGACCATAGTTAATTAGTTTATTATTATGTTTCACTTTGCATGTTTTACTTCCTGAATGATTTGATTATTCGAAATTCCACAGTCACTCATACTTTTGGAAGTAAGTAGTGAATTGAAGCTGTCATGAATTGAATTGTAGATTGTCTATGAAGATTAGACACTTCAATAAGATTGGTACAATGTTCATGAGTACTTAAAAAATGAGGATTTTGAGTACTGGATAAACCCACGCTTAGAGAATTACTTCACGGATTCTAACACGAGTAATTGTGAGAGGATAATATCTTTTATTCTTAAAATGGAGATATATGAGTTGTAATTTACAATTCGGTTATGCATTGGTATTGCGAAAACGCATCAGTAACATGATGTCATAAAACATAGTGTCATGCCTGATTTGGTGAGTAAAAGATGCAAGCATATAAGTCGAAGTTTATTCGTTCCTTTTGCCCTAATGGGAAAAGAGATATCTTTGGGCCCCTCAATGATTCTTTTCGACATCTGAAGTGCTTGGCCGAGCCCAGACGGAATTGATAGTTTCAATTAGTAGTCTGAATTCAGTCGTCATAAATCGGGAAAATCGAGAAACAAAATCTTAGACTATGAGATTGATTCTAATCCATGTCTCATGTCCATATGATATCTTGTAGAATGAAGGAATATTTGATCACTTATCTTAGGGCCAATGTCTGATCGGATCAGAGTTCGGCTGTGGCTTTGGAAAGCACTCTTTGATGTTTGATTTAGAAGTTATACTTGCAATTGTAGTTATAGACTTATCCAAGTGGGAGATTGTTAGATGAGGTGTCTAAACCAATAACTAAATTGGTATATACTTGAATTAAAAATCAAAGTCCTTTTGGGTTGCCCTCATAACCAGAAAGCTAGAAATGACATTAGGAGAGAGAGAGAGGGGAATGTTTTGTTAATATATATTATGTGATTAATATAGTAATTGGGAATGGATAATTGATATGTTAATTTGTTATGCGATTAATAAATTAACATGAGATCAATAGTTATATAATTAATTTGTTAATTTATATGGTTAATAAATTAATAAGAAATCAATTAGAATTAATTAATTATTAATCAGAATTAATCTGGAATTAATTTGGGATTAATTGGATTTAATTAAAGGTGCAAGGGTGAATTGTAATTATTCGGTAGTTGAACAAAAGAAACAATTCTAGAAACCTCCATGGCATGGACGGTTTTGGAGGCTCCTCTAGGGTTTCTGGAAGCCTCCTGGTTGCATAAAAGAAAAGGATTCGAATTGGGATTAAATCTATTATTTAATTAATTCAAATTTGTCTTTTCCTGCAAGTTACCTAAACTATAAATAGGACCCCAAGGCCATTACTTTTCGTTCATGCCTTTTACTACAAGCATAGGAACGAAATTTCTACCTCTCTCCTATCTGTCATCTTCATTCAAGGGCTTCTAGTTTTTTGGGTGTGAGCCATTAGAGGGATCATGTTTTTGGTGCTTGCTTTCCAAGGCTTTCAAGAAGGAGTTTTGTTTGGTTATTTACTATAACAATCAAAAGGTATGTAAACCCAACTCTATGTGTATTTCGATTATTATATAGTTCCCTTAGGGTTCTTGATGTTCATATGTTATTTCTATCAATAGAGAAAACTTAAATCCAAGTAGGTTGTATGTGAACTTAAGGGTTAAGTTTTTCCACCACATGTTTTAATTATAACCTATAAAACCCATCAACTTCGGTCCTCCCATGACCCTGTGACCGACCTCGCCCCAACATACTATTGTACGACACTTCCTTCCGTAGAGAAGCTCGCATGGCGGCGCACCAATACTGTAATGATAGTTGTTGTTGTAAGAAAACTTAACTAGGGGAAGGTAGGAATCCCAACTCCCACCGAAATCGATAACGCAAGCCATCAACATATCCTCGAGTTTCTGAATGGTTTGCTCACTCTGTCCATCAGTCTGAGGGTGATAAGTTATACTGAAAAGCAGTCTAGTCCCTAGCTCCGCGTGAAACTTCTACCAAAACCGAGAAGTAAATCATACATCATGGTCGGAAACGATAGAAACCGGCACCCTGTGGCGAGCAACAATCTCGCGCACATACACATCGGCCAACTTCTCGGACGAAAAACTATCCCAAATGGCGAGAAAGTGGGCACTCTTGGTCAACCGGTCGATAATGACCCAACTCACGTTAAATCCCTTGGTTGTCCTTGGCAGCTTGGTGATGAAATCCATAGTGATTTGTTCTTATTTCCACATGGGAACCTCCAAGGGTTGTAACTTGCCATGCGGCCTCTAGTGCTCAACCTTGACCATCCTACAGGTCAAGCATCTCTCCACGAACCATGGTGAATCGAGAACCTGGACTTATGAGCCTCCTCTAATACTATCTGTCAGACTCCGCCAAAAAATGGCAACCAAACCCGACCACACCGGGTCAAAAGCCCGCGAGTGTAGGTAGAAAACTTGTCGATATCACCCTTGATCCTCTCCTGCTTTCAATTTTCCTTCTTGTCCCCTTTGGCCTGAGCCTCCCTAATCAAATCCAGTAGTGGGGAGTCAATGGTTATCCTCAAACAGTGTCCCCGATCAGGAGTACTAGCCGCCTTGCGGCTAAAAGCGTCGACAACCACATTGGCTTTTTCTAGGTGATAAAGAATCTCGTAATCATAATCGTTGACCATGTCAAGCCACCTACATTGTCGCATGTTCAGATTTGGAGGATCCATGAGGTACCTCAGATTGTTGTGATTCGTGTAAATGGTACATCGGACCCCATAAAGGTAATCTCGCCAAATCTTGAGAGCAAAAACCAATACCCCCAACTCTAAATCATGAGTCGGATACCTGGTCTCATGAGGCTTCAACTTCCTAGATGCATAAGCAATGACTCTACCTCTTTACATGTAACGCCCGCAAATCCGGGCTAGTCAATTTAGAGACAATGAGCATCAAAATTAAAGTGTGAGATAAGCCCGATATCTTTACATAAAGTTTTAGTGGTCGAAACAAGGATTCCGGGGATATAAAGAACGCCGAAATCCGAGTTATAACGAAGAAGTTATGACCCGTCGAAGTTTCACAACGGAATCGACGCGACACCGGGAAGCATAAATAGTGAATTTACAATAGAGTGACTTTTAGCCTTAGAAATCTAAACGAAAGTCGTAGAATATGTTAAACCGAGAGCATCCATAAAAAGAACACCCAAATCTGACTTCGTATGAGGAAGTTATGATTTTTCGAAGTTTCGGCTTAGCAGTGTACAGCCCGAAGTTTGAAATATTAGATCGAGCAGTTTTTAACCGACACAACCTAAACGAGAATCGAAGATCTCGTTAATAGTAGCGTAACAATAAAAAGACAGACGAAAACGGACGTCGGATGAAGAAGTTATGAATTGTTAACGGACCAATCCTGTCTCGGCTTGTTAATAATATAACTTTTAAAATAAAGTCAAAATTAGCCGACGGAGTCTAAACGAAAGTTGTAGAGTACGTTCCCGCCTACGCGTGGATATAAAGAACGTCAAAAACGGAGCTCGTATGAGGAAGATACGAATTTTTGAAGTTGGAACTCAAATTTACGAAGCCTGTTGCAAGATTAATGACGTGGCAGCATCAGGGCCGTTCATCACTGATCAGGCCTCGCACCAGATGAAGACACGTCGCCTTCGCTCTACACCCCGCGTCCAAGGTTGGGTACGCCCAGCGTACCTCCGTCTTATCCGGGTTCGATGCAAGTGCGAGCCAGCTGTGCGAAGCTGGCAACCTTATCCGAGTTACGCCCAGCGTAACCGAAGGCTACGCCCAGCGTAGTCCGAAGTTCCAACACTATAAATAGGAGTGCGAGGCTGTTATTCTTCTTCACTCCATTCTCACTTCTTTCTCTCACTACTTTCTCTCTCTAAGGGTTCTAACCCCCCTAAACCCTAGGTAAACCCCCTAGCACCCGAAGGAAGCCCCGAGGCTCCCGGAGTCCCAAGAAAAAGGGTCGTTCGGTTTGGAAACGCAGCTCCCAGCGAAGCCCGGTTTTCTATAAAACCCGCTGTAAGTGAGTTGCGCCTACGCTATTTTTAATATAGCTTTTATTTAATTATAGTAATGTTATTAGGAGGTACTTGGGCTATTATTATGTGTTATATAAGTATTGTTTAACGCTTATATAATAATAATAATAATAATAATAATAATAATAATAATAATAATAGTTAGACTATTACTTAGTCTCGATTAACGTTAGACTAAACCCTAGTGGTATTGATACTAGGTTTTGTCAAGGGAAAATTGTTTTGAGCTAACGAAGCGTTGTCCGAGTACCGAGTCACCACCTTAACAAGTGAGTGCATAGTTACTGTCATCTTACACATAGATATGAAGTATTTTATATAAATTACGTGCTATGTGTGCATATTGTCTGAATACTTGCTGTCTATGCTGGATGAACGATTTTATACATGTTTTAAATGATTTAAACTAAATATGTATTTTATATCTACAAAATATGTTGGGTAAAACATGGGTAGATGAATGATGAGGGATGAAGGCTGAAATAAAGGAACATTAATAGTATGGACCTAGTGCCCTATAGGTGAACATTGGCAGCAATGGACCTAGTACCCTATAGATGAGCACTGGCAGCTGCGCCAAAATCTGTAGATGTTTTAGATCTACGATACACATCCTAGCAGCTGCTCTCTAAGGATAGTATAGGCAGCTGTGCCTAATAGAGAACATTATAACCGTGACAGTAGCATTTAAAGGACTGTACCGGTAGAAGCGCCTCATAGAGAATGTCACAATTCTGGCAGCTGCGCCTAAGTGATAATATTAGCAGCTGTGCTTGACAACTGTGTCATTGGCAACGATGGACTTCGTGCCGATTCCTTAGGATGATCCTTAGAAATGAATGAACGAGGAATAGCTAATTCTTAGGGTAGATCCTTAAGAGTAAAGAAGATAATGGGGATGGGTAATTGGGCTGATTGTTTGATGTTTAAACATAATAATTACATTATTGTGGGTTGAAAACCCTATGTACTCACCAGGTTTCCCAACCTGACCCACTCCAGCTTATTTGTATCACAGGTGTCTATATGAAGTTACATTACACTGAGGGATTAAGGAGATATAAATCACTAGTGATAATGAATGTAAGTTCTGTTTATGCTTATGTTTCTGTATTTACGATGACATCCCAAATGTTTTAAAATGAATAAAAACACATTTCTTCGGAAATGCTTTGATAATGTAATTATCATGTTTTTCTGGGAACAAATTCCGCAACGTTTTTATTAAAAGAGATACTCTGATTTTTATAAAGCATAAACAAAATCGGTCTTTTCTGACCGTGAAAATGGGGATGTCACACTGCATGAGTATCACCCTTAAAACTGTGATCGATGCATCACAAAATACCACAAAATCATCAACACCCTTAGGGAGGGTCAACACTGGGCCCTCATATTACTTTCTACTTAGAGTCTCAAATGCGGCCTGCTGCTCAGGCCCCCAAAAAGGAAATCCACACCCTTCTTCGTCAGGCGGGTCAAAAGAACAACAATCTTGGAGAAATCCTGAATAAATCTTCGATAATAACCAGCCAATCCTAGAAAACTCCGAATATCAGATGGGGACTGCGGGACCTCCAACTGCATCACCGCCTCAATCTTGGTTGGATCGACCAGAATCTCGTCCTGATTGACGAGGTGTCCCAAAAAATGGACCTCTCGTAACCATAACTCACACTTGGAGAAAATGGCATAAAGCCTCTCATGTATCAATACTCCCAGAAACTCCAGAAGATGCTTATCATGTTGATCCCTCGTCTTCGAATAGACCATGATATCATCAATAAAAATGATGATCGACCGATTGAGTATCGGTCTACACACATGGTTCCTCAAATCCATGAACGTGCTGGTGCGTTGGTGAGCCCAAACGGCATCACCACGAACTCGTAATGACCATAACGAGTCTGGAACACTGTCTTATCCATGTCTCATCCCTGACTCTCATCTGATGGTAACCTGATCTCAGATCAATCTTGGAGAACCAAGATGCACCCTGAAACTGATCGAACATATCATTAATCTTGGGGAGTGGGTAACGGTTATTCACCATCAACTTGTTCAACTCCTGATAATCTATGCACATGCGATGAGACCCATCCATTTTCTTCACAAACAGAATCGGTGCTCCGCAGGTCGAAATGCTCGGTCAGATAAACTAGTTTCCTAAAAGCTCTTGAAGCTGAGATGACAACTCCTGCATCTCTGGCGGTGCGAGGCAATACGGCGCCTTGGAAATCGGTGTTGCACCGGGGATCAAGTCGATTCTAAACTCCACCTGCCTCATGGGAGGGACACCGGGTAAATCCTTCGGTAATACATCTGGAAAATCCCTGACCACTGGTACATCTGAAACCGAAGATCTCCCCTCTATCCAAGTGTCAATCACATAAGCGAGATAATCCAAAGATCCATGCTGAAGATACTACCGAGCCCTGGTAGCTGAACAAAAGGCCGAACCAAACATGGTACCCTCGCCATAAATAATAAGTTCTCCCCCACTTGGGGTTCAAACTATCACCCGATGTCTCTCACATTCAATCATGGAACCAAATCTGCTCAACTAGTTCATCCTTACTATCACACACACACACACCCTCATAGGGATAGGAATCAAATTGATCGGGTAAACCACCCCGAATATCTCCAAGATACAATCCCAAAAAATGCTCATCACAAAAATCTTGTGTTCATTGGCGAAGGAAACTTGCAACGAACACTCCAAATCTCCAAGAGTCATATCGAGAAGGACTGAGACACAAAATACCGACTCGCACCCGAGTCAAAAAGCACAAGAGCATGCAAGGAATTCTCTAAGAAAGTACCTAGCAGAAATACAATCATAAGCATACAATAAAATTAATCTGACAGAATAATAAATGAGATCATACCAGTAACGACGTCAGGCGCCACCCTGGCCTCCTCTATTGTGAATTGAAAAGCACGACCCCTGGCCTTCGGTGTCTCAGCTCTCCCTTTCCGTCCATCCATAATCCTCAAACTAGTGGAGGCTGGTGCCTACGTGGGCCTAGCAGCAAGCAAAGGACAATGGGCCTTCACATGGCCCACCTAATCACAATGATAACAAATCTTGGGACCCACTGGCGAAACCTGCTGACGACACTCCCTCGCAAAATGCCCCTCCTTGCCAAATTTTTGGCACCAAGTAACTACTCGACATAAACCCTCATGCACCTTCTCGCACTTGCCACAAGTGCGGCCCATCTGTCCTCCAGATCGTGAATCGGCACGCTTGAACCAATTCGTTGTCGGCTATGACTGAGCTGGGGTCTACCTCCTCTCTCTCGTCTGAGTCTCAATCTCAATATCTCTCTTCCGAATGAAAGACTACAACTTGGAAATAGAACCATACCATTGGGTCGACACAAACTCACGGATCTCCGTCTTGAGTATGCTCAAGTAGCTGGACATATGGACCTGCTCCGAAGAAACATACTAGGAGGCAGAAAAGGGCTCTATATGTAAATATCTTGGTGATCTCCGTCAACGATTTTGTCGTCTGCTTCAGTGACCGATACTCCTGGGCTAACCTCTCCCTCTCCACCAGCGGCACCTACTAAGTATGGAACATATCAGAAAATTGCTCCCAATTCATTCCAGCTTTCTCTACAAGAGAATAAGCTCCAATCGCCAACCTCCACCCATCCTTCGCCCCTAAACAAAGAAGGTTCACGACATACTTGTCCTTCTGGTCCTCCAAGCACGAACATGTGAAGAAATAGCCCTCCACATCATCTAACCACCTCATAGCAACAATCGGGTCCTTTACCCTGTCAAATTCTGGGGGCTTCGTATTACTGAAGTCCCAATGTTGAAATGACCCTCTCCCCTGAACCCCCGCAACAGCAACAACTGTGGTAGCTGCAGCAGTAGCAACAACAACTTCTATCACGGCGGCGTAAGGCTCATCGAAAATCTCAATCATCACAGTCATAATAGACCCAAAAACCTCTGGATCGCCTCCCTAACAACCATGGTCACATGAGTTGTGATTATCTCCCGAATGTCGTCATCCGTCAATACTGGCCTCTCCGGGCCGTTCGCTCCTGATCCTAAGCCTCCAGTGATCGGCATACTGAAAACAAACCAGAATACATCAGAAAATCCACAATTCATACTATTACAATCATTATGGAAATACTAAACCCTCGGGGTTCATGACTTCATTGTTATGCGTACGGGTCTTGTAATTCCAGTAGTACGGGCCCATACTATCTTCCACACCTACCTGCATTTGTCTCAAGGGGTCATCATGGACCACCCGATCGCAAGACCCAACATCTAGGATACACATATATCCTATACATCCTTTCTGTCGGTTCCTTTAGTTAAATTTTGTAACATCCCAAAATCATGACCAAATTTTTGTTTTTAAAGCCATTCCAAATTTGTGAATTACATAAAAACATAGTTTCCAAAAGAACCATGAACATAAATAAGAGTATCCTAAAATCATAAGTCATATAAAAATCCAGGATGATGTGCACAATCAACCCTTCGCCTTGACCCTGTCCTCTGAAGTACCTGAAACCATAAAATCAAACTATAAGCCAAAGCTTAGTGAGGTCCCCCAAAGTACCCCACAAAACAAATAGATAACAGCATGAAAACATGAGCCTTCAGCATGACTGGACCACCTCAAAATGCCTTCAGCCTATCTTGACCGCTCTTCAAGCCTTCGGCCTAACTTGACCATCCTGGGTGTCTTGGCCTTCAACACAAAGCATGAGCGCCTCAACCCAACAAATAATAACATGTCGACATGTACAATAGATAAACATAACATATAATCAACAAGTATAGGTAATCATGAAGATCTACCAATCTAACAGTGCACTACAACATCGCAACATCCTAAATACCAGGATACATGCATAACATAGTGGGCCGACATTGGTGCCTTCAACCCATGAGTAAAGTGAGGAGAACTCACCTCATAGTCTGAAAGATAGCTAAACTGAAAGCTACTCCAAAATACCGACTCTAGAGGTCACCTATACAACAAACAGGGACCGAGCCTCAATCTACTTCTCAAAACACTCTATTTAACCTAAAGTCAAACTTGGTCAACGGTCAAAGGTCAATGGTCAAAATCCTCACTTAAAAGTCACACAACCAACTGTCATGTCATGACCATGTAGTGGTCATATTGCGACCTAAGAAGACAAGAAAGTCGGGATATTCCAATCTTACATCGTGAGCCACAAGGCCTCTCATCGTGAGATACGCTCTGGACAACTTTGATGCAAGAAGCTCTTAATCCTTTTAGACCAGCGACCAAAACTTATAGAATGTCCTATCTACTCCTGAACATCATAAAGATCATGTATTTTTGGACATGCATGACCAATACATGTCCCAAATACAAGCTAGGGCACAAAAGGGAGAAATGGCATTAAAAGCTCATGTAAGAGTCTTAAAACCCAACCATACTTCAGATCCCACACTTATTTCACCAAAGGGACATTGGAGATCGATAAAGTTGGCAACTTTATGGATTCCAAAAACTTTATCATTCCATACATGAAAGATAATGCATAAAAACCTAGATCTAAGCTTAGAGACTCAAAAAGCAATGAACTTGGAAACTCACAAAGGTCTAGAAGTTGTGAAGATGAATGATGGTGACGCTTGGATGCTAAGATGATGGACTAGATGCTTCTTCTTCTTCTTCTTTGCTAAAATTCGCCACAAAAGAGCTCAAGATCAACTATGGGGTGCTAGGGTTTCAAAAGGGGTATTAGGAGGTGATGGAGGTTGAGTGTAGGCTAACCCTAGCCCTCACTTCCTTTAAATACGGGAAGAACCCCAAAAGATAGGGTTTGCCTTGCATCCAGTTCTCACATCGTGACCCATAAGGGCTCACGTCATGAGCCTTAAGGAAATGCACGATTCTTCCATCTACGCTCACGTCGTGACACCTAAGTGCTCATGTTGTGAGCAGGGTTTAAACTTAAGGATTTAAATCAGAATTCAACAATGATGCTTACCTGGAACTGGGTGTTACAATCGTCATGGTCAAAAATAATATGTAGTTTTGTTTAATGTCTTTTATAATTTTTATGTCATAGTCGTGTCATGAGAAGTGATCTCGCTGGTTCTTCTAAAAGTAATAAAATATGGCTTTATTTCTCTAAGTCGAATGTTGTTTTTCTATTTATTTACTGAAGAGAAATATGTGTATTCACAAGAGAAACGAGGAATATATATGTCTCGTAGACAGCGCAACAACGCATATCATTTTTAATAATAAAAAGTATTTTTCTTACTTATAAATTGGAGAAGCAAATTTTAATACAATAACAAGTAGTGTAAAAACGATTGAAGGCTCCAGAAAAGCAAATATGGTATTACCACAATGGACAATAATTACAATTGGTGATGTATTATTTTCATCCAAATCACAAAGAAATTAATTAAGTTTTAAGGATATTCGGTCTAACATATATCATTTTGAAACAACTAATGATGGTTTTGAAGAGTATCTCAATATTACAAAAATGATATCGGGTAAGAAAAGTCTTTTGTAAAAACTACCCCTATCGTTCTCCGGATTGTATTATACAAATATTAGAATGATTGAATCCTGTGTTATTGAAAATAAAAGGTATGATAACACCTTCAAAGTTTGGCATGTCCGGTTGGGCCATCTCGGATCAATTATGATGTGTAGAATAATTGAACTTCAAGTGGTCATTCCTTGAAAAACCAAAAGATTTTTCAAGCTAATGAATTGTCTTGTGTTGCATGCTCTCAATAAAAATTAATTTTTTGTCTATCATTGAAAAAATTTGGGTATGAAAGTCCTAATTTCTTAGAAAGAATTTAAGGGAGTATATGTGGACCAGTTCATCCACCATGCGGACCATTTAGGTATTTTATGGTTTTAGTTGAAGCATCAACTAGATGGTCACATGTGTGCTTGTTGTCTAGTTGTAATCTCGCTTTTGCAAGATTACTTGCACAAATAATCCGCCTAAGGGCACATTTTCCCAATTACCCATGCAATCTGCCAGATTTCTTTACCTGACTTTAAACTGTCATATCTCACTCATTTCTTAAGCAAAATTCGGGATTCTTTTTCTGAAATATAATATTTTGAGTTAGCTTTCAAACCCATCTGACCTCACTGGAAAATTCAAATATTTCGATTTTTAGTAATTTTTACAAAACTGTTGCTCAATCAGCACCTTTTTGTGAATACTAGTTTTGTATTGCATGTTCAAAGATCTGATTCATCACTAAAAATCAAGGAAAAATTAATTTGAGCACTTAACATCATGTATTAAGAGGTATAAAAATATCTTGATTCAAAAGCCTTTGGAACATGTTGCAAAAATTCTCAAAGTAACATCAATAATTTTTACCAAAATCACAAGAATCAAGTTTTCTCTATAATTGTTTGAGCCTTTAGGCATGTTTTTCGACATCAAAAATAAGAAAACAATTTTTCATTGTTATTAAATTGTTTGAAGTTGCATTCTGGAAATTTTCAGCTCAATATATATTTTCTTTATTTTTACATGAAAATAATAATAAAATAGAGTGTTAAAGCATATAAAATACTTAAACTTGTAAATAAATTCTGGAAATATTTGTGGATGACCCTTTAAGTTAATAAACATCTCCCATGAAGTTTCATCGGTTTTTGTTACTGTTTAGTATGGTTTTTAATTTTCTTTTTATTTAGCTCTAATAAATCATAAAACCATTTTAGGAAAATGTGAAAATATTATATCTTTTTTTTTTTGCAGCTTGTACCTTATACTTAAGACTCCGAAAAATATTTTGGGAATTTTTGAAAATGTATATCTATTTTTCTTGAATTTTTGTGTTTATAATGGACTAAAAACAGGAAAAATAGTTTTACTCATCCAAAATTTATGAAAATTTACCAGAAACTCTTAAAATATGTTAGGATGATACATAAATTTTTTGATGATTTTTATCTTTTGTATGCTATTTTTCTTCTATTTTCCCAAGATTTAATACACTTAAATGTACAAAAATCAGAAAAATTGTGTTAAACTTTTTGAAAACACATATTAATATTTTTCCTAGATTATGTACACTGTAAAATAGTTACACAAAAATTACAAGAATTTTTCATGATAATTTACTATTTTTCCATGATTTTATGATTATTCATGGAATTAAATGGTGAAAAATAGTTAGACAAATCAAAAATTCAAGAAAATTTATCTTAAGGTCTTTGACTTCAATTAAAAATGAAATACAAAGTTTGGGAAAGTTTAGAACTAAATTGATTTCGTTTTGAATATTTAATCATTGGAACACCTCTAAAATGTTAAATATTAACATTTCAATAATGGAAATTTTCCACTTAAATTGTTATATAACAATTGATTCTTTGAAACTTAACTTCCACGGAAAAATGTTTGTAACTTATCAATATTAAATTTTGACACAATATTGGCATAATTCTATTGTAGTAGTAAGTATACTAGTGTTAGATTTCGATTAGAGACTCACTAGCGAATACCATTATTGTAGGAATCGGGAGTGGTACACGTGGAACGTAGTTCAAGACACCAATAGCATCATCTCAATGTATTGTGAGTATTCACGACTCCCCTATTTTCGGTTTCTTTTAAATGTTTTGGGGGTGGGAAAGCATGTCTTAAACTATCTATGTTCATTGTATTTATTTGACTCGTATAAACTTGGTTGCTATATTTTGCATATTGTGAGTATTCATAGCCCATATTTTACATTTTTAATGTTTTGGGGTGGAAAGCATGCTACAATTTCTATGAACATTATTTCATGAACTTGTGCTATGAACTATATGATATGAACTTTGTTGTATGAACCCTGTATTATGAACTTGTACTATGAATTTAGTGTTATGAACTTGTACGATTAAGTCCCCGGAGAACCGATACAACCTATTAACTCATATTCGAGCCGATGGTCTTATGGATAGCGCTATTTGGGGTCGACAGCCCCCACTCGCCCGGAACCGCGAGTGCATATTTCCATGAACTGACATCATGGGAACCATGGACATGATGGAATGGGGGCAGGAACGGTCATTAGGCTTGGGTTGTGAACTCATAAATGGAAACTTGATGCATATACGAATCTTATATCGTATTTTAGTAACGAAACTTGTATAGTCATATTATCAACGAAACTTATATACTCATTTTAGCAATGAAACTTGTTTACTCGTTTTAGTAACGAACTTTATTTCCCATGAGATTATGAACATTGCATCTCATTTGAGCAACACACTTTATCTCTCATGATGACAACGAACTTTGTTTATGCAAACTTATTTACTTATTTTGGCAATATATTTTTATTCGTGGAAACTTTTATCAAAATTTTTATTTCGATTTATGAAACCAATATTATTTTTAAATATGTGAGTACTCACCAACTATTTTTGTAGTTGACGCTCGTTTTACATGCTTTTTCAGGAATCATCTAGTAAGAGGCACGTAGAGACACAACACTTGTAGGAGCATTTGCATGTGTTGACTTTTAAATACGTTGTAATCTCTTTTAAAAAGTTGTTCAAACTCATTGTAAATTTGTAATGATTTTTAATACTATGGTTGGTGTTGTCTTTTAACTTTTGCTATGAGACCCTTTGTACTGCCACGCCCCGTATTTCCGCTTTAGCGGGGTGTGACAGGAAATGGTATCAGAGCCGAAGGTTATAGAGAATACCGGTTTTCCTTTGGAGAACCACAACTATAGCCAAAAAATTTCAAAATGTTTTTAAAATACCGAACATACTACTAGTATAACTAATTCGAGTACGCATTATTGGACTTTAACTAAGTATAGCCTGGCCAACTATGCTTAATTAAGGAAACTTAATGCGAGGCTTGAAACGGTTATAGTAGAATTATGTTCAAAACAATTTTCAACTTAAACTTTTGAAAAACAAAATTTTTGGTGTGCGTACGGGCATTGCATATTATAGGCATTCATCTAGATACACTTAGAAACTAAGTTCACTGTTATATCAATGCCCTTATTTAGAAATATTCTTATCCCTTATCAAGTGCTAGGTTAACCACTTAGGTTATATCACTAGCCACTCTAAGAGCAATACACATAGTACTGATAATGGGTATTCCTCGGTAGCTATTGACTTTAGATATAAGGTTAGTAGTTAGATATACACTAGTAATAATATTAAGTCGAAACCAATACCAATTATCCCTCAATACCTCTTCATCGTCTTCGTACTAGAGTTACAACTAGGAAAAATCGTTTCGATACCGACACGAATGATAATTGGAGCATCGTGTAAGGATGTAGATGAGTCACCACTAAGTAATCACTTGGATACCATTGGCGGGCATTCCGGATTCGACTCACAAGGAGACACAAAGGTTTAACCTATTGCTACTAATACGTGAGACCTTATTACTACGCTACGATTTAGCTTTAGGTTGTTTCCACCTTCAGGTTAAAACTTAACATAGGATATCCCTTTGACCTCTATAAAAGGCCACGAAACTACATTGGCACCATAAAACGTTTTTCAAACAATTTTTCTTGCCCTTTATCTTAGGGAAAAAGACATCGGTACTCGTCTTATACTCGCCTTAGTATTTAGGTACGATCAGCTACACTAATATACTTATTCCTTACTTCTTAATCTTCCATCGAAAAATTATTTCGTTTCATCGGTTTTATTTATCATCTATAAAATACTTTATAACCACTTCATACAACTTACTAGACATTTCCTAACAATGTAAGCCATATTCTCGCTAAAAATCTTTTGACAACTTGCTTTAACTTAACATTTTTCTTCAAAACTCAATTTAACCAATATTGGTTTTAACCTTGCTATTTCAATTTTATTTCAAATTCATTTCAATGGATTGATGTGCTTTTAAGGGCATATAAATCATTTTAAACATTGCTTACCATTTTGACACGTCTTCGAAAAACTAGAAACATTTTCTTTTATAATCGTGTTTAAACTCTTTACTATAAAACTTAAACATATGACGTTAAAGTTCATATTATGTGTAAAAACTTCATCGGATCTTCAAACCACTTTTGTTTTAAGACTTTTGACTACTTCCCCATTTAGGCATCGTACTTTACTTAAATGTGTTTTCTTGAAACCCAACATGGTATTTTTACAACTTTCTAATACAAATGTGTTTACAAGACATCACTGATGCCTACATTTCAAAACACACCTTATTTGTTTATTTTATTTCAAATTAGTTTTATAATCTGTGTTTATAAAACTTACAACATTGCAAAACTTAGTGTTCACTTTTAAATTTCCAGTGACACCTTCAACAATGTATAATTACTCTTCTAAATCTATTGAGTCTTTACCTTATATGTTTTAACTATTATTGAACTCCATTCTAAAAAGTCAAATTGTCAGATTTTCAACTACCGTTTGTAGTGCTTCTTTTTCACAAATGGAGTTTAACTTAATAAGGTAACTCGTGATTATTAGCAAACATTCTAAGACTCTCACATGTCTATTTAATCATCAATATACATCAAATATTAAAGTTTGAAATATATCTCAACCTGGTTTTAATCTACCTATAGGTATTGTTCTTATAATTTTAACAATAACAATCATTGCCGCCGCTACCTTCCTTTTTCTTTCCCCCGCACTTGATTTCTCGTTCTCCTTATGATTTTAGATCTCGCACACCCATAATAGTAACATAATACATTGTCTAACTTTGTTTCTGTCTATTTTGCTTCTCCTGGTATCATGTTTGTACACATACATACTAGAAGTCTATCCTTTCGTTTTGAGCGATTAATACATGTATAGCCGTGAGGAATAATTTTTTATTTAGTCAACTTTGATATATTCAATTACGCCTTTTTATCATATACATCTTGTTTTTATTTTGAAATCTCTATAAACAAGTGATCCTTATTTACATTTGCTCTTTCGTTCTAAATTCAGAAACTTGATATAAAATGCAATTTTCATTGTATTTTTCCTTATAATTAATACACAAGATGAATACTCTTATGCTTATAATTTTTCTATATCCGGAAAATATATGTGAAGGATATGTATCCTTATGTTTCTTCTTTTCTTTAAATACATCAAGAATTTTGAATTTTACGATTATCTATTCTCTAAATGATTGTTTTTGTAGAAACACTAAACTATGAATGCCCTATTTTGAAGATTGACATTTTTACACCTTTCTTAAAATAGTAATTTACTTTGCAATTTTCAGTGAGTTCCTAAACTCTCAAGCTTGTTTTCATAAGTATTTTGACTCCTCGTAAACTTAGATTTGTCGTGACTTAGACAATTAGTCAATTTATCAAATAGCGTAATATCAATAATTTCAATAAAAAAAAATTTCCCTTAATGACGACTTAAACCTTTAACTTTAATTAATCTTTATATTATTTTACTACTTTGTTGGATCGCCACACATGTATCTTCATTATCTTGGAATTATTACACATTTTGATAATAATGAGATTAATTATCATTTCTAAACAGACATTTTGATAACAATGAGATTTTTAATCACTTCTAAACACTTAAAATGCTATATACACAATGTGATTTAATTTATCATAAATTTTCATCGCCTCCATTTGCACCAATGACTCTCTAAAGATATTTATTCTTCGAATAAGGTTTTATTATTGTAAGAGTAACCGTAGTAGTAATTATAGCCTCGGAGATGCTCAATCATTTGTAATTTATTTTGTCGACGACACTTAATTAGCCTTTACATTTGAGATGTACCAAAACTTCGTTGCCTACCCTTAGTACGTATTTTTAGGAACTTACCCTCAATCGCTTCTCTTTCATTCGTGCTACACCTTCTTATTTCAAAATATATCCTTTCCAGATGTAGTAGCCAACCCGGAAGTGAACAAATTGTTCCTAATCTCTTCTTTATTAGGCGGCGAATTTACACTTAGTGCTAATTTAGAACGCGACTTAAGGATCAATGCGGATTTAACGCTCAGTGCAGTTAGTGCTTCAGCAAAACTTATATCTCTCTTAATTCAAATAATATCTAACTAGATGATCTTTTTCGACTAGGTCGCCATGTTTGGATCATGATTTCCATGATCCTAATTTCTCGCAATCTAAATTGTAGAACTCGAATTAAGGAAACATTAATTTGACTATAGCTAAAGAATTGGGCTTTTCCCTTGAGGAAATAAACCCGAAATAATCAAAGAACATTGCAAGTCACCACCTCTCCAACTATATAATTGTATTCGACTGAGTTCTAATAGAATACGTCACGAATTGAATTTCGGGGCGAAATTCTTTCAACCGGGGGAGAATGTGACAACCGTCAAAATTCGAGTCGGTTCTAGATTTGAATAAACTTAGTTGCACATATAGGCACGACACATACTGGACTTAGTGACTAGAAGCTCAGTTATAACCTACTAGAAACTTGGAAGCAACTAGAAACAATGGATAATGTACTTAGATTTCACATTGATTTGTGAATTCTACAACTACTTAACTGTAGACGCTATCCATATTCGGGTCACTCTTTGACTCGAACACCTTTTCATGAATCATATACACACATCATGCACTTGACCTAGAAGTAGAAATCAGGTCAAAGTCTCATAGAAACTTAAGTCAAAGTTGAAGACTAGGACTAGTATACTTGATTCCTCAATTTCGCTTGAATCTCGGAATCACTACATAGAATGCCAATAAACCGATAAAAATAAATTACAAACATTATTTATAACTATAAAAGAGTTATAATACCATAAGATAATTTAAAGTCTCAAATATTCTATTTATTTTGATATCCAAATTTTTACAAACTCTCAAAAACCCTAAAAACCCTAAAACTTAAATTTTATAAAGTTTAACATCAAGAATTCTATAAAAATAGTTATGAAACTTATAATATTATCTTAAAACAATTAAATTCAGGGAAATATAATCAAGGAAAATAAAAATTTAAGTCATTAACATTCATCCTTAATTTATAAGTAAAAAATCAAGGTTTCATGAATAAAAACTTGATTTTAGTGCACATTTTATATAAAATTTAGATATTTTATAAAATAACTTAAATTTTATAAAACAAAATGAATGAGAAAGGGTTATTATACTCAAAATTTCGGACCCCTTTCTTCCCATATCTCTCTCTCTCTCACTCTCATTCTCCAACACACACATCTCTCTTCTTTCTCTCTCTAGAAAACTCTCTCTACCTTCTCTCTAATTTTTTTCTCCAAACACCACAACCACAGCCTCTTAAACACGAAATTATGGAGATTCATAAGGGTTTTTCAAGCCACAAATAAATTTAAGTTAAAGAACATACATCTCTTGAAGATCCACAACAATGATTTAAGCCATGCATGTGCATTTTACTTCAAAAACCGACTTCTACTTCTTCATCTTCTTCAAACTTGTTTTCTTTTTGTTAAAATGGTTTTTAGAACATCATGGATGTGTTTTAACACCATGCATGTATGATAAACAAGGTTGCATGTTCATGATCTTAGTGCAAAAATCGATTTTAAGGATTAAAACATCAAACTCAAGTTAAGAGTTTTTGAGAAACAAAATTTTGTTCATAAATGAATGTATACATTTTGATAAATTTTAATCTTTTGATCTCTGGAAACATGACTATAATATAAGTTTATCATGATATATTTTAAAATATTTCAAAAGATTTACTCAAAGAAATGATGAAAACTCATTTTTCTAACCAATCACCATGCATGCAATCTGCCAGATTTCTTTACCTGACTTTAAACTGTCATATCTCACTCATTTCTTAAGCAAAATTCGGGATTCTTTTTCTGAAATATAATATTTTGAGTTAGCTTTCAAACCCATCTGACCTCACTGGAAAATTCAAATATTTCGATTTTTAGCAATTTTTACAAAACTGTTGCTCAATCAGCACCTTTTTGTGAATACTAGTTTTGTATTGCATGTTCAAAGATCTTATTCATCACTAAAAATCAAGGAAAAATTAATTTGAGCACTTAACATCATGTATTAAGAGGTATAAAAATATCTTGATTCAAAAGCCTTTGGAACATGTTGCAAAAATTCTCAAAGTAACATCAATAATTTTTACCAAAATCACAAGAATCAAGTTTTCTCTATAATTGTTTGAGCCTTTAGGCATGTTTTTCGACATCAAAAATAAGAAAACAATTTTTCATTGTTATTAAATTGTTTGAAGTTGCATTCTGGAAATTTTCAGCTCAATATATATTTTCTTTATTTCTACATGAAAATAATAATAAAATAGAGTGTTAAAGCATATAAAATACTTAAACTTGTAAATAAATTCTGAAAATATTTGTGGATGACCCTTTAAGTTAATAAACATCTCCCATGAAGTTTCATCGGTTTTTGTTACTGTTTAGTATGGTTTTTAATTTTCTTTTTATTTAGCTCTAATAAATCATAAAACCATTTTAGGAAAATGTGAAAATATTATATCTTTTTTTTCGCAGCTTGTACCTTATACTTAAGACTCCGAAAAATATTTTGGGAATTTTTGAAAATGTATATCTATTTTTCTTGAATTTATGTGTTTATAATGGACTAAAAACAGGAAAAATAGTTTTACTCATCAAAAATTCATGAAAATTTACCAGAAACTCTTAAAATATGTTAGGATGATACATAAAATTTTTGATGATTTTTATCTTCTGTATGCTATTTTTCTTCTATTTTCCCAAGATTTAATACACTTAAATGTACAAAAATCAGAAAAATTGTGTTAAACTTTTTGAAAACACATATTAATATTTTTCCTAGATTATGTACACTGTAAAATAGTTACACAAAAATTACAAGAATTTTTCATGATAATTTACTATTTTTCCATGATTTTATGATTATTCATGGAATTAAATGGTGAAAAATAGTTAGACAAATCAAAAATTCAAGAAAATTTATCTTAAGGTCTTTGACTTCAATTAAAAATGAAATACAAAGTTTGGGAAAGTTTAGAACTAAATTGATTTCGTTTTGAATATTTAATCATTGGAACACCTCTAAAATGTTAAATATTAACATTTCAATAATGGAAATTTTCCACTTAAATTGTTATATAACAATTGATTCTTTGAAACTTAACTTCCACGGAAAAATGTTTGTAACTTATCAATATTAAATTTTGACACAATATTGGCATAATTCTATTGTAGTAGTAAGTATACTAGTGTTAGATTTCGATTAGAGACTCACTAGCGAATACCATTATTGTAGGAATCGGGAGTGGTACACGTGGAACGTAGTTCAAGACACCAATAGCATCATCTCAATGTATTGTGAGTATTCACGACTCCCCTATTTTCGGTTTCTTTTAAATGTTTTGGGGGTGGGAAAGCATGTCTTAAACTATCTATGTTCATTGTATTTATTTGACTCGTATAAACTTGGTTGCTATATTTTGCATATTGTGAGTATTCATAGCCCATATTTTACATTTTTAATGTTTTGGGGTGGAAAGCATGCTACAATTTCTATGAACATTATTTCATGAACTTGTGCTATGAACTATATGATATGAACTTTGTTGTATGAACCCTGTATTATGAACTTGTACTATGAATTTAGTGTTATGAACTTGTACGATTAAGTCCCCGGAGAACCGATACAACCTATTAACTCATATTCGAGCCGATGGTCTTATGGATAGCGCTATTTGGGGTCGACAGCCCCCACTCGCCCGGAACCGCGAGTGCATATTTCCATGAACTGACATCATGGGAACCATGGACATGATGGAATGGGGGCAGGAACGGTCATTAGGCTTGGGTTGTGAACTCATAAATGGAAACTTGATGCATATACGAATCTTATATCGTATTTTAGTAACGAAACTTGTATAGTCATATTATCAACGAAACTTATATACTCATTTTAGCAATGAAACTTGTTTACTCGTTTTAGTAACGAACTTTATTTCCCATGAGAATATGAACATTGCATCTCATTTGAGCAACACACTTTATCTCTCATGATGACAACGAACTTTGTTTATGCAAACTTATTTACTTATTTTGGCAATATATTTTTATTCGTGGAAACTTTTATCAAAATTTTTATTTCGATTTATGAAACCAATATTATTTTTAAATATGTGAGTACTCACCAACTATTTTTGTAGTTGACGCTCGTTTTACATGCTTTTTCAGGAATCATCTAGTAAGAGGCACGTAGAGACACAACACTTGTAGGAGCATTTGCATGTGTTGACTTTTAAATACATTGTAATCTCTTTTAAAAAGTTGTTCAAACTCATTGTAAATTTGTAATGATTTTTAATACTATGGTTGGTGTTGTCTTTTAACTTTTGCTATGAGACCCTTTGTACTGCCACGCCCCGTATTTCTGCTTTAGCGGGGTGTGACAAGTGGTATTAGAGCATATGTTTTTTTGTTTTCAGTTAGATTTGATACAATTGATTGAACTTGAAAAAATTAGGGTTTATGGCAATTAAACCCTAGGCCTTGGATTTTTCGCAAATTAGGGTTTCATAACCCTGTTTTTTGAAAATTGCTAAGGGTTTTTAAACCCTTTCCTTTGGCCTCCATGTTTTCGAGAACTAGGGTTTCCTAACCCTAGGGTTTTCGAAAATTAAACAAGGTTGAAAGCCTTGCCTTCCACCCCATGTCATCGATTTCAAAATCTAGGGTTTTTGGATAGGGTAGTTATATTTGGTAATTATCTTTTAATTGTTAACTAGATAATTATAGAATCTTATAATTATCCCTCCTCATTTTCGAAATCTAGGGGGTAAGGGATTAGGTTAAATTAATTTGTTTAATTTAATAGATACCCCTTAATTGATTTAATAATTTAATTAAAGGTTTAACTAAAGGATAATTATTAAATCAAAGTTTTTAAATTTTAAAATTTAAACTAAAATTGTTTTTAATTTTTGAAATTTTATATGAATTTAAAAACCCTAGTATTTTGAAATGTTTAAAATACACCATTATACTATATGTAATATTAAAAGTTTAAATATTTATTATACGTATAAGACAAGTCAGTCGAACCGCTAGTACGCCTCATTCACGAAGCCGGTCTATAAGGGGGTATAAGGAAACTGCCTATAAAATGGTAGTTGAATGGGTGTCCACTCTCACCCACCGCTTCCTTGATTGGTGGACGGTCGTTAGCCGAACGGGTTTGATAGGACACTTAATTCTCATTAATAAGTATAATGGAATAAATAAAGTAACTAAATGTTTTTATTAAATTCCCAATCTTAGTTACTTTAGGAAAATGTGAATTTGATAGTAATCCATGAAATTGCAAATTGCACTTTATAAAAGCCATTAGTGGAGCGTGTGTTGTTAACCGACACACTAATATGGACTAATGAAGGGTGGCAATGGGTGTCTCGTAAATTATCATTGATTGATGGAGCGTGTGTGGTTAACCGACACACTAATTAGGTGATAAATGACATCGAGAGTACCACTAATGTGCATGGTTATTCACACCTCGTTTGTGATCCTGGGTATCCCAGTCACAAATGGAAAGGGCATAATCGAGATTAAACATGCCATTGAATAGTTCAATGAATCTCAAAAGATCTAGGAATTTCATTTAAAATCTAATTCGTTTAAATTTCGTTTTTTCGTGGTGAAATTGGTAAATCGTCATTTACCTACCTTTAAATAATTTGCAATTAGATTACAACATCCCTCTTCTGAATTGTGAATTATTTAGTTGGATCCTATCCTTAATATTTCATTTGGGTGTCATATTAAGGATTTTCTTATGTAATCAAAACTTGTCTTTCTTCTTTTGTAGATGTCAACTTCTAATAATCTGGTTCCTCCAACAACAGCTCCAACCAGTTCTCGCTCTTGAGCATCTGCTCAAAAGTCACTTTTGATGGATCCAATTATAATGATTGGATTCGCAACATCAAGATGGCTTTGCGCTTCGAGGATAAGGAATATGTTCTCAAAAAGGAGTTGAACGAGATTGATGAAACAAAAGCTACTACTGAAGAAATAGCTGAGTATAGGAGACACTGCAATGATGTGACCAAAGTGTCTTACATCATGGTGGATACTATGACTCCTAAGCTACAAAGGTTCTATGAGGACTTCTGGCCATATGAGATGAACAAGGACTTGATGGAAAAGTACCATCAACGAGCTCATCAAGAAATGTATGAAATAGCGAAGTCCCTCATTACCAACAAGATGAAGGATGGAGAGTTCGTCACGACCCACTTGCAACGCATGCAACGTTATGTAGATTGTCTATTGAATCTCAATGTGAACTTCGATGAGGAATTGCCTATTGACATAGTCTTGCACTCAGTGCCTAGCTGTTATGATCAGTTTGTTATGACTTATCATCTGAACAAGGAGGAAACCACATTGAGTTAACTCCAAAGCTTGCTGAGAACCGCCGAAAGTGGAATGAAAGGAAAGAGTATTGCCTCCACTCCTACTGTTGTTGCTCCCGTATTGGCCAGTGGGCAAGGGAAGGGAATAAGAGGAGAGCTCCCTCAAAACAAAACTGGAAGGGGAAAGTCTCAAGTCGGGTCGTCAAGCAGTGGCCCTAAGGGAAAATCTAGTTCTGAAGCTCCCCCTGCCTCTGATCCTAAGGAGGCTACTTGCTTTTACTGCCATGACAAGGGGCATTGGAAGAGAAGCTACCCCGAGTAATTGCAAGACATAAAGGATGGCAAGGTTAAGCCAACCTCGGTAGGCATTTACACTATCCTATCTAAAAACTCATCGCATTCTAATTCTTGGGTCCTTGATACATGATGTGGTTTTCACATTTTCTCTGCTTGCAGGGACTAAAAAGAAGTGAGGATGTGGAGCATGGGAAGATGGACCTAATTATGGGAAATAGGAGATTGTCGCCTGTTACCAAGATTGGCGTTTATTATTTAGTGCTTAGTAGTGGGTTGAGTTTAGATTTGAACAATTGTTACTATTCGTTAGAAATGATGAGGGATATTAGTTCTTTTCATGGTTTATACAAACAAGGTTTTAGATATTCTTTTGATAATGAGAATGGTTCTATTTATGCTTATTATAATGGTGTATTTTATTTTGAAGCATTACCTTGTGATGGCGTGTATGAAACTGTGATGGTTGTAGACAATTTAGGAAATAGTGTGTTGCAGGTTGATTCGTCTAATGGTTTAGACAAGGCATGCTTGTGGCATTTCCTTCTTGGACTTGTCAACAAGAAGCGCATTGCCCAACTCCAAAAGGATGGAGTATTGGAATCATTTGAATTAAGGTCAGATGATACATGTGAGTCTTGTTTGCTTGGAAAGATGACCAAATTCTTGTGAAAGAGGTGAAGGATTGTTGGATCTCATACACACGGATGTGTGTAGGCCCTTCAGATCCACCACAAGGGATGCAAATCGTTTCTATGTGACTTTTACCGATGATTATAACAGATATGGATATATCTACTTAATCAAGCATAAGTCTGAAACCTTTGAAAAGTTCAAAGAGTTCAAACATGAAGTCGAGAATCAATTGGGCAGGAAGATCAATATGCTCAGATCTGATAGAGGTGGTGAGTATCTTAGTATCGAGTTCCACGACTACCTCAAGGAATGTGGAATTGTTTCACAATTGACACCTCCTAGGACACCACAACTTTATAATGTGGATGAGAGGCGTAATCGAACCTTATTGGACATGGTTCATTCCATGATGAGGTGAGCTTCTCTTTCGATATCATTCTGGGGGTACACCTTAGAGACTGCCGCCCACATTCTTAATCTAGTCCCAACTAAGAAGGTTGCCAAAACACCTCACGAGATGTGGACAGGGAAGGTTCCCTCGTTGGCACATATCAAGGTTTGGGGTTGTGAAGCTTTCGTTAGACGAGAGACTCACGACAAGCTTGAACCTCGAAGTGAGCGATGTATTTTCATCGGCTACCCACAAAATTCCTTTGGATATAGAATGACACCAGAGTTTTATGGTTTCCATATTACTATAGATGGTGATACGTTTATCAGTGATAGTACACTGGTAAATTTAGATGAGCCTTCTAACTACAAGGAAGACATGGCGGGCCCTGAGTCTGCCAAATGGAAAGAGGCAATGGACAGCGAGATCAAGTCCATGTATGACAACCAAGTTTGGAATTTGGTTGATAATGTACCGGGTCGTAAGACAATTGGGTGCAAATGGATCTTCAAGAAGAAGACCGGCATGGATGGAAAGGTACACACGTTCAAGGCACGACTAGTTACAAAGGGCTTTACTCAAACCCCAGGGGTTGACTATGATGAGACCTTCTCACCAGTGGCTAATATTAAATCTATTAGGATAATGTTAGCCATAACTGAATTTCATGATTATTAAATTTGGCAGATGGATGTCAAAGCCGCTTTCCTTAATGGAAAATGGGCTGAAGATGTTTACATGAGTCATCCAGCTGGTTTTATGGATGCAAAGTACCCCAATAGAGTGTGTAAGCTTGAGAAATCAATCTATGGATTGAAACAAGCTTCTCACAGATGGAATCTTTGCTTTGATGAGAAGGTTTAAGAGTTTGGCTTCTCTAGAAGTGAAGATGAATCTTGTGTATATGTCAAAGCTAGTGGGAGTATAGTCACCTTCCTGGTATTGTATGTTGATGACATACTACTTATAGGAAACGACATTCCAACCATGCAGGAAGTTAAGTCCTGGCTTGGAAAGTGTTTCACTATGAAGGATCTGGGAGAGGCTGCTTATATTTTGGGAATAAGGATTTTGAGAAATAGGAGTAGAAGACTAATTGGACTTAGTCAGAGCACGTATTTGGATAAGGTGCTAAAGCATTTTAGAAAGGAGAACTCCAAGAAAGGAGAGTTAGCTATCCAGAGTAATACCAAACTGAGTAAGACTCAGAGTCCGAGTACCGATTCAGAGATAGCGAAAATGAGTCGAGTTCCATATGCTTCCACCGTTGGATCGACCATGTATGCTATGAGATGTACTCGCCCTGGCGTGTCTTTTTCTTTGAGCATGGTTAGTCGATATCAGTAAAATCTAGATAAAGCTCATTGGATAGTGGTCAAGAACATTCTTAAGTATATGCGGAGAACAAAGGACTGGGTCCTTGTGCTTGGTGGCAGTGATGACTTAAGAGTTACTGGGTATAGTGACGCTAGCTTTCAGACAGACAGAGACAACTTCCGTTCACAATCTGGCTGGGTGTTTACCCTTAATGGAGGAGCAGTAACTTGTAAAAGTTCCAAGCAGGAGACCGTAGTTGATTCTACATGTGAATCAGAGTATATAGCTGCGAGCGAAGCATCAAAAGAGGCTATATGGTTGAAGAACTTCATCGGAGACCTAGGAGTTGTACCAGCCATAAAGGAGCCAATGGATATCTTCTGTGATAATGAAGGAGTGGCTGCCTTGACCAAGGAACCGAGAGATCACGGCATATCTCGACATATCGACAGAAAATACCACTTTATCAGACATCGAGTAGAAGGACACCTCTTCATAAAGAGGGTATCATCTGAAGAGAATCCAGCAGATCCCCTCACAAAGGGTCTGAGTAGGGTTAATCACGTTCAACATGCAAGGAGCATTAGTCTGAAGTATGATATTAGTTTTAGTGATTAGATAGATATTTAGAAACTTGTAACAAATAAATGTAATTGACATTTGATGATTAAATAAATAGAGATTTGTTTATAAGTATTGTTTACTATCCTTTGTCAATTGTTTATCATTGTGTTTCACTTTTTGCATGTTTTACTTCCCGAATAATTAGATTATTCAAATATCCATAGTCGATCATACTTTGGAAGTAAGTAGTAAATTAAGGCTGTCATGAATTGGGTTGTAGATTGTCTAAATGTTTAGACATAGCAATGGTTTGCTACAACATTCATGAGTACTTTTGAAATGGGGATTTAAGTATTGGATTAAACTCACGCTCAGTGAATTACTTTATGGAATTTATCACGAGTAATTCTAAGATGATAATATCGTATAATCTTTAAACGGAGATATATGAGTTGTTGTTTACGAGTTGGTTGTGCATTCATAATGCGTAAACGCATCAGTAACTTGGTGTTATAAAACAAATTGTTGTGCATGATTTGATGAGTAAATAGTGCAAGCATATAAGTTAAAGTTTATCTGTTCCTTTTGCCCTAAGGGGAAAAGCGATATCTTGGGCCCCTCGATGATTTGGTGTTGACTTATGTGTCGGGCCCGGTCAGAACTGAATTGATGTGTTCAATTAAGTTCTTTGTCATTACAAATCAGAAATCGGGAAACAAACTATTGGACAATGAGAATGATTCTGTTCCATGTCATTTATCCACGTAATATCTTTCAGAACAGAGGATTATATGATTCCTTATATTAGGACACATTACTGACTAGGTCAGAGTTCGACAACGGCTTTTAGAGCTACAATTTGCTAGTTAATTTTTAAGTTATGCTTGCAATTATAGTTACTAGACTTATCCAAGTGGGAGACTGTTGGATTAGGTGTCTAAGCCCATAACTATAATTGGTATCTACTTGAATTGATAGTAACATAGTCCTTTTGGGTTGCCTTCACACTAGCAACTAGACGGGATGATTAATTGAGGAAGAGGTTGAATTTATTATTTGGAATAATAAATTGGTACATAAAATGATTTATTAAGATGTTATGAAAATAATATATTAATTAGAAATCATGTTGTTTAATTGATATTTAATCATAAATGAATTTGGAATTAATTTTGGGATTAAAGGAATTAATTAAATGTTCAGGGGTTGTTTTGAAATTAATTAATAGTTGTGGTTTGGGCTCTTGGATCACCCTAAGAAGGGTTGGCCGAAAATATTAGGGAGGCCTAAAGGATTTTCGTCCATGGCCTAAGGAAGGGAGATCCACGGGCTGCTTAGGCCCTAAGCTAGAAATTATGGTTACCACCTTAAAACCCTAGCTTTGGGACTAAGCAACCTTAACTATAAAAGGAGCATCACCCCATCTAATTTTTGGCCACCTTGAAGAAACCATAGAAGAGCCGAAACTTTGAGTGCCTCCCTCCTATCCCCTCTCTCTCAATCATCCTATTGCTTTGGTGTGTTGGTGAGCCATTAGAGGTGTTACATTTGTGACACTTGTTCTCAAAGTCAAGATCTTCAAAGGAAACATTGTTATTACTACATAAGAATAAAGGTATGTATCAAAACCCTAGTTTTATGTTAATTTCGATAATCATACATGCCTCTTAGGGTTTCTAGTTTTGTGTTCAATGCTTATATGTCTAATAGAGAAAACATAGATCCAACAATTACGGTTGCATGCACACATAGGATTGTTTGTAATGTATAAAACCCAACAAATTTTTCATATCATGTTGCGCACGAGATGATAGGTTTTGAGCATATCTACATTCCTATGTGATCATGCAACCCTAATTGCTTTGGATCTAAGTTTTTATCTATTGAACATACAAATTGAATACCAAAGCAATAACCCTATAGACTAGCATACGATTTCGTTTTTCATGTATAAACAAGGGTTAGAAGATTACCTCACTTGTCATATTGTAATAACAAGACAATCCTTGAAGTCCTTAACTCTTGAAAGCTTAGTGCCCCAAGTGTTGCACCTCTAATGGAGTCACAAACACCTAATGCAAAGGATGAAGAAGGAGAGACAAGGATTTTCGGCCAGGGTTTCAATCTAGAGTGCATAGCAAAAATTCCAAGTGCATGAAAGGGTTTATATAGCTGTGGGCTGCTAGGGTTTCTGGAGGAAACCCTAATTCCTGCTTAAGGCTTAAGCAACCCATGGACTTCTCCTTAAGACGCCTTGGACGAAATCTGTAGGGCCTCCCTATAGGATTTCGTCCACTCCTAATTAAGGAGTCCAATAGCCCAGTTCTAGAACCATCAGTTATTTTCAAAATAGTCCCTTCAACTATTAATCAGTTCCTTTAATCCCAAAATTAATATCAAATTAATTTCTGATTAATTACTAATTAATAATATGGTTTCCAAATAACATATTAATCTTATAATATATTAATAAAACCATTTCGAGTACCAATTTATTATTTCACATAATAAATTCTACTCTCTCTCTCCACTAGTCATCCTGTCAAGTTGCATGAGTGAAGGCAACCCAAAAGGACCATGCTACATATCAAATAAAAGACATGCCAATTATAGTTATGAGCTTAGACACCTAATCCAACAGTCTCCCACGTGGATAAGTCTAATAACTATTATTGCAAGTATGACTTCAGAATCTGATTAGCAATCATAGCTTTAGATAAATGATCAAATATCCCACCGTTCTACAAGATATCATATGGACATGAGACATGAATTATAATCAATCTCATTCCAAGAGTTTGTTTCCCGATTTCCGATTCATGACGACTAACTAATTGAACAAATCAAATTAGTCCAGGCTTGGTCAAACGCTTAGGGTGTTATCACTAAATCATCGAGGGGCCCACAGATATCACTTTTATCCCATTTAGGGTAAAAGGAACGGATAAACTTCGACTCATATGCTTGCACAATTTACTCATCAAATCACACACAACAATACGTTTTATAACATCAAGTTACTGATGCGTTTACGTATTATCAATGCACAACCGACTCATAAACAACAACTCATATGTCTTTATTTCAAGAATATAAGATATTATTGTCTCAGAATTACTCGTCATAAAATCCATGAAGTAATTCACTAAGCGTGGGTTTATCCAATACTCAAATTTCTATTTCAGGAGTACTCATGAACACTGCAACAAACATTTGCAATGTCTAAGCACTTAGACAATCTACAGTCGGATTCATGACAATCTTAATTCACTACTTACTTCCAAATTATGAAAGATTGTGGATGTTTGAATAACCTAGTTATTCGGGAAGTAAAACATGCGAAGTGAAACACAAGAATAACCTAATCCAATATGGTCTCAAAACTTTTGAATATAAATAAAACACTTATTATTTAATCACCATATTAATTAGACCTTATTCATTGTATAACGTTTTGAGAAATCAACTTAATACTTGAATTAAAACAATAGTCATGCCATGCCCCAAGCATGCACACTATGTTTATCTATGGTCCTTTCTTTGTGAAATATATCAATTGAACACATTTCCAATTATTCTCATTTCACAATTCCAAATCCTTATCACAAGTTTAAGAATACCAAATTCTTGCCACTACTAGAATCTATTAGAGTCTAAACATACATGAAATGATTCTTTTGTAGTGTCTAGGCACCAAAGTCACAGAGACTTGGCCAATGATATTACAAAACATTCCACTAGAAATTTTTCACAAAAACAATTCCATGGAAATGAAGTCTCACATTCAAATAGCATTCCTTGAACATTCTTCTTGCACTAAAGTTTCTAACTCACACATAGATTTTAATATCTAACTCCCATAATGGAAACATTTCCATATTTCCATATGACAACCATTCTGAACAGAATTCCATCTATCCAAAATTACGACAATATGGTTTATCCATTACCATACTTCCAACTTTCCATAAGTAACCAATCTTTAGCGAACCTCAGAATGTCCTCGACAGTTGTTTAATAACTGTAGTCAGTTCCAGTCCTTTTTCCTTCTTAGTGCTCTAGGCGTTTGGAAAAATCAGAACAGGCGAATATTATAGCATATGCAATCGATCCTATACCCGAAGCATATGGGATTCGATTCATAATGTCTTACATAAATACATGATACTTGACCCGTCTCTTGCTATAATATATCCATATATATAATTTCCTATGTTGAATTACTTCAACACGATATTCATATACCTTCATGACTAAGTTCCATTAAAACTTCAATCTAAGCTTTTAGATTCGAAATAAAGTATAAATGCCCTCTCCCTTAAGCCTTACTATAGCGAAACAATTTCCAAATTCTGCAACTTTGCAAATTTAGAACTTTGTTTCCTATAAATAACATTGCTAACTCGCAACACCTTACAAAATAATTATGCTCCCACTAGCATTATAATTACATTCTCACTAGCATAACAGTTATGCTCCCACTAGCTTTGACATGTACTCAGAAATCAGTTGGACTTCTAGAAATCAATACCTATTGACTTTCTTACCAAAGTTCAGATTTCTGATACGTGGTGCTTCGAATAAGCATTTATATAGACCTCTTAAGCTCATACACCTTTCATTATACACCTTATGTGTGTGTCTAAAACCTTTCAGAACTTATATCAATAAGTCCTGAATGTTCAAACTATTTGCCATTTCTCATAATTCAAACTATGAAAAGGGATGTCGTAATCATACTCGAATTTGAGAACGCAAGTACCACAACTACTAGCTATAATGATATTAATCAATCCTTTAAAATCTACCAATGAAAGCGTTTCCTCACAATCATTTTCATGAAGTAGAGAAACCTCTTGCCACTTAGATTTTATGGTGCATGTGTTCCTATTCATGTGAATTTGTCATTTCCAACCACCATCATAAGACAAGGTTAATGAAAAATTCAAACTCATATGGACTGAACTTGTTTAATCTTAATTTCTTGCCATCCGGTAGCACAAGGGCCTACCAGTGCTTCCAAGTTATTGAGCAACTCACTCATATAGATCAATGTACTTTCACTAATCAAGATGCTTTACCTTATGCAGTCAAATAAGAACTCATAGAACTCACATGCATAGTCAACTTAACTGGAATGGGCACAGAAACAAGAATATGTCAACACTATAGGTTATCAACCTCAAGTCGTGTGCTAGTGATTACTAAAAGGTTTATTCTTGATTGTCTCCTGAAACCTTTCAAGATCAACAAGACTCCCACTGACTTCTTGACATATAATATTCTCTGTCAGAGAACATTTCTCAACAAACAAATATTCAATAGTTAGTTTGGGTTCTTATCAAGAAAACACTTCATATAGTTGGTCTTAGTTGGTCTTTGTTTAAACCAAACATCACAACTACCAATTTCAGATGTGAAAGAGTAAGAAAACATTTCTACTCCACATTTCATGAGGTGTTGTAAGCCTACTCAGAACGTTTTACTCAAGGTACAACTTGGAGTAACTAGAGTATGACTCTAAAACTTGTTTTTTGAACGAAGTATGACTCATCTTCTTGATTTAACCATTTCAACAATACCCGATTCCTCTTCTTAGTCATATAGATTCACTAAGGTGTCCTTAGATGATCAATTGTGACATGGTTCATAATCTTTAGGATGATCATAAAACACGATACTAAAGTACTCTCCTTTCCTTTCATATTGAAGAAACTTTTATCTTTTTGCCCAATGGATTCTTCTTATTCGTTCTGCCACACCTTGAAACTTTTCAAGGTATCAGAATTATACTTAATCTTGTAAGCATAACCATATCTACTGAATCAACAGTAAATCATGTCTTATAGAATTTATCGTCCTTTGTGGTGGATCTGACCAGTAAACATCAATGTGTACTAGATCCTTCAGTCTTTCACTTGACTCACATATACATGTGAACAAGGAATTGGTCTTAGTTTCCCAAAGATCAAGATTCTCATACATCACACAATACAAATCGCATGATTCCAAGTTTCTGTCCAATTGAAACTTGTGTGACGAGAATCCTTCCTGTTGGGTCAAAAATATGGTTTATACTTTGCTTTTCTTAGATATTGTAGTTTTCGGTCTAAGGCCGAAAACTCCTTGGGTTTATTTGTAGCTTGGACCAAAAACCCATGTGTTTTCGGTCCAGCATTTGGGTTAGGGCTTTGGGTTTAGTCCATAGGTATAAATAGGGTGGAGGACGAGTGTTTTACAAGTCTAGACTAAGGAGGGGCGTTTCGGTTAATAGAGCATCCATTGTCATATGCATGTGCTAGAGAGAGAAAACTAGAGAGAGAACTAGTGTGTGTGAATCTTGTGTAAGGATTATCATTCATATCATCAATACATTGAAGATTCAACAAGTTCTTCTTCAATAGTGTGTGTTTTTGGATCTTGTATGTTGGAGCTTCATTCTTAACTAGTGTGTGTTTTTGGATCTTGTATGTTGGAGCTTCATTCTTATCATCAATACATCATAAATTCATCTAGTTCTTCTTCTTCTTCTTCTCTATTTGATCTTGCATCATCCACTTGATTGTGATTCCGCACCATAAAGTGGATTTGATTGATACATCAAGCATTTTTGGGGACCTACAGTTGGTATCAGAGCTTGGATTGTATCAATCTTTTTGGCAAGATCTGGAGCGTTTTTGCACTTTTTCTTGAAGGATCTTACGTTCTTGAATAGTTTTGGACAAAGTATTGGGGGTTTGTTCTTCGTGTTTTTCATAAAAATAAGTTTTTGATCGAGTTTTGGAGCTAAAAAGGTGAAAAACGCTGTTTTTGGTCGTAATCTGCGAGCGGTGGCGGCGGTTTGCGGTCAGCAGCTAGGGAATCCGGAGCATTTTTGGCCGAAATCTCGGATTAGGGTTTCCTCGGAGTTTACAGTCGAAAACTAGGGATTTGCAGCCGGAAGCGAGGGGTTTGCAGCCGGAAACGATTTGCGGTCCAAAGTTCGTTTACAGCCGAAGTCCAAAGGTTTGCAGTGCACGTGTTCGCTTCCCATTTTCGGCCCAGCAGGTGTTCAGTTGTGCACGTGTTCGGCCAACAGTCTCGCACGTGTTCGGTCAGAAGCGAATATTCAAATATTCTGGGGTGGAACAAGATTCGAACCCGGGTCTCTCACACACGCAACCCACACCCTTACCAATCGATCTAGCATGCCAAATGTTTAACATCTTCCGGTTTTAGTTCAAGTAGTCTCGCTTTTTTGATCCTAGTTTCGCAATTTTGACATTTTTGGCCCAAAATTCAATTTTTCGAATTTTAAAGTTTCGTTTTCAACCCAAAACTTTGACTTTTAATTTTAGACTTCCTAAATTGACCTTTGACCTCAACAAATTAACTTTGACTTTCAAGTTTGACCTTTGACTTTAAAATTTGACTTTCTCGTTTAACTTTCAAAATTTCATGTTTAGCTTTTCGGTTTGACTTTTTAAACTTGACTTTTAAGTTTGACTTTTTAAACTTGACTTTTAAGGTTGACTTTCTTGGTTTATAGTCAAAGGGCATTTTTGACAAACAATGAGTTACTCAAACATCCCGGTCAATAAAGTTTCATGTTCTCAATCTTGTGAAGCTACGATTAATTTTCTTCGTGAACAAATTGATTTATTAAAAAGGGAAAATGAGGACCTTAAATATGAAAGATATACACTTAGGAAAGGTCAAAAACCACTTAAAGAACAACTAGACGCCAAAATCAAGGACTTCCGAAAACTTCAGGAAGAATACAGTAACAAGTGTGAGAATTATAATTATGTTAAGAGACAACTTGTTAGCTTAACTGCCGAACTTGATGCATTGAAAGGAAAATATAATGATGCTGAATTCAACTTTAAGAAATTTGATGTATCAAGTGAGGTAGTTGCATCAATGATTGAAAAACAATTAACATTCAAAGATAATCAATCTAAGGGTCTAGGGTATCATAGTGTGCCACCTCCTTTCAATGACAACTATAACACACCCATTGAAACCAACGAGGAAGAAACACATGCTCAGTATGGCCAACCCCCTGTGCCAGTTTTGGTTAAGACTGAACAGTCTGGGCCAAACTGAGAGTGTTGAGGTGAAGGATACTAATGATTCTACTTCCTGTGCAGGTAAAGTAGTGGAAGATGAGAACAAGGAGAACAGAACTAACTCTAGTAATGTTGATTTTGTTGACTATCAAAATAATGTCTCCTTGAACTCTGAATCTGCTGCTTCTAATTCCGTTGCTTCTAATCAACATGTTGTTGGTAAATACAGGCCACCAAAACAAGCGAAGCAGACTGCGTGATGTAAGTGTGCTTGTGGAAAAAATAAGAGACAAGGCAAGGACACGCCACTAGGGGCAGGCAGAAACAACTTCCAAGTGAAGAAAAGGACATGTTTTCAATGTGGAACACCTAGACACATTGCCATAAATTGTCCAAATCGTGCATATGTTCCTTACTACACACAAGGATGGAAGAACGCGCAAAGAGGAAGATTTTTCAAAGGAAACCCTTCGAGGCCACGTTCAAACAATGATAACTGGAATGCCAAGAAGGCCAAGAATCCAACTCCCAAGAACAAGAAGGGTATGTCGGCCAAGAAGTCCAATTCAAGAGATGCTACAGTGAAACCAAGACCGGTTAGGTCAAAGTCATCTCAGCGATCGGCTTCAAGTTCCAGAGCAAGCGATAAGGCATCCAACCGATTGAACAATAAATGGGTTAAACCCGACTATAGATGGGTACCGAAGGTTCACACTCCTACATCATCTAATGATTCTAACATTTCCTCATCTTCTGTCTGTGATAAACATGATATGTTATGGGAGAGAGTACCTTGAAAAGATGACAAAGGTCAACCCAATTTCAAAATGGACTGGGTTCCAAAGACCAACTAATCCCGCACTGTGCTAGAGCAGCTATGGAGGAATATCATCAGACTCTGGTTTGTTGATAGTGTGTGACAACCGTCAATTTTTGGCCAAGTCAAAGTCAACTAAAGTCAACAAGTCAAACCGGTCAACTCATCTAACCCTTGTATATTAGGGTTTCCATTACGTTTCTTATTGTACAACTCGCAATCGTAATATAAAGTATCACTTAGAGTTTTCACGTGTTCGAAAATTTTAAACCCTAATCAGGGCAAGTGATGAAACTACTCGATAAAACAATATTCCTTAACCCTCGGGGGCATATAACAATCATAACGAGACTTAACGGGATGTACAAACCTTGCGTTACGAAGCCAAACACTTAAAAAGGTCGCAAACGAAGTCTCTCTCAACCTCTTTCACTCCATCTCTCCAAGTATGTGAAATCTCTCCCAAATCTCTCTCTGTATGAGAAATCTCTCCAAGAATGTGAAATCTCTCCCAAATCTCTCTCTGTATGAGAAATCTCTCCAAGTAAGTGAAATCTCTCCCAAATCTCTCTTTGTATGAGAAATCTCTCCAAGTATGTGAAATCTCTCCCAAATCTCTCTCTGTATGAGAAATATCTCCAAGAATGTGAAATCTCTCCCAACTCTCTCTCTGTATGAGAAATCTCTCCAAGTATGTGAAATCTCTCTCGAATCTCTCTCTGTATGTCAAATCTCTCTCAAAATCTCTCTCAACTTTTTATAATCACTCGGGGCATCCCGACCTTCGATTTAGTCGAAAACCGCTTGAAAACGGAAGTCTACGCGAAAAACAGCCTTAAGGAGCCGAATCCTCTTAAGGAACCGAACCCTCCTAAGGAGCCGAACCTCTTAGGAACCGAACCTCTTAGGAGCCGAACTTGTCAGAAGCGAACCTGTCAGAAGCGAACCTCCTATTCTCAGACCGAACTTGGCATCAGAACCGAAACCCTCTCAGCCGAAATGGACCGAGGGTTCGGTCTATTTCGGTTCCCTGGTTATGTCGGACCGAGACCTGACCTTCGGCCCTTCCCTTCGCACCTTCGGTCCGAGAGACGACCCTTCACAGCCGAACCTTACTCTCGGTTTCCTCATCCACTTTCGGTTCTATGAGCTGGAACCGAACCTCCGGCACTGAATTTCGGAATTTGGCAATTTTTGCCCGGTTTTCAATATTTTTAGCGTTTTGAGCCCGTTTTTCGAGATTTTAACACGGGATTTTCACCCAAACTCGTATTTTAACATAATAAACCCTAAATATTCATATTTTAACTATATTTTGGGAAAAATCCTTGCCTTAGAATAAAATCTACTTGGTGAGATATTTAGGTGGAGTGTTGACTTATCCTTTGGACAAGGACACAAGCAACCTCCCCATACCTTCATAGTACAACCCTCAGTCACTATTCCTCCATCATCAGTCATTTAATTGTCCTTTCACACTATTTCACCAGCCCATAATCAGATCAAAGGGCTGGAAAATCTTCACTTCACTTCCCTCAATATTCACTCTTTCTCAAGAAGGATCAAACTCATTTCTCTCTCACTTCCTCTCTCTAAAACTCGAGATTCAAAGGCTGGTCTTGGGTTTTCCCCCCACATTTGGTAAGTATCTTCCTACTACACTTAGATATTCTACTACCCTTCATCCAAATCATAGATTGCTTACATAAATATCGTCATAATTGTGTTAGATCTTCAAATCTTCAAGCATCTCCCAAGTGTTCTTGAGTTGAACACTTCTTTCCTTCATCATCCATCTATTGAAATCACTCAACGTGAGTTCATACCCCTACATTTTCATTTTTTTCTTAAGTTTTAGGGGGGGGGGGGGGAATACAAGTTAAAACACCAAGAACACAACTAAACTCAAACAACAGCTTTCATCAGAAAAGTTGAGTCTTATTCACGGACTGTTTTGACTATCTTAAACTTAACATCTTTAAAAACTGTTTAATATGAAAATACTTCAGCTTCATACCTTTAAAATAACTACTTGCACATCTCCATACGATTTTGCTACGATTTATGGTTATTTTTACAAAACTGCCTATCATTTCAGAAATGAATTCGGACCAGTCTGTGAATATGAACATTTTAACACAAGTTAAAGACTTCTAAAAATCATAATAAAAATTATGAATAAACTAGACACATTTTGGGAACTCTCAGAATTTACGGATTCAGTTTTTGACTTCGTATGATTTTTATATGATTTTTCTAAAACAATGCTGAAAGGTTAAAAACTAGTTAACAGCTTACAATTTTCATAACACTTTGTGGTATGTTGAGCAAAGTGTATAACAATAAGTTCTAAATATTGAATGTATTTTCTTGTTAGTTTATCATTGTAAACTGAAATTTAGTCATTAATGATAAGGTTTCTTTATTCATTTCGAACACATATAATAAACCACAATAATCATAGTTTATGGATTTTTACTACATGAAAAAGGTTTTACTCTAAAAAACAAATGGGTTTTTCATATACTACATGATAAACTATAATAGTAATAGTTTAAGGATTTCATATCACTAATTTATTCATAAAAGGTGATTTTACTTCCTCCATGGAAGAGGTTTTAATATCAAACTATGTGTAAACTAGTTAACTTAGGTTGTGAGGCAATTCTCTCCCCGTACGTTCGAGTACGGGATTCCAATTCCTGTAAGTTATAACCAGAGTCTCTTGTAGGGAGAGCGTGATAATTGTGTATAGATCTATATTGGGATTGACACCCCACACCTCGCTGCTAGCTACAGCCGGACCGGCAGGTCTGCGGGTGACAAGAGTCATAGTATCTTAATGTCTGAAAAACGTTGTGCAGGTTATTTCTCGTCATAGTATGGTTATAGTGACTCACATAGGTAGTTAACAATCTTTCAAGTTTACAAGGAAAATTCTACTTTGAAAAGGGGTTTTATCTATTTAAAACTACAAATACGTTATAAGTACAAAACGCACACACATTCTCGGTCCTGGGATTTAGGGCTACATAACTTTTATAAGGAAAATATTGGATTTTCTTTGGAAACAAATTACTATTATGAACATTATAAGTACAAAACACACATATATTCTCGGTCCTGGGATTTAGGACTACATGACTTTTATAAGGAAAATATTGGATTTTTCTGGAATCATACTCTATCACTTTTACAAGGAAAACGGCTTTTTCCTCAAACAAAACTCTTATGAACTCACCAACTTAATTGTTGACACTTTTTCAAAACTACTTGTATTCTCAGGGAATCAGTGATACAGGAAATCAACAGCATTTTGAGGATGGGACGTTTAATCGTCAAACAATTCATTTTGTCATCATAATGTAATTGATTTTGAAAGATGTAAACATATACTATGGTGTAACCTTTTCGATTATATTTATGATGGTTGTATTTACTTTGAGCACTATTATACTCGTTGTTGTGATACTATACATGAAGTCCTCCACCCCCGGACGTTTCCGCCATCCTTGGTTTGGGGGTGTGACAGATTGGTATCAGAGCATTGTTTATAGTGAACTAAGTATATCGAACAACATAAGATATACAAACTATAAATGCATTGGGACTAAAGTCTCTGATTAAACATTTTCAAAAGACTATACTTTTAGAAATAAATAGTTTCGTGTTAAAAGTATACATGCATCCATACATACTAAGGACAACATCATACTAGAACAAAACAAAAGTAATGATTGTTGAATGGCACAAGTAGGCTTGGGGATGTATAGTCAGGTCTGGGAGTGACATAGCCTGATCAACTATGTCCATCGCAGAAGTGATTAGCATATGCCCGGGAATGGTTGTGGTGTTGCAACAAGTCTAAAAACTTACCAATTCTATCTACAAAGAAACATCGAAAACATAAAACAAACATTAAAATACTATAGGAGTATTTGGTTATTCTCTAACCAACTTATGTGAAAACTAAAGATCCCTATTAGTAGGTCTATAATGACTGAGTGCATACGCTAAGGTTATACATAATTAAAGATATTATAGACACAGAATCTATGACTATTGCTCTATTTCCTGTTCCTTGTTTGGTTGTGGACTTAGAGTAGAGTCATTTATTCGAAGGTCTATTCTATCTCAGATTATGTATAACTGGTATGCACTATGCGATTATAGACGTGACTAATAAGGATCACCCCTATAAGTAATTATAGGATTAGACGTCTATTAATTATCTCTTCTACCCCTCCTATTCTCGCACGTATAACATAGCAAGATCCTACTTACCAGGCGACCCCTACTTACCCAACCAGGGAAATGGTGGATGGTTATGAGAAGAATCAGAAGCGGAACCAGAGATAATCAACCCTTCATGCATAGCCAGGGTTCCCGCGAACCGTTTCGACTACATCGGACCTGTGCCCCGTTGGGCAACCGTGATCGAGGGTTGGAGTCGACAGCAATGACAACAATCACCATGTGGAGACCAACGAGGTTGCTATGACCTCAACCACGGGGGACCGACTGACAGAGCCCTCCCGACGAAGACCCGGCAGATCGCGAACATCGGGGATTAAAACAGGGAGACTGCAAACCGAGTTCGGAAACTGCGCGCTACTACAGACCCTACCATCTCACGTACCCGAGACTTGGAAAGAGACTGCTATTTCAGAGACCAACTTTCTTTTTGGGACCTTATCGCTGCTCGGGCAGAGGCAAAAGAGTAACAGGATAGACACACGACATTCAAGGAGAGAATGGTTGCAGCCAAGCGTCGATTGGCAGAGCTGCAAGGTGCATCAACTTTGCCTCATGCATCGCAAGGGACGGATCGTCGCGAGTAGAGTTCATACTGCTCACAAGACCTTGTAGATTAGGTTCATGAGTATGCGTTGGTGCTACTCTATTCTATGTGTAGGCTCAACACTGCGATTTTAGCGGTTATACTAATTGGGGGATCTATTTGCTGTCAAAACTTTTCCTTGCATGGATGTGAGGTAGACCTGCATCGAGGTCAAAATTTTCTCTGAAATCATAATTACTAGAATCATATTAACAAGATGGGCTTAGGACATACCTAATGGACTCGAAGGTCTATTTAGTCTTAATTATATAACTAAGCATACATCAATTGGTCGTAAAAAGGACCTAACTTGGATCAAATTACAAGGTTTCACTTGGATACAGAACTACTAAAATACATGGGTTTATTATATATAGACTTTCATTATGAATTGCTTTCAGAACACCATAAGCACCGAAATATGTTACAATTTGAACTAAGATAAACTTAGTTGGAAAACTCACGACGTATAGCCATTCTAAAGACTCATTATCGTCTCACCTTTAAACATTTTGATTGAAAGGTGCCTTCTTCGTAGACCTATAGGGTGCGATCATACCAGCACTAATGCACCGGATCCCATCAGAACTCCTCAGCTAAGTATGTTGGGCAAGGTCAGTGACTAGGATGAGTAAATTTAACATTCGTACAAAACCTACTTCTACCCATTTCCGTAACTCCATATCAGGAGTGTTTAGCAGAAACACTAAGAATAGTATAGCACTGTGCAAAATTTATATATATGAATATAAATCGTAAGAATGCACTTGAGATAATCATCCCCACTCACGAAGTCGTTTTTCATGATGAAACATAACTATGTCTTCACCAAGTGGCAACCAACCAACTAGCAAGGCGCCAACCCTGCGGATTGACTCTGCTACTTTTCAACCTACAGTCACGGCAGCCGTGACAGCCGTCATGGCGCAACTCAACGCTAACAACACCAGCAGAGGTGAAGGTGGTGTTGGCAATTCTAACCACAGTAACAATCAAGAACGCCAACGGGTGTCTGCCAACGAAGACGCCTCAGACCACAAACCCAAGAGCAAGAAACGAAAGTTTTGGGACAAAAAGAAGCGCAACCTATCTCAAAGATTCGCTAAAAGACAATAACCCATGGCTACCCCTGCCATTACAACAGCAGTCACAACACATGCCTCGGCACTAGCCGCAGGGTCTATCACCCAAGCACCGGCCCGACCATATAAGGGAGCACTCCCAAAATGTAACAAGTGTAACTTCCATCACAATGGGGCTTGCCGGGTGATGCACTGTAAAAACTGCCACAAGAACGGACATACTGCCCGTTTCTGTAGGAACCAAACCCAACACCTCCCTTCAATCACCAACACCAGGGTAGGCCCAGTATGCTACCTATGCGGTGAAACAGGACACTTCAAGAGAGAATGTCCAACTGAGAAGAATGACGGAGGAGCAGGAGGAGTGTGACGAACAAACCAGCACGAGAAACAAGGAAACCTTTTTAGGACTTTTGTAATGTTTCCAACGACAAAAACGTTTAGGTACCATATGTTTGTAATGAATTTGGTATGCTTGCTAAAATTACCGTCTTTCTAAGAGTAGTTAAAATACTCTCTCGTTCAAATCAAATCAAAGACACTCATATATGACCTTAGGATCATTACCTGTAAGTTGTGATGACTTTGTGCATACATCGGGGTTAATTATAACCAAAATACTAAAGACTTAAAGCGAATAATTCCGTCTTGACTCCTGTTCCATGTCTAGCAGTGGGATTAGGGTAGAGCCACTCACTCGACGACTTCACCAATACCAAATTTCATGCGACTTACATATATCGCTCAATCATAGAGTGACCTGTCAGGGATCATGATATCAAGTATCGTTGCTAGCTATCAGGACACACTCACTACCAGTGCTAGACGATGTGGTATGAATCATCTGCAGTAATAATAACATCGAACAAAACGGAACACACTGAAAAGAAACACAAGATACTCTATCACTCCAACGAACATTTCGTGCGAATACAGCTTAACACATGTTTTACCTAAAAAGATATTGTTGTCATCATTCGATTTCGATTGGTATAGTCCTCACCTTCCCGATTAAATGGCTACGAAAGGACCCTTCACCTAACCCACTGAATATCGAAATCTTCGTCTCCCATAAACAAATCCGACACGGACCTCCGGGTCATCTCTCACCGTGAAACCCCAAAACACTCACCAGAGGAGTATCATACCTTCCGAAACCTTACCACAAGTATTTCCAGGAGCCCCTTCACGCAGCAAATAAAGTTCAAGCACAGAAGCTTGGGACGAATACGGTTAGTCTATCGCTACTAAGTATATACGCGAGGATAATGTATAATTAAGATTCTACGGACATTGGATGTGTGTTTCCGCCCTACTTCTTGTTCCTTGTCTGGTTGTGGACTTAGGGCAGAGTCACCCATCCAGTTGTCTTGCCAACCTTAAGTACATATGACCTATATGCGCAAGTTAATGATAGATGGACCAGGTACGAGTCCTACCATGAACTTCGGGACAAGGCTACCCAGGAGAGCGAGTGAACGTTCCACCATCCGAATAAGTCTAGTCGTGTAAACAAAACCCATATGTTCCCTACCGATCTAATCAAACGAGAAACACTAAAGCAGGCCCTATGCAGCGCTCCGAGGAGAAGTTATCACCTCTGACTTAGTGCAAATTCGAGAAAGGCTGAAAGCATCTCGAGAACACGGAAAAACCCGAATAAGTCTTATCATCTATATAAAAACGCAGGGTTTTTACTAGTGAATCTATGATGGCTAGTGTAAACATTGTGGCCATATATCATTAAGATTTTATGGACTTAGAATGTGTGATTCCGCCTCATTTCCTGTTCCTTGTTTGGTTGTGGGCTTAAGGCGGGGTCACCCATCCGAATGCCCTTGCAATCTTAATGATATACGACTAGTTTACACCAAGCGATTATAAAAGAACTGGTAGGACTTATAATGCAAATTTCGTCACAATTTGTTGAATCATTCGTAATACTAGTACTCACAAATTACATTATAAAATATTCATAGTGGTAATACCAAGTATAAAGCGGAGAGCATAAAGGCACACGTAGAATACACTATCATTCCAAAACAATAAATCCTTTTAATTTGACTCAGCTCAAGTTACAATAAGAAATTCCAAGGTCGTCATTTAACATCAGGTGGGTTGTTCCCCACCATAATCAATTTCTTGTACTACGAAAAATTCCCCCATCTTTCCTCCAAATTCTTGAAGTCCCAGTCGAAACACTAATTTCGGGACGAAATTCTTTCTAACGGGGGGATGATGTGACAACCGTCAATTTTTGGCCAAGTCAAAGTCAACTAAAGTCAACAAGTCAAACCGGTCAACTCATCTAACCCTTGTATATTAGGGTTTCCATTACATTTCTTATTGTACAACTCGCAATCTTAATATAAAGTATCACTTAGAGTTTTCACGTGTTTGGAAATTTTAAACCCTAATCAGGGCAAGTGATGAAACTACTCGATAAAACAATATTCCTTAACCCTCGGGGGCATATAACAATCATAACGAGACTTAATGGGATGTACAAACCTTGCGTTACGAAGCCAAACACTTAAAAAGGTCGCAAACGAAGTCTCTCTCAACCTCTTTCACTCCATCTCTCCAAGTATGTGAAATCTCTCCCAAATCTCTCTCTGCATGAGAAATCTCTCCAAGAATGTGAAATCTCTCCCAAATATCTCTCTGTATGAGAAATCTCTCCAAGTATGTGAAATCTCTCCCAAATCTCTCTCTGTATGAGAAATCTCTCCAAGTATGTGAAATCTCTCCCAAATCTCTCTCTGTATGAGAAATCTCTCCAAGAATGTGAAATCTCTCCCAAATCTCTCTCTATATGAGAAATCTCTCGGACCGAACTTGGCATCAGAACCGAAACCCTCTCAGCCGAAATGGACCGAGGGTTCGGTCTATTTCGGTTCCCTGGTTATGTCGGACCGAGACCTGACCTTCGGCCCTTCCCTTCGCACCTTCGGTCCGAGAGGCGACCCTTCACAGCCGAACCTTGCTCTCGGTTTCCTCATCCACTTTCGGTTCTATGAGCTGGAACCGAACCTCCGGCCCTGAATTTCGGAATTTGGCAATTTTTGCCCGGTTTTCAATATTTTTAGCGTTTTGAGCCCGTTTTTCGAGATTTTAACACGGGATTTTCACCCAAACTCGTATTTTAACATAATAAACCCTAAATATTCATATTTTAACTATATTTTGGGAAAAATCCTTGCCTTAGAATAAAATCTACTTTGTAAGATATTTAGGTGGAGTGTTGACTTATCCTTTGGACAAGGACACAAGCAACCTCCCCATACCTTCATAGTACAACCCTCAGTCACTATTCCTCCATCATCAGTCATTTAATTGTCCTTTCACACTATTTCACCAGCCCATAATCAGATCAAAGGGCTGGAAAATCTTCACTTCACTTCCCTCAATATTCACTCTTTCTCAAGAAGGATCAAACTCATTTCTCTCTCACTTCCTCTCTCTAAAACTCGATATTCAAAGGCTGGTCTTGGGTTTTCCCCCCACATTTGGTAAGTATCTTCCTACTACACTTAGATATTCTACTACCCTTCATCCAAATCATAGATTGCTTACACAAATATCGTCATATTTGTGTTAGATCTTCAAATCTTCAAGCATCTCCCAAGTGTTCTTGAGTTGAACACTTCTTTCCTTCATCATCCATCTATTGAAATCACTCAACGTGAGTTCATACCCCTACATTTTCATGTTTTCTTAAGTTTTAGGGGGGGGGGGGGGGGGAATACAAGTTAAAACACCAAGAACACAACTAAACTCAAACAACAGCTTTCATCAGAAAAGTTGAGTCTTATTCACGGACTGTTTTGACTATCTTAAACTTAACATCTTTAAAAACTGTTTAATATTAAAATACTTCAGCTTCATACCTTTAAAATAACTACTTGCACATCTCCATACGATTTTGCTACGATTTATGGTTATTTTTACAAAACTGCCTATCATTTCAGAAACGAATTCGGACCAGTCTGTGAATATGAACATTTTAACACAAGTTAAAGACTTCTAAAAATCATAATAAAAATTATGAATAAACTAGACACATTTTGGGAACTCTCAGAATTTACGGATTCAGTTTTCGACTTCGTATGATTTTTATATGATTTTTCTAAAACAGTGCTGAAAGGTTAAAAACTAGTTAACAGCTTACAATTTTCATAACACTTTGTGGTATGTTGAGCAAAGTGTATAACAATAAGTTCTAAATATTGAATGTATTTTCTTGTTAGTTTATCATTGTAAACTGAAATTTAGTCATTAATGATAAGGTTTCTTTATTCATTTCGAACACATATAATAAACCACAATAATCATAGTTTATGGATTTTTACTACATGAAAAAGGTTTTACTCTAAAAAACAAATGGGTTTTTCATATACTACATGATAAACTATAATAGTAATAGTTTAAGGATTTCATATCACTAATTTATTCATAAAAGGTGATTTTACTTCCTCCATGGAAGAGGTTTTAATATCAAACTATGTGTAAACTAGTTAACTTAGGTTGTGAGGCAATTCTCTCCCCGTACATTCGAGTACGGGATTCCAATTCCTGTAAGTTATAACCAGAGTCTCTTGTAGGGAGAGCGTGATAATTGTGTATAGATCTATATTGGGATTGACACCCCACACCTCGCTGCTAGCTACAGCCGGACCGGCAGGTCTGCGGGTGACAAGAGTCATAGTATCTTAATGTCTGAAAAACGTTGTGCAGGTTATTTCTCGTCATAGTATGGTTATAGCGACTCACATAGGTAGTTAACAATCTTTCAAGTTTACAAGGAAAATTCTACTTTGAAAAGGGGTTTTATCTATTTAAAACTACAAATACGTTATAAGTACAAAACGCACACACATTCTCGGTCCTGGGATTTAGGGCTACATAACTTTTATAAGGAAAATATTGGATTTTCTTTGGAAACAAATTACTATTATGAACATTATAAGTACAAAACACACATATATTCTCGGTCCTGGGGTTTAGGACTACATGACTTTTATAAGGAAAATATTGGATTTTTCTGGAATCATACTCTATCACTTTTACAAGGAAAACGGCTTTTTCCTCAAACAAAACTCTTATGAACTCACCAACTTAATTGTTGACACTTTTTCAAAACTACTTGTATTCTCAGGGAATCAGTGATACAGGAAATCAACAGCATTTTGAGGATGGGACGTTTAATCGTCAAACAATTCATTTTGTCATCATAATGTAATTGATTTTGAAAGATGTAAACATATACTATGGTGTAACCTTTTCGATTATATTTATGATGGTTGTATTTACTTTGAGCACTATTATACTCGTTGTTGTGATACTATACATGAAGTCCTCCACCCCCGGACGTTTCCGCCATCCTTGGTTTGGGGGTGTGACATAGTGGTTGTTCCAAGCACATGATAGGAGGCATCTCTCAACTGTACAACACTCCGAACTTTGTTTGAGAGTATGTGTCCTTTGTGGGAAAGGAAGAAAGGAGAGGATCACAAATGGGGATTGTATTTAATGATGTGAAGAATTTTTGGATTTGTTCCGAGATTGAAACACAACTAAGGATGAATTCGTTGCTGCTTGCGTCTTCAATTGCTGACTTTCAGTTTGAATTCTTTCGATACTCCTGAGTTTTTCTTAAAATGATTCGTTTCGAAGACAAATTTTTATTTTTGCGCATTTATTTTATTTCTTCCCTATGCTCAAATTAAGGGGGAGAAATCAAAATACAAAAAAAATTAAGAAAAATGAAAAACACAAAAAATATGTTCTCATGATTGTTAGTTTGTAGGTGCTTGTTTGGGAAGTGATATGAAGCTTAGTGTTAAAGGGCAGTCTGAAATTCGTGTGATGCACTAAAGCTGAATTGTCTAGACTCTGTGTTCAATGTGCTGGTAGGCACGAAGAATTTAAAAGGACTAGACGTAGATTGACAAATGAAACGACTTGATAGTATGGACTTAGATAGCTCCATTTGGACTGAAAATACGACGCTCGGATAGATTAAGCAGTGAGATAAACATGAGAACCTGTGGGATACATTAAAGTCTTATGTATCTAGAAATGTGGCTCAACATTTCCTCGATGTACGGACTCATGTCATTAATTTCGGTACTGATAGGGTAACTGGGGGGTTCTGATAAAGTAGGTATGTATGCTTTCTATCTGTCAGTCATATGTTGCCTCCTCTGCGTGTTTGGAACATATCCGACCTAGAATGCAACATATACAACTCTATGCATCTTCTTATCTATGAAATTCTTTCTATCTTTTAGTCATATGTTGTCCCCTCTGTGTGATCGGAAGATCCGACCTGGGACACAGCATATGCACCCTACTATCTCTCTGACCCTCTATCTATGTTAGTCATATATTGTTCCCTCTGTGTGATTGGAAGACATCCGACCTGGGATACAACATATGCACTTCTATATCTGACTTCTTTCTTAATGATTGAATACTCACCTAAAGTAAGGAGTTCTTTGGAAGTTCTTGATTACCGGGGTATATCGGGAAGTGGGGAAACACATTCTAGTACACCTAAAATTTAACCATTTAATAGGTTGTCTGTAGACTTCGCTGCTGAATTTAAGTGGACAAAAATACCCTTGGTCGTCGTCAGCTAAATGGTCCATTTAGGAATATAGGTACAATGTCTTGTCACTTATAATCTGTCCAATTTGTCAAATATCCTTTGTGTTTAAGTTGACCACAATACCGGTGACTGATCAGATCTAAACATGCAGGCGTGTGCTGATAAATGATATTCAATTGCTTGACAACTTTGATACCAAAAGTCTTCAATTTAGCTATTATTTTTGTTTTTGTTAAATTTGTTCATAGTTTTCCACTATGCACAAATTTAGGGGGAGAATTAAAATTTTTAAAATCCAACAAAAATCAGATAAATTAAAAATCCAAAAATAGTGTTATTTATGTTTTATTTTTTTTTTCAGAAAAATCAAAAATCCAAAAATATTTTTGTTTCTGTTTTATTTTTTTCCAGAAAATATGAAAAATCCAAAAATATTGTGTGCTAAGTTTTCCTTGAGTTTTGTTTTTATCTCAAAGTTTTCGTTGTCTTGAAAAACGAATTCAGATGTAGATGAGACTCATGGAGACTGTATCGAGATTTTCTGAGCCAAGGCTTCAACGGTGTTCAATGAAGAATTCTCATTCGAAGGAACAAGAACTGAAGATTATTCTTTCATCATTCAATCTTTCAACCCCAGAAGCAATGTGAAGCTATACTTGAAGATTATGTGACAGATTGCATTGAAGCCTCCTCAATCAATTTGCTGCTATCTATGTACCTGCTGAAGTGATCCAGAAGATTCGTTCTCTCTGATATTCTCTCTGGAGATTCTCAAGCTGAAAGCGTCAATTTTCAAGAATCTCTACATGAAGCCTCCACACCCAACGTGCGTTCAATGTCAAATTTTGAAGAGAAGCCCAAAAGTTCAAGATGAAGTCACTCACGTAGAAGATTCATTTGATCATCTTGAAGCTGTGAAGAAATCGAAGATAAACGCTGAAGCCAAGCTCACTGTGACATCCCCATTTTTCACGGGCAGAAAAGACCGATTTTGTTTATGCTTTATAAAAATCAGAGTACCTCTTTTAATAAAAATGTTGCGGAATTTGTTCCCAGAAAAACATGATAAATACGTTATCAAAGCATTTCCGAAGAAATGTATTTTTATCCATTTTAAAACATTTGGGATGTCATCGTCAATACAGAAACATAAGCATAAACAGAACTTACATTCATTTACACTAGTGATCTGCATCTCTTTTAAATCCCTCAGTGTAAAGTAGCTTCATATCGACACCTGTGATACAAATAAGCTTGAGTGGGTCAGGTTGGGAAACCTGGTGAGTACATAGGGTTTTCAACCCACAATAATTTAATTATTATGTTTAAACATCAAACAATCAACCCAATTACTCATCCCCATTATCTTCCTTACTCTTAAGGATCTACCCTAAGAATCATCTATCCTGCATTCATTCCTTTCAAAGCCCATTGCTTCCAGGGTTTATATGATAGGCACTAAGTCCATAGCTGCCAATGCTTGTTCGTAAAGCACTAATTCCATAGCTGCTAAAGTTCATTCATCGGGTACTAAATCCATAGCTACCTGTGTTCAGCTAATAGGTACTAAATCCATAGCTACCAACGTTTATTTAACAGGTACTAAGTCCATAGCTACCAATGTTTATTCTATAGGCACTAAGTCCATAGCTGCCGAAGTTATTTGTTAGGCACTAAGTCTATAGCTGCCAATGTTCACTCATATCATCTTTCATCTCTCATCATTCATCTACCCATGTTTTACCCAACATATTCGTAGATATAAAATACATATACATTTTAAATTATTTAAAACATGTATAAAATCGTTCATCCAGCATAGAAAGCAAGTATTCAAATAATATGCACACACACCACGTAATTTATATAAAATACTTCATATTTATGTGTAAGATGAAAGTAACTATGCACTCACCTGCAATGGTGGTGACTCGGTACTCGGACATCACTTCGTTTACTTTAAAACGAATTTCCGTTGACAAAACCTAGTATCATTTCCACTAGAGTTTAGTCTAATGTTCAATGAGACTAATTAATAGTCTAACTATTATTACTATTATATAAGTGTTAAACAATACTCTTCACCCACTATGTACAGACAGGGGCCAGACATGAAACACCCGAGGGCAGGATCATTTTGACATATAGCACTTCTGAAATCCAACAACCCAGGCGTCCCTTCAAACCGGATTCCCCATACCGCGAGTGGTTAAAAAGATATTATAACGGCACTTATATAACTCGTAATAATAGCTCAAATAATTATTATAAGGTCCTAATAACGTTACTATATTTAAATAAAAGCTATATTAAAAATTAGGTAGGCGTATCTTACCTACGAGGGGGTTTGGCTAGGAGCCGCGCTCTGCAGGGGCAGAACTTCCGAGCCGAAAGCTCTTCTTCTCGGAGCCGTCGAGCGCTCCGGGGCTTTCTTCTAGCTCTAAGGGAGTTTTGGGAGGTTTAGAGAGAGAGAGTAGAGAGAGAAGGGTGAAGGTGTGAAGAAATGAGGGTGGAATGGGTTGTATTTATAGGGTGAAATATGGCTGAAATTAGTGCCACTTGTCACCATCTAGTGGCAAGCCTTGGGGAGAAAGCAATGGCCAAGATTGTGCCACGTCACCCCTTTTGCAGCAGCACCCTACCTACTTCTAAACCCCGTAACTTTCGCATACGAGCTCCGTTTTCGACGTTCTTTATATCCACGCGTAGGTAAAAATAAGATCTACAACTTTCATTTTGACTCTGTCGGCTAGTTCTCGACCGATCTTAAATTTAACAGTACGAGGAGATTATACTGTTAAATGTCCACGTAAAATTCATAACTTCTACATACGGACTCCGTTTTCGTCTGTCTTTTTACCGTTGAGTTCCTATTAATGATATCTTCAATTCTCCTTTAGGTCGCGTAGGCCAAAAACCGCTCGATCTAAAATTCGAGTTTCGGGCCGTGCACTGCTATGCCAAATCTTAGAAAATTCATAACTTCCTCATACGAAGTCAGATTTGGGCGTTCTTTTTATGGACGCTCTCGGTTTAACATATTCTACAACTTTCGTTTAGATTACTAAGGCCAAAAATTCCTCTATTGTAAATTCACTATTTACGTCTCCCGGTACAGTGTCGGTTTTGCCGTAAAACTTCGACGGGCCATAACTTCTTCGTTATAACTCGGATTTCGGCATTCTTTATATGTACGGAACCCTTGTAACATATACTATGACTTGGTTAAGATTATTCATTCTAAATAATCTTGTATTAAAAAGTCATTTTTGACGTTTATCGTCTCTAAATTGACTAGCCCGAATCTGCGGGCGTTACACTCACAGAGTGAAGACTAAGAAGAAATGCAAGCTAAAATCCTAAGGGGAGTTTGTTGGGTCAAAGGAAAAGAAAGATATAAACCAAGGGGGAGATTGTTGGGTCAAAAATATGGTTTTTACTTTGCTTTTCTTAGATAGTGTAGTTTTTGGTCTAAGGCCGAAAACTCCTTGGGTTTATTTGTAGCTTGGACCGAAAACTCATGTGTTTTCGGTCTAGCATTTGGGTTTGGGCTTTGGGTTTAGTCCATACGTATAAATAGGGTGGAGGAGGAGTGTTTTACAAGTCTAGACTAAGGAGGGGCATTTTCGGTTAAGAGAGCATTCATTGTCATATGCATGTGCTAGAGAGAGAAAGCTAGAGAGAGAAAGTTAGAGAGAGAACTAGTGTGTGTTTTTGGATCTTGTATGTTGGAGCTTCATTCTTATCATCAATACATCATAGATTCATCTAGTTCTTCTTCTTCTTCTCTATTTGATCTTGCATCATCCACTTGATTGGGATTCCACGCCATTAAGTGGATCTGATTGATACATCAAGCATTTTTGGGGACTTACACTTCCTCGCTTGGTAAATTATGACACTACCACAAGCGATATTACTAAGAATCAAATCCATTTTCAACATTGCTAACAATAGAAATATAAACACCAATTTTCATAAATGCGATTACAAGGAAACGTAAAATAAGATAAAATCAAATTTTCTTTTATTGATAAAATGCGGAAAGCTTGTCCTTACAATGCAAGTATACATGAAAACTATGTTACTAAATATTCCTAAGCAATCTATCATAACTCCTAAGTAGCAGCTCCAAATTCCGATCTTTTGAACCATGTGACCGAAATCCATTTCTTTAGATCAGAATCAGCCTTTACTTCCTCTTAAGCTTCCTTTATTTTCTTTGATCTTACAAAACATCAAAATGTGATTAACACATCATGTAATAAGAATCTATAAACATGAACTTAATAGAGTCAGATAGTGTATGTACCTGAAGTAGAGTTATACACTTTGACTTTACCATCTCTAAGATCTCTCAGGTAGTCAGGGCAGCTTCGCTTCCAATGCCCCTTCGATTGAAAATAGAAACAGACGGACTCTTTAGGAGTGAAACGTGAAACTATCACACAACCGGCCTTTCCCTTATGGTCAAACTTTTTGACCTTGGCCAATTTATTTCCCTTAGGAGAAGAAATCCTTTCTGGACTATCATCATTGTCATTGCCTATGTCCATGGAAATTTGAGAGGTAGATCTTCCAATCAAATTTGCTTGACTAGTGTGCCAAAGCATTGTTGCTTCAGCAGCAATTAGCAAATATGTCAGATCAATATGGGTCACGTTGTGGTCTGTCATATAGTAGTCCTTAACAAACTGACTATACGACTCAGGAAGTGACTGAAGAACCAAGTCAACAACTATCTTCCTTGGGAAAATGACACCCAACATTCCCACTCTATCAATGTGCGACTTCATCTTCAGAACGTGTGCACACACAGACCTTCCATCTCAGTGTTTGCATGCCAATAGGGCTTGAGTGACCTTGAAATTTTCAAGTCGACGAAAACGTGGGTCGGGGAGAATCACGGGAAGAGGTGGAGGAAGATCATTTTCAGAAGGAAAGCCTTTTCCAGGATTTAGGAAGACCATAGCTGCCACAACTTGACATCTATAAATGGAGAAAATTCAAGTTAGTTGATTTAATCCTTAATATAACACCCAAATGAAATATTAAGGCTAGGACCCAACACAATAATTCACAATTTGGAAGAGGGATTTTGTAATCTAATTGCAAATTATTTGAAGGTATGTAAATGACGATTTACCAATTCCACCACGAGAACGAAATTTTAAACGAATTAGGTTTTAGATGAAATTCCTAGATCTTTGAGATTCATTGAACTTTTCAATGGCATGTTTAATCTCGATTATGCCCTTCAAGTTTGTGTCTGGGATACCGAGGATCACAAACAAGGTGTGAATAACCATGAAAATTAGCTTGGTACTCTCAATGTCATTTATCACCTAATTTATGTGTCGGTTAACCACACACGCTCCATTGATCAATGATAATTTACGAGCTACCCATTGCCATCATTCATTAGTCCCATATTAGTGTGCCGGTTAACCACACACGCTCCACTAACGACAAATAAGGTGCAATGTGCAATTTCATGGGTTAGCATCAAATTCACATTTTTCCTAAAGAAACTAAGATTGAGAATTTATAAAAGCATTTAGTTACTTTATAATTCACTATACTTTTAATAAGGATTTAGAGTCCTATCCTAACCATTTGGCTAACGACCCTTCACTAGTCAAGAGTGTGGTGGGTAAAAGTGAATACCCAATGGCGGTCATTTTACAGGCCGCTTCCTTAAACACCCCTTATAGACCAGTTTCGTTAATGAGGCCTACTAACGGTAAGACTGACCTTTTCTTGTACATATATATAATATATTAGACTTTTAATTTTATATAGTATAAGGGTGTATTTTAAACTTTTAAAATACTAAGTGGTTTAATCCTTTAATAAATTAGACTCTTAATTTAATTAAATGTAAATCGTGTTATGAATTTATCAATTCTCTTTTAATTAAACACTTAATTAATCTTATTAATAAAATCCATGAGGGTGTATTTTTAAACTATTCAAAATTCTAGGGTTTAACCGTTTAAATTTCCAAAAATTAAAACTTTTAATTTCAAATTCAAACTATAAAACCAAGAGGGTGTATTTTAAAACTTTTCAAAATACTAGGTTAAATATTTGAATCAAAATAATCTCATATTATCCAAATTTAACCAAATCCTATAATTTTGATAAGGATATCATGTTACCATTCAGAAAAATCGATTTTAGGCAATAAAAACGAGTTATGGTAATTATCCTATTCAAAATCTGAAATAAAAATCGAAAAATCTGGCACCAGACGAGTCAACTCGTCGATTTGGAAAGTGAACTCGTCGAGTTCATATTGAACTCGTCTAGTTTATGCTCCAGACAGCAGATTTTGAATTTCTTGTTCTTTGGAGAATTCACTATTGCATCAATTCAATTGAAAAACATCCTAGGCTCTGATACCACTAATGGGTTTTGAGCATATCTACATTCCTATGTGATCATGCAACCCTAATTGCTTTGGATCTAATTTTTTTCTCTATTGAACATACAAATTGAACACCAAAGCAATAACTCTATAGACTAGCATACAATTTCGTTTTTCATGTATAAATAAGGGTTAAAAGATTACCCCACTTGTCATATTGTAATAACAAGACAATCCTTAAAGTCCTTGACTCTTGAAAGATTAGTGCCCCAAGTGTTGCACCTCTAATGGAGTCACAAACACCCAATGCAAAGGATAAAGAAGGAGAGACAAGGATTTTTGGCCAGGGTTTCAATCTAGATTGCATAGTAAAAATTCCAAGTGCATGAAGGGGTTTATATAGTTGTGGGCTTCTAGGGTTTCTGGAGGAAACCCTAATTCCTGCTTAAGGCTTAAGCAGCCCATGGACTCCTCCTTATGAGGCCTTGGATGAAATCTATAGGGCCTCCCTATAGCATTTTGTCCACTCCTAATTAAGGAGTCCAATAGCCTAGTTCTGCAACTATCAGTGATTTGCAAAAACAGCCCCTTCAACTATTAATCAGTTCCTTTAATCCCAAAATTAATATCAAATTAATTACTAATTAATAATATGATTTTCAAATAATGTATTAATCTTATAATATATTAATAAAACCATTTTGAGTACCAATTTATTATTTCACATAATAAATTCTACTCTATCTCCACTAGTCATCCTGTCAAGTTGCATGAGTGAAGGCAACCCAAAAGGACCATGCTACATATCAAATCAAATACATACCAATTATAGTTATGGGCTTAGACACCTAATCCAACACGAGATTATGGAAGAAAATGAGGATCTTGAACCTAAATTTATGGAGGAATGTATAGAAAAGATTGGTCAAAATGGAAAGATGCAATTAATAAAGATCTTAAATCTCTTACTCATAGAAAAGTTTTTAGACATGTAGTTCGTACACCAAACGGAGTAAGACCAGTGGGACATAAATGGGCATTTGTGCATAAAAGATACGAGAAAAATGAAGCTGTTAGATATAAAGCAAGACCTGTTGCATAAGGTTTTTCCCAAAGGTCCATAATTGATTATGAAGAAACATACAGTCCTTTAGTTGATGCAATTACATTATGTTGTCTAATAAGTCTGGAAACACATGCAAAACTAGAGATGCGTCTAATGGATGTAGTTACCACCTATTTATATGGTTCACATGGGAATGATATTTATATGAAAATACCATAAGGGTTTATGGTGCCAGAAGCATAAACTTTTAATTCTCGAGAAGTATATTCAGTAAAATTAAATAAATCTTTGTATGGATTGAAACAATATGGACGTAGTGGTTCAATTGTTTAAGTACATTTTTGTTGAAAGAGGGCTACAAAAATGATCTAATAAGCCCATGTTTATTCATAAAAAGATTCGGATCAGAATTTTTCATATTCGTTGTTTACATAGATGGTTTGAACATTAATAGAACTCCTGGATTTGGAAAAGGCTACTTCTTTCTTGGAAGAAAATTTTGAAATGAAAGATCTTGGTAAAACAAATTTTAGTTCGGGTCTACAAATTGAGAACACAAAAATGGAATTTGTGTGCATCAATCCAATTATATATGAAAGGTTCTTAAAAGGATTTATATGGATACCTCACATCCATTGAGTAACCCAATGGTGGTAAGGCACTTAGATACCAAAAAGGACCAATTCTGGCCTTGTGAAAAACATTAAAAACTTCTTGGTCCCGAACTACCATATCTTAGTGTTATAGGTGCACTAATGTATCTTGCGAATAATACAAGACCTGATATATCTTCTAATGTAAACTTATTAACAAGATATAGTTCTTGTCCAAAAAGAAGACACTGGAATGGAGTCAAAAACATTCTTTGGTATCTTCGAGGTACAACGAATATGGGCTTATACTAATCAAATTCATCAAATGCGGAGTTAATTGGTTATACAGACACTGGATATTTATTTGATCCACCCAAATCTCGATCCCAAAACAATTTATTTATTCACTTATGGAGGTATGGAAATTTCTTGACGTTCTGTTAAACAAACTTTAGTTGTTTCTTCTTCTAACCATGCAGAGATTATAACAATTCATGAGACAAGTCATTAATTTGGTTAAGAAATTTAACTCAACAAATTCGCAAGAATTATGGTCCGACTTCTAATAGGGAAGTTCCAAACATATTGAATGAAGATAATGCTACTTGCATAGCCCAATTCAATGAAGGATTTATCAAAGGAGACAGAACCAACCATATATCACCCAAGTTATTTTTCAACCATGATCTTCAAAAAGTGTGTGGCATCAGCATCCACAATATTCATTCAATAACAATTTGGCCGATTTGTTCACTAAAACACTTCCTACATCCAAATTTAAAAAGATGGTATGAAACATTGGTATGTGGCGCTTCAAGGAAATCAAGTGATGTGTCCATCATGGGGAGTTGGAAACATATTGTACTATTTTCCTTAGCAAAGTTTTTCCCACGGGTTTTCTTAGAAAGATTTTAACGAGACAATTGTTTACAATGTCTATTATTAATCATGTACTCTTTTTCCTTAATTAGGGGTTTTTTCCCATGAGTTTTACATATTAAGGTTTTAACGAGGAGGCATGATACAATCGTTATTTAATGGGGAATGTTATGAAATATTAATTTGTGAATTACTATTGGATTCCTCAATTCTCCCATAACTCTCCATTATTAGTAAGCAATAACAAACATTATTATGAGTTTTATGAGTGTAATTATGTATCACTTTAAAGAGCATTCATAACATAGCTCACCTTTCATATTCTTTGTTTACTATAAATAATGAGTAATATGTATTGTAAATGTTGGTTTTTTTACCACAAGTATTGAAATAAAGTTCTTAACAATCTCATTTCCTACTTTGTTATTTAACTTAGTTTCATATTTTTTAATACATTAAACCATATATCCTTTTTATGTTATTTATGAGTAACTCACACGTAGAGGTCATTGAGACAATTAAAATTATATAGTTTTAATAGATATAAACCTTATCATATAATTGAAAATAATTAATGTTTTATATCAACTTAGTATAAAACTATTTTATCAAAGTTAACATTAACGGGCGTGTTATATATATATATATATATATATATATATATATTAACTATGTAGTCGTATTTTGCAAAGCACGCGGACATTCGCCTAATATATACATTAACATGACATACTTACAATTACTATGAATAACTGACAAATAAAAAAGGTGATAACTTTTTGTTAAAAAATACATCAAGTTGTTTTTTATACGCTTTTCGTTGATAGTGTCACTTCTTGATATCTCAATTTCCATCGATTTGATCCTTTAACTTTTATTTCTAGTCTTATTTTGTTCATGTAATTTGCATATTGGTTGATGAGATTTAAACCAATTTGATGACGAAAATAATGATGTTTAATCATAATGTCTGTACTAATAACTTATATAAAATAAAAAGGGTTAGATGTACAGCAAATAAAAATGAAAGATTTTTTTTATAAGTTATTACTATTGATTTCTTTTGTTAAGCATTTAATATCATTAGACTATATAATCTTTTTGAACATTTTAATATATAATACTTTCATTTTTCATTTGTAGTACATGTAATCCTTCTACTTTCAACATATTTCATTTTACCCTTTTAATCATAATTTAGTTTTAAATCTTCTTTATTTTTTAGCAATTATTTATTACTATTAAATATTTAATGACATTCTATTTATAAAATATGACATTTATAACTATATATAATATTTTTTTTATTGTTTTTTCTTTAATTATATAACTATAACATAATAGTTTTTAGTTTTTTATGTATATAAATAAAGGCTGGTATAGTTATATTTATATTTTCGTATTAAAATATGATATGTGTTTAAAAATATTATTTAACTAAATAAGGGCTTTTATAAAACATTTTATGTAGATTATGATAAATTATTTGAATTTATGAAAAAAGGCTATTACAATAAGCTTAACCATTATAGATGTCATTTATTTATAGGTCAATAATAATAAAATAATTAGATAAGAAAAACTTTAAGTTATAACATAGATTAACCGTTAGCAATATCATAATGTTTAAGTATACAAACTTCAACCATGATGATATGGTTGATTAAAGGTATTTATTAATAATTGGATACCTAAAATGAATATATAAAAAACTCGTGTATGATGTTTGCTATTACCAATAATAAATGGTAGATTTCGACTTAGTTTAAATAAAAAACATATGTCACATATGCCGATAAACTATTGAAATGTTTTGAAATAACAACCAATAATATAAATGAACTTTTGTACTTTGATATTTAGGTTAGTTAGTTGTTAGTTGAAAAACGAGTTGCTAGCTTATAAGTTTGTTGATAAAAAAATGATATTGGTAAAAAGTAAAACTAACTAAGAATTTAGCTGAAAAATATAAAATGAAATAAAATGATAGTATTTAAAAGAATATGTTTTTCTATAATTAATTAGAAGTATATTTGAAATTAAAAAGAAAAAAAAAGAGAAAATGACTTATGAGGGTAACCAAATCTTGTTTTTGTTTTTATTTAGTCATTTTTTTTGTACACTATCTACCATTGAACTTGTTGTATGTGTTCACAAATACCCTTATTACCGGTTATTGAAGGTTTCCGGTGACTTTGTCATCTCCGGTCATCTTCTCCGACGAAGATTAATTTTCCTTCGATTTCAAACTTTTTCATGAAATCATTTAAACCAAAAACAAACATACATCATGTTTGAGGGTTCTAAAAATCGATGAATACTCTTAAAAACGATTTCAGAAACAATGAAAAAAGTCTGAAATCGACGAACCCATCTGAAGGGTTTGTTCTTCAACTTGTTTTTTCCATGGATCAACCCTCAAACGATTTCAAAAATAAAAAAACTGCCATGGATGACCTTCAAACCCATATCTGAAAACCTATAAAAGGAACTACCTGCTACAACTTTCTCCGTCTTATTCGATACCATCACCCGTTAAAAAACCCTCCTACACCTCCGTGAACCACCAGTCGCACCACCTGTTTCACTCACTACCATCGCCTGAAACAATACCACCATCGAGCATCGCCTACTTCTCCAACCACACCCATCAAAGCCACCCTAACCACCCCAAACATCATCCATCGACCACCCCTGCACCACCTTCAAACGTTGCATCACCATGGTTTTTATTTCTGCATCAAGGGGAAAAAGAAGAAGACAGGGATGATTCTATTTTGCTCTGTGGTTTTTATTTATGAGGAGAAGCTTCAAGAATGGATGAACGAACCCTAGATTTTAGGGGTTTTGATTTTCAGGTTTTGAGTTCTTTTTATCTTCAACCCTTGAGTTTAGATCCAAAATTTTGTGTTCATATACGTGTTCGAGGTTCATGTTCGTGTTCTTGATACGATTACTGAAACCCTAGAAATCGAAACCTAAAACTGATGAACAACATGGAACGATTTACCAAACACACCTGATTGTTTTTTCAGATTCGTCGGAAAATTCAATAGTCGTTGGACAATTCATACATTCGTCGGAAAATTCATACTTTTGCCGAAAAAATCATATAGTTACTGGAAAATTCATATATTGACCGGAAAATTCAACTTGACCGGCTAAACCTATAACAGCCGGTCATAATGATATTTTGTGAACATCAAAAACAAGTTCAATGGTAAATAATGTACAAAAAAGTGACCAAATGTGAACAAAAACGATAGTTCGTTACCCTCCTAAGTCATTTTCCAAAAAAAAACATGAAAACTCATATAAGTAGTTTTTTAAAAATCTAAATTATAAGCTAATTCTTGACTTCCAAAACATGACAACTTATTTAAAAAAAAAAAAAAAAAAAAAAACATGTGACGCACAAACAGTCAATTAGAAGTAGGGCGTGTTCGGCACGAAACGTTTGAGATCATTTGGGAACTTTTAGCTTTTAACATTTGACAAAACGTTCCGTTTTGAACAGAAAGTCTCTCGTTCGGCACTACAAACTTCTAGCGTTTAGTTTAAACAAAACGCTCCAAATTCAAATGCTACTTCATGTAGCGTTTAACAAAACGCTACAAACTACAAGCTACTCGTTACCAGATAATTTTGTCGAATACGCCCGTAGTGGTTTCAGTAGGCCAATTATTTTACAATATGACACATAAAACGATATAATATTTCATAAATAGATTATAGTTGATGTTTTGCACTATGATATTTACAATTATTTTCTTGATTTAATTATCTTATTATTCGACTAATTACTTGAAGTTTTTTAATCAATTGTTCCCCTTGAACTCTATATTTGGTATTTAACTTGAAATTTTGTACGATGGTAGTGTAATTTTGTAAAGGTGTGAGGTGGGTATTAGGGACTAGGGGTATAAGAAACACACATAGCCGAGACTTCTTGCCACAAAAGGAAACAAAATAAAGCAACGAATTGCCTCTCAAATCCCAATACTTCTCTCTCTCTCTCTCTCTCTCTCTCTCTCTCTCCATTATTCAATACCTTCATTTTCTGTGCAAAAATGGTGGTTCTTGACCACATTTTCAATCACAGAGATGCCCTTTTGCTTCTCAAACACGAAGGACCACCTTCGTTGTTCATCAAAATCTCTTTTTGTGCAAAAATAGTGGATCTTCAAGACGTGTTCAATGACAAAGACCCCCTTTTGGTTTTGGTTCACAAAGAAAAAGAGGTACATCCGTTCTGTGGGCAACAATGGCGGTTCTTGATGACATGTTTAATGACAAAGAAGTCGAAGAGGAAGATGTACCTTCACTGATAATCAATCCAAATGTGTTTTTGGAGATTTCACAGAGTTGGAAGTTTTTGGCATAACAGGATGGAGCCAGGCATGAATCTTTTCCATTAACCCAAGATTTTTTTTTATTATTAACATATAAATTTTATAACTTTCTGTTTTTATAGTTATTATTTTTAAATTTCAAGAAATCTTTGACACTTTTTATGCGCTAATGATTTTTTAAATCACTTTTTAAAAATTTTTGTGATCACCAGACTTTGTGCTTATAGATTTATGTTTTAAAAATTTTCTTATGAACCGTCGCTTACGAATTTAATTATTCTTTCTTTCTTGTTGGATGGTTTTTGTTTACGATTATTAATAAGTTTAATGATCTTGACAATGACTCTTGCACACTGTAAAAGTCAAACAAAAATAAATTGACTCGCCTTTTGATCCCTATATATGGTTGTGGTTATCATTTATCCCATACATGATATGTACAAATGATCATCATGATCTTGTTTTCGAAAATTTGAATTATGGTTTCATGTTAGAATTACAGTAACAATGTGTAAAAGTAAAATATCTATTTTAGCAAAACATATACCAAATTAGGGAAATCTTTTAAATTTCTTCTATTTTGTGTCCATTAAATAATTAAGTCTTTGTATTATTTTTAACATAAAATGACAAAATACCGGCAAGTGTTTATAGATGATAATAAGATACTGATAATCTTTAGACCATCTCCAACTTATCTCCATTAATTGAGGTAAATAGTGTTTTATTTCTAATCCTATTTTATTTTTTACCTTATTTTTTACTCCAGAAAATATATTCCTAAAATCTTTCATTTTTATAACTTATACTTATATACACCGTCAAATACACCCATCTACTAAATATATTTTAACAAATATATATTATATTTTTTCATTACAAAAATATTATAAATAAAATGTTTATATATAATAAATTTCATTTAAAATAATTGTTACTTTATTATAAATAATTATTAAATAAATAAGATTATATTTATAATAAATATATCAAGATCACGATGATTACTATTTTTTTATAAATTATGTTACCGTTTTTCAAGTCTTTACTATATATTTCATTTTTTATATGAATTCGATAAATAAATATTAAACTCTATATTTACGATTAATTAATATAAATTAGTATATAACATGATATTACAAATATTAAATATTGCATTTAAATTATAATTAGTAGATAAAAATAAACTAAAAATGTATAAAATAAAAATAAAAGGGATTAAAATTGGCAACCGAAACTTCAACTTCATTTTTGGAGATATGAATAATATTCCCCCACATTTGGGGGAATACTATTTATATCTCCAAAAATGGAGATGAAAATGGGGTAGCGACGGAGGAGAATAGGGTAAAAAATGGAAGAAACAAAATGGAGTCTGGGGATGGGTTGGAGATGCCCTTACATATAGGATAATGATTTAAAAGGGTAGTATATTTTTTGATTGGTACATATTTAGTCACTTAGATTTTTTTTCATCCACATTTACCCCTTCAACTTGTTTAAACTGTACATATTCAGTCATTATGATCAGCTATTCCAGGTAAGCCGAAAAAATAACTTAATATGGTAATATATTTTTCACTTTATACACATTTAGTCATTAATATTTTTTTTGTTACAAAATAAGTTTTTGTTGTTTTTGTATACATTCGGTACTTATGACCGGTTTCTTTAGTTTTTTCTCACGACATCCTACGTTGAACAATCATTAATAAGGTGTTTGGGGTTGTTGATGCTTATGACCATTGCGGTCTCGGCTGCTTGGTTGCTTAGGTCTTGTAGTTTGGCTTAGGTCTTTTGTTCTGAACGTCGTAACTTCTTTATACGATCTCGAATTCTACGCTTTCGTATTTGAGTCTACAATAATTTTCGTTTAGATTACTCCCATTAAAAAGTAATATATTTTTATTTACGATTTTATTAGAAAAAAAACGTTCATACGTGCATTCATAAATTACAAATGGATATATAGATCGTATGTGAAAATATATTGTTTTTTTAACGAGTGTAATCTAAACGAAAGTTGTAGTAGACTCAAATACGAATGTGTAGACATAAAAACGATTTTATAAAAACAAAATGTTCATACATGCATTCTTAAATAACACATAGATATATAGATCGTAAGTAGAAATATATTGCTTTTTAACAGGAGTAATCTAAACGAAAGTTGTAGTAGACTCAAATACGAATGTGTAGACATAAAGATCGTTAAAATTCGAAATCGTATAAAGAAGTTACGACGTTCAGAATACAAGACCTAAGCAACCAAGCAGTCGAGGTTGCGGTGTCCATAAACATCAACAACTCCGAACACCTTATTAATAATTGTCCCACGTAGGATGTCGTGAGAAAACTAAAGAAACCGGTCATAAGTATTGAATGTGTACAAAAAACAACAATGACTTATTTTGCAATAAAAAATATATTAAGTACTAGATGTGCAAAAAAAATATTGAGGACGAAATGTATACAAAATGAGAAATATATTACCTTATTAAGTCACTTTTTCTGGTTTACCTGGAGTAGCCAATGTGTACAGTTTAAACAAGTTAAATGAGTAAATATGGACGAAAAAGAAAAACTCGGTGACCAAATGTAGGGGTGTTCAAAAATATCCGTATCCGAAATTCCGATCTGAAATTCCGAAAATCCGAATTATCCGAAAAATCGGATATCCGAATTTTCGGATATCCGAATTTTCGGATATCCGAAAATTCGGATATCCGATTTTTCGGAATCGGAATTGGATAGTGTTTTTCAGATAATTCGGATATCCGATATCCGAAAATTTTGATTTTAGTTTATACATTATATGTTATTTTAATCACATATGTCTTATAATATGAATGTTAGTAACTAAAACATATTCATAATACCCTTAATTAAATACATATATTACTTCATATGCCTTTCTAATTTAAAAATATATTTTTCTAATATAAAAACTTTCAAATTTGAACAAAATTACAAATTTTCGGATATCCGTTTTGGTATCCGAATCCGTATCCGAAATTTCGGATACGGAATCGGATACCAAAAATCAACTATCCCAAATTTCGGATATCCGGTTATGAACACCCCTAACCAAATGTATACAAATCGAAAATATATTACCTTTTAAAGTTATTTATTGTTTTATTTTTATCTGGTAACCATAAAACCCATTAATGATAAAACTATGACTATTTTTTAAACAAATAAAAGACAACTTTTATTTGTAAATAATAGCATATGTAAAAAAGCACAAGAATTTTGTCATGTTACAATATATATTATTTCGGTAAGATAACATCTATCATTAGACAAATATAAGTCTATTAGGAATGGTAGCATGCTTAGCATGTTGACATTTCAGATTTTTACCTTCCAACTAATCTTTTGTCATGAAAATATATACACTTGAATTTTGGAAAAAAAAAAAACAAAAGCAAAAAGACCAAAATATATACACTTGGATTTTGAGGAAAAAAAACAAACAAAAGCAAAATGACCAATCACAGCCTACACCCAAGAAACTCATCCTCTCTCTCCTCGCTAGTGAGCCAACGTCTCCATCTTGACGTGCACCACGGGTGGTGTTGGCGAGCCTGGCATGTCTTTACCGTGGTCTTGACGAGTTGTGCTTCGTTCAGTATAATGTAGTAATATTAAAATAAAATATAACATAATAATATTACAATAAGATAATATCTTATGTCAAAAAAAAATGTATTATATTTTTGTTATTAACAATTAAGTCATTGATTTATTTTTTTTAGCAGAAAATGATAAAATACTGACAATTGTTTACTGAAAAGAACAAGATACCAACAATTGTTTACATATTTGGCATTTTAGTAAGTTGTTTTGGTTTTTATCTGATAACCATCATAAAAGTCCTTATATTTTTTGCTCATTAACAATAAAACTCTGACTTTTATAAAATAAAAAAAATAAAACAAAGAAGTTTATCGTACTACAATAGATATGATTGTGGTCAGATAACGCCCTACATTAGACAAATATAATATATTAATATTAAAGAAGATATATTATGTCAAAAAAAAATACAACCCATTATAATAAGACAATATCATCTATTAAACAAAGACAATATAATAAGATTATATGGAAGATAATGATATTTTGTAAAATCATAAACAATTTCATTGTAACAATAGTTTTGCGGGTCAATCCTTTGAATTTTTGGGGGCCTTTTTGCAAATTAAACCGGCAAAATATTTATTTTCCTTAAATGACCTTGTTTTAACTTTTAAGCATTTACTAGGCTAAACCGTAATCTCACAGGTTTCTAGTGAAATTTACGGATTATTTTTTGAAAAAAAAGGTAATATTTTTATTAGATTTCTCAAACGATAATATAAAACCCGTAAAATAAGCTATAACATCTAATGTTTGGTTCCCTTTGACTCGTTTAATTTTACGAGTTGAGATTTTCAATTCAATTCCAATGTATCTAATTAAATAAGTTCTAACTGAACTTGTACTATTAGAAAAACTACTGTAGGTGTCCATATTTTGCATGGGTTGAATGTGAATTACATAGCAAAAGCATACAATACAGTTTTAATAAAAAAAAAAATGAAAACTATAATCAGCAAGCAGTGCATCACCATTCATGACAGCGGACACAAATCCAATAGGATTAACAAGAAAAAGCAAAAGAATTGGTCTGAGATTGCCGGAACAAATACATCACTTGCAAACATATGTTAAAGTCAATCACCTTCTCATACTCTGATTCAAGAAACTTTGACTTCCTGTCCATTGGCATTATTCTCTCATGAAATCGATCATCAATCAATCAATAATTCAAATTATATTAATAAATTCAAACATATTTATTGAGCCAAATAAATACTAGCATCCTTATCAAAATCAAGTTTTCTTAAAATCAGTGCAACCTTCTGTGGACTATAACATTTTTTTGACCCAACACTATGTCATTGACAACCCCTTGTGGTCTAACATGTCAATCCTCAAGTCCCATATCAAAATCAACTTCAACACGAACAAATTAAATCCGGTGACATACAAGTTTGATTGTTAAAAATATTTTTCTGAATTTTAGTTATTCGAATACTTACCACTCTTGCTTTACAATACAACCCTCCAAAATCAAATGTGTGAGTAAGAAGTCTGTTCAATTGATTACAGAAAACCCCAAACTCCAAGAAATAAAAGAAATTAAAAAGTGGAAGCAAACCTGTAAAAAATATGTAAAATTTGTGTAAAAGATGTAAAAATATAATTTTCAAAAAAAAAAAAAATACAAATGCGTGAATACAAAATTTGACGTTAAAAAAAAGTTGGGAAAAAATTGCAAAAAAGGTTCTGACCAAACTTAGAAAAAAAGAAATTTGTAAAATAAGTTATTCATTTCTCCATTTCCAAAACAACAAAATCATATAAGTAGGTTTTAGATTTGCAAAAAATGAATAAGAGGTTGCATTAATGTTGAAAATGAAAACATACTATTTTAAATTTTTAGTCGAATAAAAAATGTGAAAATGATTTTATTACCTCATCTGAAGAGGTTTTTATAATATCGGCTTTCTTGGTGTTCATGTGCAAATCTTTGATGGTTGCAAAGAGAAGAAGTTCTCCAGCATCCATGGAAGCATAATAATTTGTTAAGGGGCATTGGACATTTGACAGAGTAACTTACCAATTACTATCATATATTCCTATCAACAATTATTTCACAATTACAAATTATATACTGTACTTCACTATTACTCTACCCGAAAAAAAATGTAACACATTCCATTTTGGCTAATTGAAAAAAATGGAACATTTCCTTATTGGGCAAGTTTTTAAACCTATTTTACTTGTTTGCCCCCTGGTAATCATTGAGTGAGTTTAGTAACTTCAATTTTGATTGACAAGTATTTAGGGACATTTCAGACATTTCATCAATAATCCTATATTTTTTTCGCTAAACTATTTGTAAAGTCAAACTTGACATTTTTTTTGGAATAGAGGGACTATTGCGGGGGAATAGTCCTTAGAGGTCATAATAGTGCCAGAGCTGCAATCCATTAATGTATAGTTGATAGTGCTTTGTACTTCAAACATAAGAGCAAATGAAAATGTTGAAGATCTCGCAATAGAAAAATTATTGTTTCTGGTAATGGAGGTGATCGATAAAGTGGAACTCCTAAGTAAAGAAGTGGAAGCACTTAGAAAGGTGTCTAGTTTTCGAACAAAATAGCTTATAGAGACTGCATATGAATGATCAACATTGTTGACAATGTATGTACAGTAGCTCCAGATGCAAATCATCTTCAGTAACTCTACCAGGATAGAAGATATCCCGGTCTGGAAAATACCAATAACAGAAGACCATTAACTCATATATATCAAGTCATGAATGTATACCAAACTTTTTTAACTAATTGCTCATGTAATAAATCATTTAAATTTATTTTATGAGATGCATATCAAATGAAGTATAACCACTTCTATTCTAGTAAATTCTTCATCATAAACAGTAAAACTGTTCTAAATCCAATCTATTATTTTAATCCTTGAGAACATACAAAATCCGAGATTAAAATCATCACTCTGCGAGAAAAAGAAAATTGCTCACCGAAAATATCCATCCGCCATCGGAAGTAGTAGTGCTCACGTCCTCCGGGTTTCTCACCAAAATATTGATGGAAAACGTAGGTTACAACAACAACAACAACAATGCTCTAAGAGTAAAAACACTTAACAATTAAATGATTATGGCACATACAACCTAAAGGGATCTCTCTTTCACATAAAGGCAACATACTATGAATTATCAAACTACAAAACCCTAATGAAATCAGAATTCATAAAGGAAGATTACATACCTTTTGATTTGTTGTAGTAAACAAATCAGAAACCTTTCTTCAAAGCTTTTGGAAACAAGCACCAGAAAACTCGTGCCTCCGATGGTTCACAACTTCACATCCAACCCTTGCAACTAGGAGACTTGAAGAAAGAAAAGAGGGGGAAGTAAAATTTCGTATTTGACTTGAGTACTAGGGATGGCCGAAATTTAGAACCCCGTGGAGGGTTTATATAGGTGATCAAAGGAGCTAGGGATAAGATATTTTCCTAAGATAAGTCCTAATCCCTTAACTTCCTCCCTAAGGCATCCAATGCACCTTTAATGCCCAAGGAAACCCTAGAAGACCTCTAGAATTCGTTCCCCCTCCTAGGGAGGTTCTAGAATTGGTCAATGTTCAATCTTTTGAACATTGTCACATTTAGTCCTTCCACTTCTAATTATTCCAATTAATCCCAAAATTAATTCCAATTAATTTTTGATTAATTTATAATTAAACAATATAATTTCTAATTAATATATTATTCTCATAATGCATTAATAATTTATTTATTTTGATTTCTAATTAATTTATTAATCACATAATAAATTAATAAATCAGCATCTCTCTCTAAAAGTCATCATTTTCAATTACTAGGTTTAAGGGCAACCTAAAAGGATTTTGCTAATAGTTTAAGATTATACTAATTTAGTTATTGGCTTAGACACCTAATCCAATAGTCTCTCACTTGGATAAGTCTAAACTAAATTACTGGCATAAATTCTAAATTAAATAGCAAAGAGTGCTTCCATAGTAACCGCCGAGCTCTAAACTAAACATATATTGGTCCTAAGATAAGTGATCAAATATTCCTCCGTTCTTCTAGATATCGTACGGACATGATACATGGATTAGAATTAATCTCATTGTCCAAAATTTTGTTTCCCGATTTCCTGATTTGTGATGACGTCATAAGACTTCTAATTGAACACATCAATTTAGTCTCGGCAGGGCCCAACACTATAGGTCAACACAAAATCACCGAGTAGCCCAAAGATATTACTTTTCCCGTTAGGACAAAAGGAACGGATAAACTTTGACTTATATGCTTGTATCTTTTACTCACCAAATCATACATGACACTGCGTTTTATAACATCATGTTACTGATGCGTTTTCGCAATAACAATGTACAACCGTGAAACGTCCCAAAAATTAAGACTAAAAATTTCGATTTTTAAATTAGTAAAACAATTACCCAAAACAACATCATAAAAACCATAGTAAATCAGAGTGTATCAATAAACATCCCAATACATCATAGTAATATAAAATGCGGAACAATGTGGTGTGCACACTGCAATCATCTTGGGCTCTTCCCCTTTGAACCAGAAGTACCTGAAACATAAACTGAAAACCGTAAACAAAAAGCTTAGTGAGTTCCCCAAAATACCACATATCATACATATCAAACATATATTGGGCCCCGCCCGACATCGAGCCCCACTCGGAACAGATATGTCAGCCATCAGGCCCCGTCTAGCATCGGTCCCCGCCCGGTATACATACAAACATATAAACACATGCAAAAAATCACAAAGATAAATAACATACAAAATAATCATCAGGCCCCGCCCGGTATACATATAAACACATAACACATGCAAGAGTCACACAGACAACTAGCGTCCTAACCGTAAGAAACCATGGGTCGGCATTGGTGCCTTCGACCCACTTAACACGGTGAGGAAACTCACATCAAGCTACTGAATCTCTCAGATAAAATCTCGGTCTGTTGATCCGGAAAATCCCCGCGCCAACATCATCAAATAATATCCAATTAATAACTAGATCTCGACCCATAATCCAGAATCTAAGTTACTTGTCCAATATCCTAGGTAAAAGACCATTTTACCATTTTTCTTTCTTACTTGGCCCATAATCAAGGCCTAACCTATCTGCTCAAAAGGCCTATATTCCTAAATGGCATTCCAAGGCCCATAATGGCCCAACTTCCAAATTGGGCCCAAAAATCATCATGGGCCTAATCCCAAGAAAGTCCATAGTGTATCCATGGCCCAAAGTCAGAATCCAATGGACCAAACCCTAAAAATCCCAAAATATGGTCCAAACCCGTGGAAGTCAACCCAAAAGTCAAATATTTGAGTACGTTGGGCGTACTCAGACTTACGCTTGGCGTACTCCTTCCAGGGCCAGTACGATCAGCGTACGAGCTGAGTACGCCCCGCATACTCCGCAGACAGTCAACCCAACTCATTAAGCACTTATTCGGTTAAGCCAACATGCCAAACTCTCATATCTGATTCTAGAAGGTGACTTAACACATAAAGTTGGCAACTTTACACCCATGCGTAACGACCCAAAAATCAAGGGTAAAAATTTCACTTTTAGTATAGTCAAAACATAGATATCATTTATTCCAAACATCTAAATCATTATTAATTAAAATATTTATCAGAGTTCATCCCAAAATCATTCAATGCAAAAAACATGGGTGTGTGCACTGCGATCAATCTGAGCCCTTCTTTTCAAAATCGATGATACCTGAAACCAATAAACAAATTAAGCACGAAGCTTAGTGAGTTCCCCAGAGGATACCCCAGACAGTCCACATAATCACATAATCCATATTAGCTATAAAAGCTACATAAACCATATCAATCATGTATCCATATCAATCACATATCCATATCAATCACATATCCATATCAATCACATAACCTTGCATATCAACATATACGGATGTCGTGGGCTCGTCCCCAGGGTCTTACTCCAAGTTGCCATGGGCTCCCCACATGGTCTTATACCTAAGTGCCATGGGCTCTCCCATGGTCTTTGATAGGAAATTCATGGGCTCTCCACATGGTCTTACATCTGAGTGTCATGGCCTCTCCCATGGTCTTCCAAGCAAATATCACAAAGACGACTAACATACCACGTAATCACTAGCATACCATATATATATATATATATATATATATATATATATATATATATATGTGCATATCAGTAGTGAATCTACAATAAACACTACAACATAATAGGAAAGCCATGGGCTCTCCACATGGTCTTACATCCAGGTGTCATGGGCTCTCCCATGGTCTTCCATACAAGCATAACACATATACCACTAACATACTTCCTAGCACATAACCAGCTAACATACCACATAATACAACTTCATCTAGTGTACCATCTATCATAAAATGGGCCGGCCTTGGTGCCTTAGACCCATTGGTATGGTGAGGAGACTCACCTAGCACTGCTGAAGTCCCGCAGATAAAACTCCACTGCTGGTTGACAGGTTCCCGAACTGTCAACATCAAAACATCACCCAATTAGTAATTGGGTTCCACTACATAACCATAGATGGGCCATAGTTTGGGCCTTAAGGATTATATGATATTGGGCCATTAGAGTGTCAAATGTTGGACCGGAATAAATGGTTGGGCCTTTGAATAAGACCATGTAAAGTCTTGGGCCCAATTGGAAAATTGGGCCATATGTTGGGCTTTGATTCCTACTTTGACTTTTGGGCCTATGGATTGGACCTTGGGCTGGAATAAAGCCAAGCTTGGGGTAATGTATGACTTAATAAGACCCAAAACTCAAAAGGAACCATAAAAAAAACCTAACTCGTGAATAGACCAAAATAACTCATAAAGGTTGCATTTTTATGGACAAGTGACCTCAAATGTGCTAAGATCTAACCTCTATGGCTTCTGGAGTAGACCCTAATCTCATATATAGCTTAAAAGACCCAAAAATGCAATAATAGCACCCTAAGTTAGATCTAGCACAAAGAACCATCAAGATGAGAGCTTTTTACCTCAAATGGCTGATAAGATGAAGATGACTCTAGATCTACAAGATCAAGTAACCTCCAAGTGTTATTCTTCTTCTACTTCACCAAAAACACCACCAAAACTTAGTTTCGAGCTCAAAACTCACAAATGACACTTAGGGTTTCGATATTAGGGTATAAAGGGATGGAGGCTGATCATTAGAAGGTATAAAGGTGATATAAGTTGCTTAAATACGGCACAAACCCTAAAAATTAGGGTTTGTCCCTGCCTTGCGTACGCCATGCGTACTCCCACGTATGCCCAATGTACGTGGATACATGCGCGATCCAGAAACGGGCTAGTACGCTAAGCGTAATCATAGAGTACTCCCCGCGTACTAGCTACAGACTAAAATGAGATAGATTTTGCATTTAGGGTTAAAAAGGATACATACCAAATCTTGAATGTTACAATTTTCCCCCACTTGAATCAGACTTCTTCCTCGAAGTCCGCTGCTCCAAATAACTCTTGGTAGTGCTCCCTCATCTTGTCCTCTGGCTCCCACGTCCATTTCGGAACCATTGCAGTGCTGCCACTGAACTTTCACCAACTCAACAACCTTGTTTCTCAAGGTTTTCGTCTTCCTGTCAAGAATCGCCACCGGTCTCTCGATATAATTTAGGCGATCATCCACATGAATATCCTCCAATGGAACCACCACGGAATCATCCACTAAACATTTCCGTAACTGAGAGACGTGAACCATGTTATGGATCTGACTAAGCTCCTTGAGAAGATCCAAGCGATAAGCAACCTAACCCACCCGGGCCAAAACCTTGAAAGGACCGATGTACCTGGGGACCAACTTACCCCTCTTCCTGAATCGGATGACACCTTTCCAAGGTGTCACCATCAGGAGAACCATATCCCCAACCTGGAACTCTAGATCTGATCGATGCTTCTTGACATAGCTCTTCTACCGAATCTAAGCTGTCTGAAGTCTACTCCGAACTTGTTGAATCAACTCGGTAGTCTTGAGTACCACTTCGGTACTCCCCATGACTCGCTGACCGACCTCACCCCAACATATCGGGGTCTTGCATTTCCTCCCATACAGCATCTCAAAAGGAGGTCGATCAATGGTGGCGTGATAACTGTTGTCATACAAAAACTCCGCCAAAGGGAGATATGTATCCCAACTCCCACCGAAATCCAATACACACGCCCGAAGCATATCCTCCAAGGTCTGAATAGTCCGCTCGCTCTGTCTGTCATTCTGCAGGTGGAAAGTTGTGCTGAAATGCAGACGAGTACCCAACTCCTCATGGAACCTCTTCCAAATTTTGGAAGTAAACCGAACGTCCCTATCTGAAACCACAGAATTCGGCACCCCATGTCGTGGAAAAACCTCTCTGATGTATATGTCGGTCAACTTCTCTGTAGAGATACTCTCCTGGATCGGAATAAAATGCACGCTCTTGGTCAATCGATCCACGATGACCCAAATCGAATCCACTCCGTGTGCAGTCCGATGCAACTTCGTAATGAAATCCATGGTGATCTCCTCCCATTTTCAAACGGGAATGTCTAACGGCTGCATCTTTCCGTGATGACGCTAATGCTCAGCCTTGACTTTCCTGCAAGTCAAACACCTCTCCACGTACCAAGCTACATCCCGCTTCATGCAGAGCCACCAATAATCAGGACGAAGATCTCTATACATCTTCGTCGCCCCAGGATGAATGGAGAATCTCGATTTATGCGCCTCCTCCATCAAAACCTGACGCGCACCACCCCAATAAGGAATCCACATCCTCCGATGGAGATTCAATAATCCCTGACTATCATAATCGAAGGAAGCCACCTGACCCACTATGCGCTCACTTTTTCGGTGCTCCTCCTTCATAACCTAAACCTGAGCCTCTCGAATCAGCTCCAAGAGTGGAGTAATGACCGTTATGTTGGATATAGTGTCTAAGTCCATAACTATATTTGGTATGTACTTGACCCGACCCGGCATGGTCCATTTGGGTTGCACTTCACCCGAACAATTTATGGATAATCTTTTGAGAATAGTATAAGTTATGATTTATTAATATATTATAAGTTCTAATATATTAATATAAATCATATTATTTAATTAGTATTGATCTATAATTAATCTAGGATTAATTTAGAGATCAAAAGTATGACTAATTAAATATGGGCTCTTGTATTTATATAGTGTGGGCTAATGCTTATTTGGAATGGGCTAGGCTTGCATGGAAAGTCCATGGATACTCCATGGAGCTTTAACCCATGGATCTCATGGAAATGAAAAGACATGGGTATTAGGGTTTACATGGATGTAACCCTAATCCACCACACTATATAAAGGAGGCTTTGGTTCTTGAAATCACACTAGTTGTGGTGAGTAAAGTAAGAGGGCCGATTTCAAGAAAGGTGATTACTATTCTCTCAAAATTCCAAGTTTGTGGTGATTTGTGATTTCCATTTGAGGCATCCACACTATTGGTGCTAGGCTCTAAAACTCCAAGCAATCAACTATAACTACAAGGTAAGTAATTCAACTAGCTTTATTTGATTCAAGTTCCCCATGTCATGCTAGATAGGATAAGAACCTTGGAAAAATAATTATTTGCATGTATCTTAGTCAAACATAGATCCAAGGTTTCTAGGGTTGCATGTACACCATAGGAGTGTTAGAATGCTCAAAACCCATCAGTGGTATCAGAGCCTGGTTTGTTTATTTGATACTTGATGTAAAAAAAAAAAAAAAAAAAAAAAAAAAAAAAAAAAAAACTTGAAAATCGAAGTTTTGTTCAAAAGCTCGTATCAAAATTTCAAGTTTTGTATATGTACTTACGATTCTTGAAATTTTTGATATGAACATTCATAAACATATGAGTTTAGAAGATCATAGAAATTATGTGCTAATAATTGATTTGATTAATTCTTGATCTTTATGTGTTTTAATGGAGTCCATAACTAGTTCTTAAGTTATGGATAACCAAAAGTCACATTTATAAATAACCATTAAAAGAACACATAGGTTACAAAAAATAAAGAGTCTTCATTTTTAATAACCATTAACTCATAAGTTATGAGAAATGAAAAGTTTTGAAAGTTTACAAAACTTGCCCTCAAGTTTTGGAACATGTAAAGTCATATTAAAAACTTTAGTTCCAACCCCTAGAATTTTAAAAGTTAAAATTCAACCCTTATACTTTATAATATTATAAGTTTAATAATATTTATATATGTATAAGATCAAGTCGTCTTACCGCTAGTACGCCTCATTCACGAAGCCGGTCTATAAGGGGGTATAAGGTTGTTGCCTATAAAATGACAACTTAATGGGTGTCCACTCTCACCCACCGCTTCCTTGATCGGTGGAGGGTCGTTAGCCGAACGGGTAGGACAAGGACTTATAAATTCTCATTAAAAGTATAATGATAATACTAAAGTAACTAAACTTTATTGAATTCCCAATCTTAGTTATTTTAGGAAAATGTGAATAAGGTGCTAATCCATGAAATTACACTTTACACTTTGTTTAAGTCGTTAGTAGAGCGTGTGTGGTTAACCGGCACACTAACTTGAACTTAACAAGGTAGGTAAAGGGTGACTTAATGTTTATCATAGTATCGATGGAGCGTGTGTGGTTAACCGGCACATCGATTGAGGGGTAATACATTAAGGGTACCAAGTAATTTGCATGGTTACTTCACACCTTGTTTTGTGATCCTCGGCATCCCAGTCACAAAACTTGAAGGGCACACTCGAGATTGAAACATGCCATTGAAGAAAGTTCAATGAATCTCAAAGAATCTAGGAGTTTCTAAACCAATTAAAACCTAATTAAATATTTCGTTTTTCATGGTGGAAATTGGTGAATCGTCATTCACCTACCTTCAAATATCTTATAGCTTAGATTACGGCATCCCTCTTCTAAGTTATAAAATATTGTGTTGGGTCCTAGCCTTAATATTACATTTGGGTGTTTTGTTAAGGACTATCTCTATATCTAATCTAATCTATTCCCTCTTCTTTTCAGATGTCTTCCAATAACAATGCTTCTGGCTCAAACCCTACTAGCTCCTTCTCTCTCATGAATCTTTGTGGGAGAGTCATCTTTGATGGGTCCAACTTTACAGATTGGATCAGAAACATCAGGATGGTCAATCGGTATGAGAACAAAGAATATGTTCTCGACAAGGAGCTGAAGGTACCCGAGCCAACTGCTACTCCTGAAGAGCTTGCTGAATATGAGGTACATGAAAGAGATGCTACAAAAGTGGCATGCATCATGATGGCCACCATGACAGCCGAGCTCCAAAAGTCCTATGAGGACTATTATCCTTTTGAGATGCACCAGGACTTGATGGACCGCTACCATCAAAGTGCTCGTCAAGAGCGATATGAAATAATCTCCTCCATGATAACAACCCGAATGAAGGATGGTGAACCCATCACGGGCCACATGCAGAAAATGCAAAGGTATGTGGACCGTTTACTGAAGCTGAATGTGAACTTCCCTGAGGAGTTAGCAATAGACATCATTTTGCACTCCTTGCCATCGTGTTATGATCAATTCCGCATGACATATCACATGAACAAGGAAGAAGTCACCCTCAGCAAACTTCAAGGACTCTTGAAGACTGCTGAAAGTGGTCTAAAGGGTAAGTCGGTTGTTACTACTCCTACTCCTACTCCAACTGCGGCCAATGTCTTGGCAATCGGGCATGGAAAAGGGAAGAAGAGAAAGAACCCTTCTAAGGGTACCAAGGGTAAGACCCTTGAAGGCTCCTCTTCAAGCAAAACCAAGAAATGTTTTGTCACTCCTTCTGCTAACCCTAATGAGTCTGAATGCTTCTATTGCCATGAAAAGTCGCACTGGAAGCGAAACTGCCCAAAGTACCAGCAAGATTTGAAGGATGGGAAAGTAAAACCCAACCATGCAGGTATATACACTATATTGTCTAATAACTCACCTCATTCTAAGTCTTGGGTCCTTGATACAGGTTGTGGTATTCACATATGTTGTGATTTGCAGGGACTAAAAAGAAGTGAGAATGTGGAGCAGGGAAAGATAAACTTGATCATGGGAAACAGGAAAGCTTCACCTGTCACCAAGATAGGAGTTTATTCCTTAGTGCTAAATAGTGGGTTTACATTAGATTTGAATAAATGTTATTATTCGCCAGAAATGGCAAGAAATGTTATTTCCTTTCATGCATTGTATAAACAAGGTTTTACCTTTTATTTTGATAATAATAATGGTAGTATTGATGCTTTCTTTAATAATGTTCTTTATTTTAAAGCATTAACTTGTGATGGCGTGTATGAAACTGTATATGTTGTAGATAATCTAGGAAATAATGTATTGTGTATTAACTCTTCCACTAGCTTAGATAAAGCATCCTTATGGCATTGTCGTCTTGGACATGTAAGCAAGAAACGCATAGGCCAACTCCAAAAGGATGGAGTCTTGGAGTCATTTGACCTAAAGTCAGATGATAGTTGTGAATCTTGTTTGCTTGGTAAAATGACAAAGTCACCTTTTACTGGCACTTGTGCTAGGGGTGAAGGTTTGTTGGACCTCATACACACGGATGTGTGTGGACCCTTCAGAACCGCCACAAGAGATGCTAATCGGTTCTATGTGACTTTTACTGATGATTTTAGTAGATATGGATATGTCTACCTAATCAAGCATAAGTCAGAAACCTTTGAGAAATTCAAAGAGTTTAAGCAAGAAGTGGAGAATCAGTTGGGCAGGAACATTAAGATGCTTCGATCCGATCGTGGTGGTGAGTATCTTAGTACTGAGTTCCTTGACTATCTTAAGGAATGTGGGATTGTCTCACAATTGACACCTCCTAGGACACCACAGTTGAATGGTGTAGCTGAGAGGCGCAATCGGACCTTGTTGGACATGGTTCGTTCCATGATGAGTCGAGCTTCGCTACCAATCTCATTTTGGGGGTATGCCTTAGAGACTGCCGCCCATATCCTTAATCTAGTCCCTACAAAGAAGGTTGCCAAAACACCTCACGAGGTATGGACTGGAAAAGTTCCCAATCTAGACCACATCAAGATTTGGGGTTGCGAGGCTTTCGTGAGACGCGAGATTCACGATAAGCTCGAACCCCGAAGCGAAAGGTGTATTTTCATCGGCTACCCATAGAAATCCTTTGGTTACATCTTCTACAGACCCAGTGATAATGTGGTCTTTGTAGCAAGAAGAGGATTCTTTCGAGAGAGAGAATTCATGAGCCAAGGAGACAGTGGGAGGCAAATTGACCTTGAGGAAATTCAAGAGTCAAGTGGTGAAGGAACCTCAAACCCTAGCCCTCAACCTGAGGAGAAAACTCCTGTTGAGCCGACTGAAGAATCTATACCTCTGAGGCGTTCCACCAGAGTTAGAAATGCACCTGAGCATTATTATGGTTTTCATATTACTGCAGAAGGTGAGACACTTATCAGTGATAACACACTGGTAAATCTGGATGAGCCTAACAGCTACACGGAAGCCACGGCAGGCCCTGAGGCTGCTAAATGGAAAGAGGCTATGGATAGCGAGATACAGTCCATGTACACACTTATAAGGTGCAAATGGATCTTCAAGAAAAAGACCGACATGGATGGTAATGTACACACTTATAAGGCACGACTGGTTGCAAAGGGTTATTCTCAAACTCCGGGAGTTGATTATGATGAGACCTTTTCACCAGTGGCCAAGATTAAGTCTATTAGGGTTCTGTTAGCCATTGCTGCATTTCATGATTATGAAATATGGTAAATGGATGTCAAAACCGCTTTCCTTAATGGAAAGTTGGCTGAAGATGTTTACATGGTTCAGCCAGAGGGTTTTGTCAGTACAGAGTACCCCAGTAGAGTGTGTAAGCTCGAGAAATCCATTTATGGATTAAAACAGGCACCTCGCAGATGGCATCTTTGCTTTGATGAGAAAATCAAAGAATTTGGCTTTTCAAGGAGTGAAGATGAATCTTGTGTCTATATCAAGGCTAGTGGGAGTATAGTCAGCTTTTTGGTACTGTATGTGGATGACATACTACTCATAGGAAATGACATCCCAACCCTGCAGGAAGTAAAGTCCTGGCTTGGGAAGTGTTTCGCTATGAAGGACCTTGGAGAAGCTGCCTATATCCTAGGGATAAGGATTTTGAGAAACAGGAGTAAAAGACTAATTGGACTTAGTCAAAGCACCTATGTGGACAAAGTGTTGAAAAGGTTCAACATGCATAACTCCAAGAAAGGAGAGTTACCCATCCAGAGTAACGCCAGATTGAGTAAGACACAAAGCCCTAGTATTGTGGCTGAGATAGCAGGAATGAGTCCAATACCTTATGCTTCAGCTGTACGATCGATCATGTATGCTATGATGTGTACTCAACCTGATGTAGCCTTTGCTTTGAGCATGGTTAGCAGGTATCAGGGGAACCCTGGCAAGGCACACTGGACTGCGGTAAAGAATATCCTCAAGTACCTACGGAGGACTAAGGACTGGGTCCTTACCCTCGGTGGCAGTGAGGACTTGAGAGTTGTAGGGTACAGTGATGCTAGCTTTCAGACTGACAGGGACAATTTCCGCTCTCATTCGGGCTGGGTCTTTACTCTAAACGGAGGGGTAATTACTTGGAAAAGTTTCAAGCAGGAGACAGTGGCTGATTCCACTTGTGAATCAGAGTATATAGCAGCAAGCGAGGCAGCAAAGGAGGCTATATGGCTAAAGAACTTCATCGGAGACCTTGGAGTTGTACCAGCTATAAAGGAGCCAATGGAGATTTTTTGTGACAGCAATAGTGCGGTTGCCTTAGCCAAGGAACCAAGAGATCATGGGAGATCCAGACACATTGACAGAAAATATCACTTCATTAGACATCGAATAGAAGAAGGAATCCTAGTGGCAAAGAGGGTATCATCGGATGAGAACCCAACAGATCCCCTCACCAAGGGACTGACTCGGGCTAAGCATCTCCAGCATGCTCGGAGCATAGGGCTGAAGGATGATATTAGTTTTAGTAGTTATATAATCTTGAAATTTGTAAAATGTAATTGACATTTGATGATAAATAAAAGCTGTTATTTATGAGTAAAGTATTGCTATCTCTTGTCAATCGTTTACTATTATTTCTTTTTGCATGTTTTGACTTCCAGAATAATTATGTTATGGTTTATATCATATTATTCAAACTCTCCACAGTCGGTCATATGTTGGAAGTAGATATGAATCAAGACTGTCATGGGTTGGCTTGTAGAGGTCTAAGATGTTAGACAAAGCGGGGCTACAACACTCATGAGTGCTCATAAGTTCTGAGTATTGGATTCAACCCACGCTCACTTGTATCACTTCATGGAATTTATCTCGAGTGATCGTGAGACGGTAATATCATATAAGTCTTCAAACCTAGAGATATGATTTGTTGCCTATGAGTTGGTTATGCATTGATTGCACGAAAACGCATTGGTAACTCGATGTTATAAACCGTGCTTTTGTGTGTAATTCAACAAGTAGTAGAGCAAACATATGAGTCGAAGTTTATCTGTTCCTTCTAGGATTAGAAGCGATATATGGGCCCCTCGATGATTTTGTTTTGACCTATGTACCGGGCCCGGTCAGAACTAAATTGATGTGTTCATTTAAGTTCTATGTCAAACAAATCGGAAATCGGGAAACAAATGCTGGACAATAAGCAAGACCTTGTTCCATGTATTTGTCCGGCTGATATCTAGAACAGAGGATTGTATGATCACTTATCTAAAATGGTGCTTCATAGTTCAACAGAGTTTAAAGAGCTACGATTGCTGATCGGTTCCTGAAGTCATACTTGCAACTATAGTTATTAGACTTATCCAAGTGGGAGACTGTTGGATATAGTGTCTAAGTCCATAACTATATTTGGTATGTACTTGACCCGGCCCGTCATGGTCCATTTGGGTTGCACTTCACCCGAACAATTTATGGATAATCTTTTGAGAATAGTATAAGTTATGATTTATTAATATATTATAAGTTCTAATATATTAATATAAAATCATATTATTTAATTAGTATTGATCTATAATTAATCTAGGAATGAACCCCTTGTCTAACAGCTCCTGTAGTTGTGTAGACAACTCATGCATCTCTGGAGGAGCTAACCGATACGGTGCTTTGACTCTCGGAGCCGCACCCGGAACCAAGTCAATCCTAAGCTCCACCTGCCTCTTCGGAAGCACCCCGGTCAAATCCTCTGGGAACACATCCGGGTACTCTCATACAATCGGCACATCATCCACAGTCGACTTACCCTTATATCGGGTATCCATATCATAGGCGACATATCCGTAACGACCCTGATAAAGATAACGTCTGGCCCTAGCTGCTGAACATAGAATCGGCCCAAGCTGAGTTCTCTCTCACTAAACCACTAACTCTCCCCCACATGGGGTCCGTATACATACCAACTGATGCTCGCAATCAATCACCGCCCCATTAGGGATCAACCAGTCCATCCCTACAATAACCTTGTTCCCACGCAAAGGAATAAGAACCAAATCAATCGGATACTGCTAGCTGAACATCTCAAGAACACAACCCCGCTGAACCCTCGATATCCGGACATATCGATTATCTACAATCTCAACATCTAAGGGACAATCCAGCTCCCCTGGAGCTCCAACAAACCTCTTGCTAAGCGCATGCGATACAAAAGATTGGGTAGCCCCCGAATCAAACAATATCAATGCAGAGATATCGTTCACGAGGAACGATCCTAAAATAAAACACACAAATATAAGCATGCAATTCAATATAAATAAAGAGATAAGGAGAAGATACATAACCGTCACCACATCAGGTGTTGCGCAAGCCTCCTCGGTCATCAGCTGAAAAGCCCTATGCTTGCAAATTATACACAGAACAGGATCTAATAGATTGTCGAATAATATACTTTACCCTAGGACCACAACCAGCTGAGGAACAGGAAATAAGGCCAAATCAATTATTTTAAGGCTATAAGATCCTAACCGTATACAATTTTTAAAACATACACTTAACAGTTACTAATACCAATAGTTATTCCCATTCCCGCATAGCATCCAGTACCCCCACGGCTACAAGCATCACATATCAGACCAATCTATCGCTGACTAATCAGCACTAGCATGCAAGTCTACCAGCTCATACAACATACATACAAAGGCATCTCTCCTTGCCCTAACTAGCATGCGATTCACATATTCATAAATGAAGTCATAACAGATAACATATATGGGTATTCTGGGGAAAACTTACTTGAGCTCGGCCGATTGCATGCACCACACCCTTTCTTGTCTTAGAAAACTCTTTCCTTGAAAACTTTTTTCTTTTGAAAACTTTACAGATCCTTAGTTTGAGTTTAGACAAACCCGAAAGTATGTCTGAATCCCTCAAACCGAGGCTTTGATACCAACTTGTAACGACCCAAAAATCAAGGGTAAAAAAATTATTTTTATTATAGTCAAAACACAGATATCTTTTAAATCCAAGCTTTCCAAAAACATTGCTAGTTAAAAAAATTTATTAGAGTTCATCCCAAAATCTCATATTGCGGAAAAAACGGGTGTGTGTGTTGCGATCAAGTCGGCCCTTCCTTTCAAAACCGATGATACCGAAACCATAAACAAAACTATAAGCACGAAGCTTAGTGAGTTCCCCAGAGCATACCCCGTATAATCCACATAATCACATAAACCATATCAATCACATAAGCCATGCATATAAACATATAAGGATGCCCTGGAAACCCTCCAGGGTCTTACTCCGGGTGTCATGGGAACCCCCACATGGTCTTAGCCCAACTACCATATAAACCATACATACAAACATATAAGGATGCTCTGGAAACCCTCTAGGGTCTTACTCCGGGTGCCATGGGAACCCCCACATGGTCTTAGCCCAATCCCATGGGAACCCCCACATCGTCTTAACTAAGGATGTCATGGAAACCCTCCAAGGTCTTACACCCTAGTGCATCGGGAACCCCCCGAGGTCTTTACTTAGGATGTAATGGAAACCCTCCAAGTTCTTACACCCAAGTGCCTCGGGAACCCCCCAAGGTCTTCCATGCAAGTATCACAAAGATAATTAGCATATCGCATATCACATACCACATAATCAAGTAGCATACCACATAGCACAATATCAACTAGCATACCACTTAACACATAATGGGTTGGCCTTGGTGCCTTCGACCCATTGGTATGGTGAGGAGACTCACATCGTATTGTTGAAGTCTCGCGGATAAAACTCCAGCTGCTGGTTGACAGATTCCAGAACTGTCAACATCAAAACAACACCCAATTAATAATTGGGTTCCAATACATAACCATAAGTCCACGCTTGGGGTAAAAAGACTACTTTACCCTCAACCTAGCTTGATTCAAAACCAAGGCCCAAGCTCACACTCTGAAGGCCCAAAAGCCAAATAATCAACCAAGGCCCAACATATGGCCCACCTATGGCCCAATTTTCCAAATTGGGCCCAAGCCTTTCCGCTGAGCCTTATCCTAAAGCCCAATAATTTCATTAAGCCATAAACATGTTTCCAATTGGCCCACGAAGGCCCACAACAACTTAGTCCAAGAAATGGCCCAACAGGAACCCAAACCTAATTAGGGTTTTTCACATAAAATGACAATTAGGGTTAAGTGTTCTTACTTAACCCATTAAGGACTTAATCCATTAAGTCCATCACTCCACTAGATCAAACATACAATGTGGTCGGGCGTAATTTAAAATTCAAAATCCAACGGTCCAAACACGGGTCCTGGCAATCCAAAACTAACATCCCCAAAATTAGGGTTTTCTAAACCCTAATTAGGGTTTCCAACCCAAACACAAGTTAATTAGTCCAATGGTTACATTTTTAGGTCAATTTGTGTTAAATAAGTCGAGCACCACCCACCACCACCTCGGGTAGTGGTGGTCAACGGCGGCTCACAGCGGCGGCCATCACTTCGTGGTGGTGGTGGTTATGATTCTATACCCAAAGCACATCAAAAGCATCCCAAAAACAGTCCACTCACACACAAGTGCACACAGCCACCCAAGGTGGCGGCTGGTGGCGGCAGAATGGCGGCGTGAGGTGGCAGCCACCACCTCACGGTGGTGGTGACGGGTTGTTTCCTTGAATAATCCGGGCAAAACAATTATATTCCTTTAATTTTAATTAGTAACATCTAGTATATTTCAGAAAAAAAATTAATATTATATAAAATACAAAATATCAAATAACCTAATCAGACCTTTCGGTTAACAACAACCACCAACAAAAACAAACAATTTCATTAGTTTTCAATATGTATCAGACATTAATCCTAGCTATCGTAAACAATTTCAAAAAACATTTAAGTCAAACTACAGTAAACAAGTTGATTGCTATCCCAAACTATAATGAATTTGGATCAAACACTAACCATAACTACAATAACCATTTAAAAAAATTCATAAATTAGAATAAATAGAATAATAACATCACGAAGCCTATTACAAGAGATGATTTAGAATCTACATTATCTAGAATCCGAATCAAAATCTGATATTGACGAACTACAATTACAAAGAGATGAATTCGAATATCTTAAAATAGAATAAAAAATTCTCAAAACATATTATAGTTATTTGAAACGGGACTAAGATTACAAGATCTTAGAGGACTAAATATTTAAGGGTAAGAATAGATATAAACAAAACATTATTTGGGAGTATGGTTCTTTTGACGTGAAGGAAAAAAGTCCCTCTTACCCCTATGCATTCTTCACTTGATCCTAAAATATTAATAGTTTATACAATTCAAATATAAACTCTCTGTTATTACAAACTTAAAACCCAAAATGTTACTTATTAAAAACAAAATCTTACATTATATTATGTTATCAAACAAATTCATTATATTTCTAACTGAATATAATGTAAAAATCTCAAACAATTCCAATATTCTATGTATAGTGAGAAGCATAAAAACAAAATATCATCCAATACTTTATTATATTGTAAAACTAGTAGATTCTATCATACATTATCTTAAAAAATACCTTAATTTAATCAAAAAATAATATTAATCTATCAAACCGTATTTTGCTAATGAACTATTAGATTATGTTATTAATCAACAAATTAACATCAAAATTTAAACAAATTATTAAGATATTTAGAGAAGATAAAATCGAATTTATCAAAATATAAAACCTAGAAAATCTGTAACAAAAGTATTTTCTTTATCTGGAGAGGTTTGTAAGATTCTAAGAATAATTAACAACAATGAAATATGTGATAAAATTAAACATGAATTATAACTAAATACCTAAATAAAGCATAAACTGTAATTTATTAAAACATAATACCTAGAATAATATGCTATCAAAAACTAGTTTTTACGAACTTATTACTTGATCATGTCATCAAAACCACATGTTAGAATTTGAAATTAAAGTTATAGTTCATCAGACCAAATTTTACTAATTTACTACTAGATTATGTCATTAATAAACAAATTAGCATCTTTTTATAACATTCTATGTATAATTACAAACATAAAAACTAGAATATTATCAAGTGATATATTATGTTGCATATTACCAGTGGATTCTATTAGAGACTATCTTAAACAAGTTCTGAGCAACAAACATAAGTTATTAAGAACATTATCAACTAACTTATTCTATTATAGAGTATTATATTCTATTTTCAAACAAATGTATTCCATTGTAGAGTATCGATATACTGTTAATAATAAAGTTCAAATAGTTTCAACATTATAAAACATTAACAAGTAATATATTCACTTAGAAAATACCTTAAATTAACAAAAAAAACATCAATCATTCAGAATTGCAGCCCAACAATGAATATAAACATAGTTGTTGTTAACAAGTTTTATAATAAAAAACATAGCTACACTAAAACAAGTTCATTCTAAACTATGACTATAGCAAACATGTAAATTGCAATAATACAAAAATTCACAAAAATGTTTCATAAATAATAATCATAGAATAATTAGAATCAAAATCAAGAATATTCAAGAGCATTTAGTACAAAACTTCTTAAATTGGTGCACATTTATAAAAAAAATGACGATATCAGTTTGAAATTACCGGATTTTGATGAATTGTCCATTTTTTTTACGATCACAATCTGAATCATTTGCTGCAAAATCAGAATCTAAAACAATATACATATAGACACCAAGATATTTAATAAGTACCATGCTGTTAAAATCAACAAATTATTATGTAACAAATTAGTAAACTCTAAAACCTAGCAACTACAAACATAAAACCAAAATATTTAACAAGTATAATTTCAACCAACAAATCAGAATACCTAGAATTAAACTATATCATGTAATAAAATCAACACATAAACATTATCTATAAATTAAATCAACCAAGCATATACATAATGAAATAAAAAGACAAACTAAATGAGATATTGGTTCGATCTTACCAAATTTTGATGAACTATCCATTTTTTATGATAACTGGAATAATTAGCTCCAACATCAAAATCCAAAACAATTATATGAGGTTTTTTTATGATAAATACAATGGAGTATGGATCAAAATAAGAATTGGAAGCCGAATTCGAAAGATATGTGTTCTATTTAAGTTAGTTTAAGAATCAATTTCTTATGTTTTTCCTCGAGAGATTTTAGAATGAAATCAGAATCAAAGTGGAATAAGTTTGAATCAGAAAACACATGAATCAATGAATCAGGATAGAGATATTGGAAATAAAAATCATAATATGTTTTTATGGTTTTATCAAGAGATTAGCGAACGAATTCCAATCGAAGACGTATTCGATTTTGGAATCTTAATGAAATCTGAACGAACTATTACAAGAATATATAGATTAATCACTGGTTGATTATGTCAACAAAAGAAAAAAAAATCAAACTTGAATATAAATACTATGTTTTTACAAGTGATTCAAACTTAATCCATGGATTCATAGAAATCATAATCATATAAAAACAAACTAAAAGACATTAGTTTCATCTTACCAGATTGTGTTGGACTACCAATTTTTGATGATCAGAATCAGAATCGCTAGCTTCATAATCAGAATCCAAATAGGTTTTCTAGGGTTTTACATGGAGGATTAAATATTGTGGAGAACAAATAAAATTCTAAATCTAAACCCAAATCTGAAGGGGATATATTCGATTTTTGGATCATATGAAGATTCAAAATCAGTTTCTTAGGGTTTTTTTGGAGAAATTTGGGAAAATGCCTTTGATCGAACTGGCTTGGTTAAAAAAAGATGAAACCTTGATGTAAAAAGGAGCTCGAATCAGAAGATCAACTTAGATTTATGGTTAATCGGAAACAAATTTGTGAAGGAAGCAGAAGATGTTGATGATCGAGATTGGATCAAATGAGTTTTAGTGTTCGTATTTAGGGTTTTTAGGAAGAATACCGAGTGTTTTTGCGACCTGAATGAAATAGAATGTAAAATTCCATTACCGTCCCTCCGTGCCTTATTTTAATCCTAAAATTCAATTTAATTACGAAAATGTCGCCGCCTACTTTATGTTCATTGTGGTTTAATCTGATTTAATTTCAGCCTTTGATTATTCAAGATGAGTGGTCAAGATGGTCTCCTTGTCTCACAAAATACTATTGTCTCATCTGAACCTAACCCTATATATATATATATATATATATATATATATATATATATATATATATATATATATATATACGGGAGTCTCTTGTAAGGAGAGCGTGACACTTGTGTATAGATCTATACGGGATTGACAACCCCGCACCTAAGTTGTTAGCTAAAGTTATACCAGCCAGTGTAGGGTGACAAATGTCTAACAGTTCTGACGCCTGAAGAACGTCGTAGCAGGCCAACTAGTCATTAGCATGGTTATGATAACTCACATGGGGTATTAACAAAACATTTGGTTCACGGGGTTAACATTCATAAAATTAGTTTTATATAAAGATAAAACTGCATAATAATATTTTCCAGTACAACATTACTTACATTTTTAGTCTTGGGTTTAAGACTTACAGTTTATTTTTAAAAGAAAATATTGGATTTTCTAAAAGCACACTTTATCATTTTACAAGGAAAAGCTACCGATTTCTCTCATACAAAACGCTTATGAACTCACCAACTTAATTGTTGACACTTTTCAAAATCACTTGTATTCTCTGGAAATCAATAGACAGGTAACCGAAACGGTTTTGAGGATGGGGCGTCGCAGCGTCACGTCATTTATTTTTGTCATATGTATATGGTATCAAGTAAACAACGTTTTGGATACAATGTAAACTTATTATTTATCAATATGATGGTTGTAATGCTTTGATCACTACTACTCATTTTTTATGATATTGTACATGAAAGTCATCCACCCCCAGACGTTTCCGCCATTCTGGTTTGGGGGTGTGACAGATTGGTATCAGAGCATTGTTTATAGTGAACTAAGTATATCAAACCATGTAAGATATACAACTATGAATACAATGGGGCTAAAACACTCTGAATAAAAGTATACTTGTAAAATATAAGTATTTTTATAAAAGTATATGTACATGCATACATATTAGAACAGTGTCGTAATAAGAACCATATAAAAGTATTTAGATAAGTTGGACGCTGCGATTAAACCTAGATAGTTATGTAATCATATCTAGGATTAATATAGCCTGATCAACTATGTTTATGCGAGATATGACTAACATATGTTTGGTAATGATCGTGGTGAACAACGAGTCTAAAACTTACCAACCCTATACACTAAGAAACTCTAAGAATCAAACACCAAGTTTAAAATACTATAGGAGTATTTTAGAATACTACAGAGTCATACACTTAAACCCTTCATGCATTTCTCATATCTCTATTCTTGTACAAACGTCATGGTAGGATTCCATATGCCCCGAGACCCCTATTTCCCTAACCAGGAAAATGGCGGATGGATCGAAGAGGATCCCACAGAGATAATGGAGGAAGAGCCCGAAGAGGATCCAGAGGAGGAAGAAGACGAGGAGGAAGTAGAAGAGGACTCGGACGCAGAGTCCGAGGTCATTAATCCCCCTATGTCACCCGAGCTCCCGCACATCGTTTGGGCTATTAGGGGCTCACGCACCGTTGGGTGGAGGACCTGGAGAGGTGGAGCCGACAACAACACCAGTGTTCCCCCTACAGCATGGAGCGAGGTTTCTATAACCTCACTCACGGAGGACCGGCGGGCAGGACCCTCCCTATCATGGTTTAGCGAATCACACACCTCGGGGATCAGACCAGGGTGTCGGCGAATCGGATCTTGGAGTTGGGGGCTGTTGCGGAGGTCACTGACGCACGAGCTTGACGATTGGAGAGGGACTACCCCCAGACATGTCATATCATTGACCGCCTCCACGAGGACCTCACCACCGCTCGAGCAGAAACGAGGGAGTACCAGGAGAGACACTCGGCCCTCGAAGAGAGAGTGATCATGGCTGAGCGTCGGATAGCAGAGATGCAGGCCTCCATGACTTCATCCTATGGCCCACAGGAGACCACCCACCGCGAGTAGGGCTCATACTACTCACATTTTGTTATAGATTAGGTTTATGAGTAGGCGTTCGTGCTACTCTTTTTTGCATGTAGGTACGACCCTATGAGTGAGTGAGTACACTATTCATGGGGTCGTTATGCCGCCAAAAATTTTCTATTTTCTTGATGTATTGTAGACCTTCATAAAGGTCAGTTTTCACAAACTATGTACTAAAACTACAATATCAATGAAATTTGTATGCAATTTATTGGGTGTTGTTATTTATTATGCAATTGTTTACTTCTTATACTAAAATTCATTTATGAATTGCTTGCAAATTTCAATAACAACGAGACTTAATACACATATAACCAAGACATTCCATTACGGTAATGCTTGATTCATGACCATTATCAAAGACTTAACATTATCCCACCTCTAAACTTTATGGCAGAAAGATGCCACCACAAAGAGTTAGAAGACGTGTCGTCAACACATCAACAACTCCACCACCTCCACCGATGGACTCTGCCGTTTTCCAGGCCACTGTACCAACCGTTGTGGCTGCCGCCATGGCCCAAATCAGCAGTAACGGCATGAATGGGAACGTGAATGGAAACGGTAACGAGAGCGGGAACAGGACTGACAGTTCCAATCTAGATGAAAACCAAGGGCATCAACGGATGTGCTCCTACAAAGAATTCATGAACTGCAAGCCCAGGACCTACCAAGGCGATGGCGGAGTCGTTACTTTGACAAGATGGTTTGAGAAAACCGAGTCCATATTCGAAATTTGTGCATGCCCAGACGAATTCAAGGTCAAATATGCAGCGTGTACATTTGCGGACCCGGCCTTGTAGTGGTGGAACGGCCACGTTAAAACTATGACTCTAGTTGTGGCAAACGCCATGAGTTGGGAGGACCTGAAAGCTATGATGCTCGAGGAATACTGTCCAAGGAGCGAGATGTAGAAGCTGGAACAGGAACTGTGGGAACACTCTATGAAGGGCTCTGATATTGCCACCTACACTGCCTGATTTAATGAACTAGCCACTCTGTGCCCGGGAATGATCACCCCAGAGGCCAAGAAAGTGTAACGTTACATTTGGGGGCTATTCCCTCAGATCCAGGGAATGGTCATATCCGCCAACCAGAGCACCCTCGACAGTGCCAAGCGTTTGGCACAAACTCTTGTCGACTAGGGAGTTCGTCAAGGAATTATAACCCCCACGCCCGAACAACCGAAGAGGGGAGACAACAAGCGGAAGTTCGGGAATATGAAAAAGAGCCAACCCGCTCAAGACCCGATCAAGAAACAACAAACGGTGGCCGTCCATGCCATCACCACTCCTACCGCCCCTGCACCAGCCAAGCAATATGATGGGACTCTTCCGAAATGCGACAAGTGCAATTACCATCACCATGGAGCCTACCTAGAAATGCAATCTAATAATTGCAACAGGAAGGGGCATACCGCCCGTTTCTGCAAAGCACCCGCACAACAAACCACCCAAGCCGCTAAAGATGGGGTGAGTCGCGCATGATACGGGTGCGGTGAGACAGGACATTTCAAAAAGTAGTTCTCGAAGGCCCAAAACAGAAATAGCGGAGGCGTGGGAAGGGTTCTAGCAATGGGGCATGAGGAGGCCATGAAGGATCCCACCGTGGTTACTGGTACGTTTCTCCTAAATAACTCATACGCATGCATACTTTTCGATAGTGGTGTAGAGAAAAGCTTCGTGAGCCACCAGTTTAAACACTTACTCAAACAGAAACCCCAATCACTAAATAAAACATTCACAGTAGAAATGGAAAATGGTAAAACAGAAAGCACTAAATATATATACATAGGATGCACGCTAACTCTAAAAAATCATTACTTTCAAATCGACGTAATGTCAGTCACAATAAGAAGTTTTGACGTTATCCTCGGCATGGATTGGTTAAGTCCTCACCATGCCGATATCCTGTGTTACGAGAAGACCGTTTGCCTTAACCTACCAAGTAGCAAAACCCTCGTCATTTATGGCGACAAACCCGACGCGAATCTACAAATCATCTCTTGCATCAAAGCTCAGAAGTATCTACGCAAGGAATACCATGCCTTCTTAGCCCATGTGGTGGATGAGAAACAATAAGTGAAAGATATCAAGGATATTCCCGAAGTCTGTGACTTTCCCGATGTATTTCCAGAAGACCTTCCGGGAATACCCCCTGTACGCCAAGTCGAGTTCAGAATCGACTTAATTCCTGGAGCCACCCCCATAGTCAAGTCCCCATACCGCTTAGCACCGGCTGAAGTGCAAGAACTGTCCAGTCAACTGAACGAGCTGCTGAGCAAAGGATTTATCAGACCGAGATTCTCACCTTGGGGAGCACCGGTCTTGTTCGTGAAAAAGAAGGACGGATCTTTCCGCATGTGCATAGATTATCGAGAACTGAACAAGCTCACTATCAAGAACCGTTATCCCCTACCTCGAATCGATTACTTATTTGATCAACTGCAAGGATCGATCTACTTCTCAAAGATTGATCTAAGGTCGGGGTACCATCAACTGCGAATTCAGGATGAAGATATTCCTAAGACGACATTCAGAACTCGCTACGGTCACTATGAGTTTGTGGTGATGCCCTTTGGTTTGACTAATGCGCCTATAGTGTTCATGGACCTACTGAACCGTGTGTGCCTACCTTACATGGATAAATTCGTGATAGTATTCATCGACAATATACTTATCTATTCCCGAAGTAAGGAAGAACACGGTCAGCACCTACGGCAGGTCTTGGAGACGTTAATGGCAGAAAGGCTATACGCGAAGTTCTCAAAATGCGAATTCTGGATTCGAAGGGTAGACTTCTTGGGGAACGTAGTCAGCGAGTAAGGGATACACGTGGACCCTTCCAAATTCAAGGCGATTGAAAACTGGGCAACACGAAGAACACCGAGAGAGATCCGCCAGTTTTTGGGTCTTGCTGGCTACTACCAAAGATTTATACAAAACTTCTCTAAGATCGCAAATCCGCTCACTGCCTTGACTCAGATGGGAGTGACTTTCCACATGGAGGATAAACAAGAAATTTCCTTCCAAACGCTAAAGCAAGCTCTGTGCAGCGCTCCAATCTTGTCTCTCCCAGAAGAGACCGAAGACTTTGTGGTCTACTGCGATGCGTCCATACAGGGCCTAGGATGCGTGCTCATGCAACGAGGAAAGGTCATTGTCTATGCCTCAAGACAACTCAAGACTCATGAGGTCAATTACACCACGCACAACCTCGAACTTGGAGCAGTGGTGTTTGCCCTAAAGATCTGGAGACACTACCTTTACGGCACAAAATGCACCATCTTTACAGATCATAAGAGTCTTCAACACATTCTCAATCAAAAGGAGCTCAACATGAGACAACGACGATGGGTAGAACTGCTAAATGACTACAAATGCGAAATTCGTTATCATCCGGGCAAGGCCAACGTAGTAGCTGACGCCCTAAGTCGAAAAGAATGCTCGGGCCGCCGAGTAAAATCTATGACCATGACCATCCATTCACACCTGTCCACACAGATCAAGGAGGCGCAACTAGAAGCCTTGAAACCAGAGAACGTCGCAGGTGAGGCCTTGTGGGGAATGGATAAAAACCTTGAAGTCAGGGATGACGGAGCTCGTTACTTCATGGATCGAATTTGGACACCGAGATTCGGCGGGTACAGAGATGTTGTCATGAATGAGGCTCACAAAACCAAATACTCTGTTCATCCCGGTTTAGACAAGATGTATATGGACCTCAAGAAACTTTATTGGTGGCCAAACATGAAGGCAGAAATCGCTACTTACGTGGGAAAGTGTCTGATTTGTGCCAAGGTCAAGGTAGAATACCAAAAGCCCTCGGGTTTGCTTCAGCAACCAGATATACCCGAGTGGAAGTGGGAGCGGATAACTATGGACTTCATAACCAAGTTGCCCAAGATAGCGGGTGGACTTGACACCATCTGGGTGATCGTTGACAGGTTAACCAAATCCGCAAACTTCCTACCAATAAAAGAGACCGACAAGATGGAGAATCTAATGAGGACGTACATTAAGGAAATTGTGCGACTACATGGGGTGCCAATATCAAACATCTTCGACAGAGATAGTAGATTCACCTCACGGTTCTGGCAGTCACTACAAAAGTCCTTGGGGATCAAACTCGACATGAGTACAACTTATCACCCTCAAATAGACGGTCAAAGCAAGAGAACCATACAGACACTAGAAGACATGTTGAGAGCTTGTGTAATAGACTTTGGTAAAGCCTGGGATACCCATTTTCCACTCATCGAATTCTCCTACAATAACAGCTATCACACTGGCATCAAAGTCACGTCATTCGAAGCTCTCTATGGGTGCAAGTACAGATCACCTCTGTTTTGGGCTGAAGTGGGTGACACGCAGCTAGCAAGAGGACAAGTGCCTAATACCACACTTACTGGCCCAGAGATCATATGGGAAACTACAGAGAAGATTGTACAGATCCGTGAACGATTAAAGGCATCCCGGGATCGGCAAAAGAGCTATGCCGACAAGCGACGAAAACCCTTGGAATTCCAGGTTGGTGACCGAGTTCTGTTGAAGGTCTCACCCTGGAAGGGAATGATACAATTTTGAAAACATGGGAAGCTGAATCCAAGGTATATCGGGCCATTCGATATCCTTGCCAGGATCGGCCCGATGACTTACAAACTTCGACTACCACAAGAACTCAGTAACGTACACCCCACCTTCCACGTGTCCAACCTGAAGAAGTGTCTGGCCGACGAGACTCTTGTAGTCCCACTCGACGAAATCAAAGTAAACGAGAGTCTACATTTCGTAGAAGAACCTGTGGAAATCATGGACAGTGAGGTCAAAAGAACGAAACAAAGTCGCATACCCATAGTGAAGGTTCATTGGAACGCCAAGCGAGGGCCTGAATTCACCTGGGAACGAGAAGATCAAATGAAACAGAAGTACCCACATCTTTTCCCTAGCTCATGAATACCCACTCAAGAACAAATTTTAGGACGAAATTCCCTCTAACGGGGAGACGATGTGACAACTACCGATTTTGGACCCAACAGAAGCCAAACGAGCCAACAAAAGTCAAGTAAAGTCAACAAGTCAACGGCTTAGGACCCAAATCCTTGTGACTTTGGTTGGCACCTAGACCGAAATCACCATGTGATCTCGGTTGGTGTATGGACCGAAATCACTAGGTGATCTCGGTGTGCTAGGCCGAAATCACATGTGATTTCGGTGGTTTTGTGGGGATTTCGGTGGGAAAGAGAAGAAAGAAAGGGTTGACTTTCTGACATGAGGTTTCATCTTTTCCAATACATAAATATTACCCAACAGGTATCCATGCAATTATCCAACAAATATCAAAGCAAACATCACCTCATCCTTCCCTCCTTATCAATGGCCGAGAACACCTCAACCCCCCCCCCCCCCAAACATTTTCGAAGTTCATCATTTTTCTCTCAAAAATCAAGTCCAAAACTTCCAAGAAAAAATTTCCAATTTGATTCTTAGAATTTTTGGTAAGTAATTCTTGTTAACCTAGTGTTTCTACACACTTTCATGTTAATTTCATTTCATTTACGCACATTATCATGTTTTAAAATCATAGGATAATACCATCTTCAAAGGGGTTCATCAACCACCTTAAATGTTCTAGACTTAAAGATCTTCACATTCATCTCTTCAACCAACCACCCCCACAATTTTCGAGTTTTTCATGTATTAGGGGGGGATACAAGTAAAGTTTGGTTTATCACACAAATTCTAACATGTTTCATCTCTATGTTAAATATAAAACATTATTTGCATGAAATATGGTTATCACTAGTTTTTAGACAATTAATTGTGATATATTAGTTTTGAGATGCAAAATAACAAAAACAAAACATAAACTATGTTATATAATCATAAGAAAAGTTATGCTTACAAAAATACAAGGATTTTGAGACTTTTTACCAACATATAGTTTTTCTAACAAAAATGGTTACATTCTAGTTATTTCACCATTTTGTAGGATACAACCCAAAATATGTTGTTTTGACCATACATTTTGAAACTGGACAAAAACACCGTTAAAACCGGGGGAAAAGCTTGAAATGGACTTTTTCATACAAATTCCTCATACTTGTGCTAGATGTAAGTTTTTATGACTTTATCTCTTAAAAGGCATCTAGACAAGATAACTATTATGTATTTATATAAGGGTTTAGGTCATTATTGGTCACTTAACTTTTGGTTTTGTGCTCATTTGGTCACTTAACTATTTTTAAGTTTTAAAAGGTCATCAAACTTTTGACTTTTTGCTAATTTAGTCACTTAACTTTTGGTTTGGTCACTTAACTTTTAGATTTGTGCTCATTTAGTCACCTAACTTTTAAAATTGTGCTCATTTAGTCACTAAACTTTTAAAAAAGTTTAAAATTTTAGTGACTAAATGAGCACAATTTTAAAAGTTAGGTGACTAAATGTGACCAAACCAAAAGTTAAGTGACTAAATGAGCATAAAGCCAAAAGTTTGATGACCTTTTAAAACTTAAAAAGAGTTAAGTGACCAAATGAGCACAAAACCAAAAGTTAAGTGACCAAAAATGACCTAAACCCTTTATATAAATGATTATATAAATAGTCTTGACAAACAATCGTAATAAACTATAACTGGTATAGTTTGGGAGTCACAAACACTACATTATCATTTCAGAAGAAACAAATAATTATTTAAAGGTATAATTATTTTCACACTATGTAACCTCTAAAGAAGAGTTATGCATTCATTTACAAGAAAAGGGAGTTTTCAGTACACTATACGTAAACCGGTTAATATAAATTTTGTGAGACATTCGGCTTCACCGTACCTACCAGAGTACACACTAAGTCCTGCATTATAACCAGAGTCTCTTGTAAGGAGAGCGTGACACTTGTGTATAGATCTATACGGGATTGACAACCGCGCACCTAAGTTGTTACCTAAAGTTAGACCGGCCAGTCTAGGGTGACAAACGTCTAACAGTTCTGACGCCGGAAGAACGACGTAGCAGGCCAACTAGTCATTAGCATGGTTATGATAACTCACATGGGGTATTAACAAAACATTGGGTTTACGGGGTTAACATTCATATAATTAGTTTTATATAAAGATAAAACTAAATAATATTATTTTCCAGTACAACATTACTTACATTTTTAGTCTTGGGTTTAAGACTTACAGTTTATTTTTAAAAGAAAATATTGGATTTTCTAAAAGCACACTCTATCATTTTACAAGGAAAAGCTACCGATTTCTCTCATAGAAAACGCTTATGAACTCACCAACTTAATTGTTGACACTTTTCAAAATCACTTGTATTCTCTGGAAATCAATAGACAGGTAACCGAAACGGTTTTGAGGATGGGGCGTCGCAACGTCACGTCATTTATTTTTGTCATATGTATATGGTATCAAGTAAACAACGTTTTGGATACAATGTAAACTTATTATTTATCAATATGATGGTTGTAATGCTTTGATCACTACTACTCATTTTTTATGATACTGTACATGAAAGTCATCCACCCCCAGACGTTTCCGCCATTCTGGTTTGGGGGTGTGATACCTCTGTTACCTGGCTCTCGGCAACGGTCTCGCTGCGCATTCCTTACCTATAACCTCGTCGCTTATTCCTCAACATCTCTGTTGCCTAGCTCTCGGCAACAGTCTCGTTGTGTATCCCTTATCTTTAGCCTCGTCTCTTATCCCTCAGCGTCTATATGGCCTGGCTGTTGGCAATTGCCTCGATGTGTAACCCCTAATAGCAACCTGATCGCCCAGCTCCTAGAACCTCTGCCCCCTATTATATGGTCAACAACCTTATGACTTATCGGTTTGACAACATCCATCTCAGACAAGAATCTTTCTACTTTTTATTATGCCACCAACTTCGTTGTGTATTGTTATAGCAACCCTGCCTTATTCACCATAGTCTGATATGGCTACCTATGCTACCCACATCAGATTGGGGGGAATCCAGCTAGGTATAGACCAAGCAGGAAACACCTTCAGGACGGTTATCAATGTTCACGTAACGCAGACTATGTAGAGGATTACCGGTGACATCCTACCAAGACGATATGAAACGCCACACCATCTGTGTTGCACACTCATAGCCTCCTTGATCTACATGTCATCGTCAGTAGCAGCCTTGCTGCATGACAACAATAACTACGTCGGATAACAGTCTAAGGAACTGAATGGTGAGCCTATGCTTCTTAGCTACCTAGGCCTGACGGCTTATCAATATCATTGTCGCATAGCAGCCCTGCTCCGCATAACATCATCAGCAGCCTTGCTCTGCATAATGGCAGCAACTGCTACGTTGCTTCTCACCGACCGAATTGTACTCCAAACAAGGAAAGATCATTAAGCCAGCCCATGCTTGGCTCATCGCACAACACTACGACTCTCGTGGGTGAGGTTCGATCGTTCTTTTTATTATTGGATGCATTGGTGGTTTGTCTAGTCTGATCCGATTGTCAGCAATCCAATCACATTGGACTAGGGGGACTTGATGACACACGGTTTATATGACTGAGTCCAGTCCAATGTCATTGGGCGCGTACCAGTAACATTTGACTAGGAGGACTTGATGATATTAGACCCATTAGCATGGCCTAGACAGCTCTAGCATGCCAGCCTTGCCTGGTGCGCTCCCGCCAGCCATGCATGACGTTTCTTTGTCGGTCCTGCCTAGCGCTCCCTTGTCGGCCTTTCATGATGTGCGCTCGCTATCCTTGCCTGGTCCGCACCCGCCAGCCTTGCCTGGTGCCTCCAGGCGGCCTTGCCCAACTCCTTGCTAGCTGGGCCTGAATTGGGTTGGCCCAAGGCCTGACCTAATTCCCCTTGACCTAATTGTCCCCTATAAGGTGAATAGTAACTCCTCCCGGGAGAAGGATCTTCCCCCTTGGCTCAGCCGCCACCCTAGACTCCGGCCGAGTGGCTCAGCCGCCACCATCCGCCTTCAGCCAACATACACTACCCCCAACACCTAGATGGTTCTCTCCAGCTAAGGAGAACCATCTTACCTCTACCAGCCAATCTAACTTGATCGTCGGATCCTGCTCTCAGGGCACAGTCCCTGGGGCGATTCTAACGGCCTTGTCGGTTGTGACCTTGCAAATTCTCTCAGGTGTAGAAGCACATCCTTAGAGCAGGTGGTCAGAGCCGATGTCGCATCAGTACTCCCATATTGACTCACCTTCCTTTTACTTGCACACCATGATGGAGTTCGCGTCTCCTCTCCCTTTTCAAAGTTACATAAAGTTTTTGAGAAATAGGTATCGTAATTGCTCGAAGCTTGAGATACTTCCTGAACGGAGCGCTTTAAACCATTTTCTTGCATTCCCTGCTATCATGACGGGGAAATACGTACAGATGAACCTCTTGTCCATTAGTAACGACGTAATCATCCATTAATAGGTATCTATGTGATCGTCTGGGTCCTTCGTGTCATTGTATTTGGCTATATTTGGGATCATTGCTGAATGGGGTATCTCGTACTGCTGGAGCTCCGGCCAGAATGCAAAGCTGGTGCTTCGCACTGGTTCGTCCATGGAGGGAAAGCCTCCATATTGCATGGTTTGTTGGGTGTAGTACATATTGTTGTATCCCTGGCCATATCGATAGGTGTACCCTTGATTGTACCACGCCGTCTGTGGAACATATGGTTGCTGCATCGTGTTTTATGTATGTGGGCTGTTGGGATGGTGAGTTAGGGTCCAACTCCTCCAGCGTGTGTGACTGTACCCCATGCTCCAGTGTAGTTTGAGCATTTTGTCCTTGAGATTGCGGAGATTAAGGGAGAACTCCTTGGAAGTGATGGTAGTAAGGGTTGAACATCGGTTGGTGTGCGGAGAGTGGGATGTCTGACATGCTTGCCATAAAGGAAAGTTGGTGAGTCGTAGTTTGTTGCTGGGAAGAAGGTACGATTGTGCTTGGAGACTAGGTATTTGTCTCTTTTCTCCCCGGTTGTGGTTACGTTTTACTATCAGCTAGTTGTGGCTAGCGACTGGGTGTCGTTTGTGGTGTTGTTTTGGTTGTTGTAACCAGGTTTTCTGTTGCGACGGGTGGTGGACGCCATAGAATGGCTATGGCTTCTGCCGATAAGCTGGTTGCCTGCGCTGTTGGTGTTTTTATGGGTGTTTGCTCTCCCGATGCAGATGAACCACTAACGTTGTGGGACATCATTGGTCTGATCGGGCTGACTTCTCCACCCTCCGTCAGTGCGGGTCTTTTATCTGCCATTCCTAATATCTAAGGTCATTTTACAGGTTGTGTAGCTCAGAGTACACGTCCGGATGACTCCAGATGTTGTGATATGTTCCCCAAACTTAACGTCATCTCCGGTGATCTTGGTGGAGTTATGCCTGAGAGTCACCGTACTAAGAAAAAGACCGTTAGTCAATGTCCGGGAGGGGATCCCATAACAAAGCTCTGACGGTTTAGTTAGTAACTATTTGAGATGATATGGGTTTAGCTGAAAAGTGTGAGAGACGTGATCCCTTCTCTTGGAGGAGACGTGCTCTATTTATACCTTCTGTGGCGGGGACAAGATCCTGACAATACCTTTTTGTCCCTTCTGAACCGACAGGACGCGGAGGCGTCCTATTGGCGAATTGTGCTCCACTAGTGGTTAACTGTTATTGGTGCAGAATTCTCAGAGGCCAGTGCCCTGAGAAACACTTGTTGCTTTGGGAGGCGATTGGTACTATTTTGTCTTGGAGTTGGCTTTGGCGCTTGGGCGCCAAAAAATAAACACGAGGCGTCGAGGGCGAAGACCCGTCCTCGGTGCTAGGTATGCGTCGACCATTGACTAAGTCGTCTAAGAGATGATGGCTCCGTTATATTTGACGTATTTCTAGTGAGATACGTTAATAGTTAGACTGATCATGTGGTGGATTCTTTAGAATTTTCGCAATGCAATACTTTTTAGTGATAAGAATGTCACAAGGAATTTGTTGGTTGATAGATTGATTGACTATTCCTATATTTGTTTTGTTAATGGGAATAGACGAATTAGTTTTAGTCGTTTAGCATGGATGTTAAATCCAATTTAGTCTATTCCTGTGTAATTCTTTGTTAGCTCTTTGCTTTCTTTTTAATAAAATCATTAACTCGTTCAAAAAAATATCATATGTTAGACGGAGAAAATATTGTAAGATTACATTAAAATAATACCCTATGTAAAAGACAATGTTGGCGAATATAGTTAGGCAATATCATATGTTAGACAGTGAGAATAAAGTAAGATTAACTTAAGATAATACCTTGAATCAACATATGACAATGAGTATTATCTTATTACAATCATAATGCATTATGTTTTTCTAAGTGATACTATTATCTTAATGTAATCTTATTATGTTGTCTTTGTTTCATGATTTTTCATCAACAAACCAATTTTACAATAAAATAGGCTTTTATGTTGTTAAAGTGAAATCTTAGGTTGAGAATATATATATATATATATATATATATATATATATATATATATATATATATATATATGGTATTGGGTCCATTGGCATGACCCAATAGCATGACGACTTGGTTGCCTGGCAGCAGTACTGGCCAGTCTTGCCTGGTTGCAGTATAGGCTATTTGGCACCACTGCACCACTACGTTGCCGCTAGCTCGCTGGGCCTAAATTGTGTCGGCCCAAGGCATGAGTTAATTCCTCTTGACCTAGTTGTCCCTTATAAATAGAATGTTTCCTCCTCTATGAGGGGTAAACTCTCAGATCCTCAAGCATCAGCCTCAACTATACTCATACTTCTCCTACCTTGGGAGATCAACCTCTATGCTCATAGACACTCCAAATACACATATATGGCTTTCTCCGACCATTAGAGACCATCTCCTCACTCATACCGATCTGAGTTGATCGTCAGAGCCTGCTCCCGGTGCACAGTCATTGAGGTGGTTCTAACGGTCTTGTTACCTGTTGCAGCTAATAATCTCATCGGGAACATATTAACGGCGATCATCTCCGATCCATAATCCAGATCCAAAACCAAGACGCGATGACCGTATTCCGATTTCGCATCAATAGTGTCATCTGTTTGACGTACAAAATTAATGTCCGCTGCGAATTTGTTCATAAATTTATGAAAATCATAATTTTTATTTGTCTTTTGAACTTTTTTTATACTAAAACTCTTTAAAAAATCATTTCCACATCAAAAATAGAACTTAAATATTTCTAAAACAAACTCTTATGTTGAAAGAAAAAAGATTAAAAATATAAAAGATGTATTTTGCATGTTTAGTCTTTGGAAATGCACAAAAAATAATAAAATAAAATATTAGGTTTGACTTGCAAAATTACTATTTACTATGCAATTTATATTACGAAATTGTTAATATTTTTACAAAAATCAAGATTTTTGTCAAAAAGACATTTATTTTTTATTTTTTTTTATTTTTTTATTTTTTGTAATATGAATCTTCAAAAACTATTTTGCAGCCAAAACGAGCTCTATATTGCTAAATAAATTGAAGTCTTGGATTAAAATAGTTTTTACAAACATATATGATAGGAAAGTGAAAATAAATGTTTCATATAAAGACCCATTTCAAAGCCCAATGTCATTCCGCATATTGGTCATGCGAAATTCCAGTAAAAAAATTTAACGTTAATTTATTTAAAAAAATAGTAAATTAAAAAAATGTCCCCTATGGTGATGTGATATTTTTTAAAAAAATTTAAGTGGGTGTCGTTTGTGGTGTTGTAACCAGGTGTTTTGCTGCGACGGGCGGTGGAGGCCATAGACTGGCTATGGCTTTTGCCGATAAGGTGGCTGCCTGCGCGTCTGGTGTTTTTGTGGGTGTTTACTCCCCGATGCAGATGAACCACTGCCGTCGAGGGACATCATTGGTCTGATCGGGTTGACTTCTCCACCCTCCATCGGCGCGGGTCTTTTATCTGCCATTCCCAATATCTAAGGTCATTTTACAGGTTGTGTAGCTCTGAGTACACGTCCGGATGGCGCCAGATGTTGTGATATGTTCCCCAGACTTAACGCCACCTCCAGTGACCTTGGTTGAGTTAAGCCTAAGAGTCACAGTACTCAGAAAAAGGTCGTTAGTCAACGTCCGAGAGGGGATCCCGGAACGAAGCTCCGACGGTTTAGTTAGTAACTAGTTAAGAGGATATGGGTTTAGCTGAAAAGTGTGAGAGAGACGATCCCTTCTCTTGGAGGAGAAGGGCTCTATTTATACCTTCCGTGATGGGGATAAGATCCCGACAATACCTTTTTGTCTCTTCTGAACCGACAGGACGCGGAGGCGTCCTATTGGCGAAATGTGCTCCACTAGTGGTTAACTGTTATTGATGCAGAATTCTCAGAGGCCAGCGCCCTAAGCATTACACCTGTCGCTCTGGGAGGCGATTGGTACTGTTTTGTCTTGGAGTTGGCTTTGGCGCTTGGGCGCCAATGAATAAACACGAGGCGCCGAGGGTGAAGATCTGTCGTCGGCGCTAGGTATGTGTCGACCTTTGACAAGTCGTCTAAGAGATGACGGCTCTGTTATGTTTGGCGTATTTCTAGTGGGATACGTTAACAGTTAGATTGATCATGTGGTGGATTCTTTGGAATTTTCTCAATGCAATACTTTTTAGTGATCAGAATGTCACAAGGAATTCGTTGGTTGATAGATTGATCGACTATTCCTATATTTGGTTTGTTAATATGAATAGACGAATTAATATTAGTCATTTAGCATGGATGTTAAATCTAATTTTGTCTATTCCTGTGTAATTCTTTGTTAGCTCTTTGCTGTCTTTTTAATACAATCATTAACCCGTTTAAAAAAATATCATATGTTAGACGTAGAAAATATTGTAAGATTACATTAAAATAATACCCTGTGTAAAAGACAATGTTGGTGAATATAGTTAGGCAATATCATATGTTAGACAGAGAGAATATAGTAAGATTACATTAAGATAATACCTTGAATCAACATATGACAATGAGTATTATCTTATTACAATCATAATGCATTATGTTTTTCTGAGTGATACTATTATCTAGGGATGAGCATAGGCGGGTACCCTCCTCATTTGGCGAGAAACGGAACCAGAACCGGAACCGGCGGTTCCTAGAAAGTTAGAACCGGAACCGGAACCGCTCTAGGCAGTTCTTAAATGTTTGGAACTAGTCCCCGAACCGTCGGTTCCAGTTCCGGGAGCGGGTAACCTGGTTAAATTAATTTTGTTAGCTTTTGTCGATAAAACCACAGTTTAGTTCGATCCAAATTAAATCAATTCGGACCAAAGACGGATAAAATTGGACCAATATATTCTAAACCAGTCTAAGTAACACACATATTTATATGAAATTATATATATATATATATATATATATATATATATATATATATATATATATATATATAAACCAGTTCTTGCGGGTACCCGACGGGTAGCGGTTCCGAAAAAAAGAGAACCGGAACCGGAACCGCTTAAGGCAATTCCATAACTTTAGGAACCGGAACCGGAACTGCTTAAGGCGGTCCCAGTTCCAAAACCGACAGTTCCGAGACGATTCCGGTTCCAAAAGCGGGTACCCGGTTCTGATGCTCATCCCTACTATTATCTTAATGTAATCTTATTATATTGTCTTTGTTTCATGATTTTTCGTCAACAAACTATTTTTACAATAAAATAGGCTTTTATGTTGTTAAAGTGAAATCTTAGGTTGAGAATATATATATATATATATATATATATATATATATATATATATATATATATATATATATATTTTGTTGGTATTGGGTCCATTGGCATGACCCAATAGCATGACGGCTTGGTTGCCTGGCAGCAGTACTGGCCAGCCTTGCCTGGTTGCAGTATAGACTGTTTGGCACCACTGCACCGCTGCGTTGCCGCCAGCTCGCTGGGCATGAATTGAGTCAGCCCAAGGCATGAGCTAATTCCTCTTGGCCTAGTTGTCCCCTATAAATAGAATGTTTCCTCCTCTATGAGGGGTAAGCTCTCAGATCCACAAGCTTCAGCCTCAGCTATACTCAGACTTCTCCTACCTTGGGAGATCAACCTCTATTCTCATAGACACTCCCAATACACATATATGGCTTTCTCCGACCATTAGAGACCATCTCATCACTCATACCAATCTGAGTTGATCGACGGAGCCTGCTCCCGATGCATAGTGATTGGGGTGGTTCTAACGGTCTTGTTACATGTTGCAGCTAAGAACCTATCGAGAACATATTAACGGCGATCATCTCCGATCCACGATCCAGATCCAAAACCAAGACGCGATGACCGTATTCCGATTTCGCATCAATAGTGTCATCTGTTTGACGTACAAAATTAATGTTCGCTGCGAATTTGTTCATAAATTTATGAAAATCATAATTTTTATTTGTCTTTTAAACTTTTTTTTATACTAAAACTCTTCAAAAATCATTTTCACATCAAAAATAAAACTTAAATATTTCTAAAACAAACTCGTATGTTGAAAGAAAAAAGATTAAAAATATAAAAGATGTATTTTGCATGTTTAGTCTTTGGAAATGCATAAAAAATAATAAAATAAAATATTAGGTTTGACTTCCAAAATTACTGTTTACTATGCAATTTATATTACGAAATTGTTAATATTTTTACAAAAATAAGATTTTTTTCAAAAAGACATTTATTTTTTATTTATTTATTTTTTTTATATTTTTTGTAATATGAATCTTCAAAAACTATTTTGCAGCAAAAACGAGCTCTATATTGCTAAATTGAAGTCATGGATTAAAATAGTTTCTACAAACACATATGATAGGAAAGTGAAAATAAATGTTTCATATAAAGACCCATTTTAAAGCCCAATGTCATTCCGCATATTGGTCATGCGAAATTCCAGTAAAAAATTTAACGTTAATTTATTTTAAAAAAGAGTAAATTACAAAAATGTCCCCTATGGTGATGTGATTTAAAAAAAATCCTAACTAGGGAAGTATCCCATGCTTCGCATTGGCGGAGGGGATTTCATTTCAATTTATGGAAATCTGGAATGAAATTGTTAAAATAGCTGAATCTTGAGTTTAGGATAGCAACTAAATTTTCTTAATTTGTTTAATAGCAACCTACTTTTTTGCTTCCGCCCGAAAAGCGGAAAAGGAATGTTTGACATGAAGGTTATCAAAGGACCATACATGAGTGATTCGATGCCCAAAGAAGTGGGTTTTAGTGCAGATTATGGCATGGAGAGGTTTGTGTTGTGTTAATTATATGTGGTTGTTATTTCTATTAATATGCAATGCAGCTTCATGCAAAGCTCTGTAGCATAGGCTCTGAGAACTCTTTTGAAGACCTGCCACCAAAAAATCACATATTTTTCAATTATTAGAAATAAAAAAAACGCAATTTGAATCCCCAAAATAAAAAACTTTAATATGCCTAAAAGCAAAATAGTAATAACAGCAAGTAAGAATAGTTTAAGATAGAAAATGTCACATTGATCATTATATAGTTGTGCTTAAATTAAGAGTATTTTTTTTTTTCAATTTTGGTCATTATTTGAGATATTTGTGATGGTTTATTTTTAATAAAACAGAAATGGGTAATTATTTGAGATATTTGTAATGTTTTTGTTCATGTTTTAAGCAATTGACAATATTACCCTTTGATTTAAAAGCAAAAAAAAAAAAATCTAGAAAAGGGTAATGTAACCATTTTACTTGGAACATGACCAAAACCATTACAAAAAGGAAAACTTTTGTAAGTTATTTTAAAATTGGAAAAAAAACAGAAAAGAGTACATGGTTAACAAACAGCTTCAAATGCGATCAACTTGGGCGGATCAGAACTCATCACCTAGGACAACAGCTTCTGATAAGCGTGAACAGTAGCGTATAGCTTCAAATCTTTCAGCTTCAAGTTTAGATAACTTCAAATTCAACAGAAAATTGCATATCATGATTAGATCAGATCTCATCATCTTGAACATCTCTTAAACACGAAAAAAACAAAAACTATGTTAAATTTCATAAATTACTTGACTGATAAAAAAACAAAATTAAATTTTCCAGAAACAGTAAAAAATTCGAAATATGTGAATTTCCAGAAACTACAATGCTAGTTAAGAGATTTTTTTAAAAAGATACAATACTACTTGTGATGTTAAATTCTAGAAAATAGCACACAAAATAGTAAAAAAAAAATATATAAGAATGTGATTTCCCACAAACTACAATGTTGTTTAAAACATTTTTTTTGAAAGTATAATGCTATTTATGAGATTAAATTTCAAAAAATTCCATTAGTTGGAAAATATGAATTTCCAAAAATATAATGCTATTTAACACACTCTTAAGAAAGTACAATGTTATTTACGATGTTAAAATCTCAAAAATACCAAGACTTTTCAAGAAACAATCAAAAAAAATGTGACAATGCTATTTAAGATATTTTCAAAATCTACAATGCGATTTATTTTATGATGTTAAATCTGGGTCACAATTTTAATAAGAAATTATGTGTCTAAATTCATTTCCACCTTACTTTTATATCAAGAAAATAAGAATCATTTCACCGAATAGTTTGATGTACAAAATATAATGCAATGCAGAAATAGAAACAAACTTTAGTTTTTGATTGAATACCAAATCTAATACAAGTGGCTCCAAAAAGTCAAATTAAGTTAAAGTTTTATTAAAGTGCGTTGCTATTTCCAGCATAACTTTAAATACTAACCATATTTGGTTGGGGGCTTCTCAAGTATCAGTTTACACTTTACAATCGATAACAACTTCATGAACAACCATCACATCGCCTTCATCGTATAAAGCACCAACAACAACCTAAAACATATCAAACACTTGATAGCATTGGAATTTTATCATAATAGCTAAACTTTAAAAAAAAAAAAAAAAAAAAAAAAAAAAACAAATAAAGAGCGATGCACTAAATTCTCATAAATGAAAGGTAAAATAACGAAAATTGTTCAATTGACTTAGTCATTGATTACCCTAATGAGATTAATCAGTTACATGTCCATCACAATACACACACACAACCAGAAAACCAATCCCAACTCCATCTCCCATCACAGAAAGCCAACCCACATTGGAAAATGCAACAATATAAATTTAGACTAAGCAAAACTTGAAGTCAAAAGATATGAAATTATGTAAGTTTGATGTATTACCAGTGTCAATAACAAACATTGGCTTTGTCAACATGCTCTATTGTAGTGATGGTGTAGTTTTGCATAGCAATGACCTCAACTGTTGTTGTTATACTATGTTCCTCTGCAAAATCAATAATCTCTTGCGTCTCCTTTATCCTTCCACCTGCCACACCATTAAACCTCATTATTTCTTATTTGATTACCAAAAAGCAAGTGAAAAGCAGGTAACCCATACAAGTTGGTTGTACTATACCACTAACGAAAACCAATTTTCCATTAGGCTTTAAGAGAATATTAAAAGGCACAGGATGAAAGTCAATATAAACCGTGTTAATAAAACCATTCACACATAGTAGTCTGCATCTGGGCATGATAACAGCTAACCAAGAAATAAATAGTACCAAAAGTGTTAATAACTTCTTCCTTATTCTTAGTAATGGTTATGTAAACAATAACTTAATTATGAATTCCAAGCATTTGCTGTACATTAGATTACGGGTCTTCACAATATGAGATTGAACAACCAAACAAAAATCAATAAAAATAAATATCATAACACACAACCTGCACATGAAAATAAGTAGATTAGATTAGGAATTTTCAACATCTTCATTAAAAGAAACATCGTCTTAGACCTAGGGACACCTGAAATGGCGATGAGGCAAAGCGGTGACTGCATGCAGATGACATCCCACACACAAACCTACAAATTAAAGTACATACATATAGATTAAATCAAAAATATATACGACAATCAGGTAGAAAGCATACAGTGTATGTGACTAATTAAAATAAATAATAGAGGTGTGAGGGAATATGAAGAAAGTAGAAACTGATTGATTCAAATTCGGAGTGACTCGAAATCTCCAGTCGATGAACCCCTAACAAATCATCGTCTTCAAGAGGGAACCGACGACATCTGCAGGGTAAGAGGGAATCGTCGGCGTCGAATGTGGAGGAGCAAGTTGCCGGCGTCGACTATGGAAGAGGGAATCGATGCCGACAGGCTTTGGTCGGAATCGAAGAAGAACAATCAGAAAAACTGAAGAGATAGAAGGACAGAGATCAGCGAGAACGAGCGTATTTACAGAAGATAGATGAGAGGGTGATTGAAATGCTTAGCTATGTTAAATTCATGGCTTTGTTTGATCGCAAGAAGGGAACAGAGAGGTTACAGAAGGACGGAGAACTATGGTCTTCAATGTTTTGGTGGATTAAAGTTTACATCTTGAACGTTTGAAATTGTGATCGGTCATTTTGGTGTATTAAACGACTTGGAATTAATGGATTAATTTGATAAATATGTATTTTTGGTCCTTTTGAGACTTAAAAGACTAGATCTTAGTTGTTTGGATCATCCTAATGGATAAAGTTAAAAAATTTATCCATTATGAAGCTATTAGGAACCAGATCTGACGATTTGAGTTTTGGACCTAATGGATTAAGCTCTTAATAAAGAAAAGTCTTTATGATCGAAACCACGACGTGGCCAAGGAAGGCTCATGACGTGGTGGCGCGTTGCATCTTGTCTATTTTGTCTGGACGTGACCATGATGTGGCAAAGGAATTGCCACGATGTGAGGATCATCTGAATTGACTTTTTAACTAGTTTGACTTTTGGTCAAACTTGGATAGAACTGAGTATTTGAATAAGGACTAGTCTTAGTTTGGATTTAGGAAGCTTGGGTTGGTTGTTATGTTGTTGAGGTGGCTATTGAGCTTTTGTCGAGTAGTTCAGGTGAGTCTCCTCACTATACTATGTAGGTTGTTAGGATGTCTTTGTGACTCTTGCATGAAAGACTGTGGTTAGATCATAAACACCTACATGAAAGATCGTGGTTGGATCACAACACTTGTATGAGATATTGCGGTTGGATCATAACACGTGTTTTTCTTTGTGACTTGCATGAAAGACCATGGTTGGATCATGACATAAAGGCTACGACTTGGCTGTAGTATAGATGTAATTGTAAGACTATGGTTGGATCATAGCATTCACATAGGGTTGAAATACACCCCTAGGTTTGGGCCCACTGATATGTATGGTATGTGGTATCTTGGGGAACTAACTAAGCTTTGTGCGTATGGTTTTATGTTTAAATTGTTTCAGGTTTTCTTATATTGAGGGAAGGGCAGCACGGCTTGATTGTATTGCATCCATTGGAGAATTTCCGCACTTAATAACTCTTTTTTTATACTCTGATAAATATTTGGAATCAAATGGTTTTAATAGATCTTGCAAATTGTAATTGATACACAAGCCTTTATATTTAAAATGAAAATTTTGGTTTGAAAGTTAGGACATTACAAGTTGGTATCAGAGTCTTAGTTTGAGGGATACGGGCACATTATATAGTGTGTCTGAAATCAAACTAAGGACTGAAGGATTTCTTTTTACAAAAACGTTTTTCTAAATTTTTTTTACAAAAGGAAATAGATGTGATGCATACAATCATCCGAGCTCAAGTAAGTGATTCCCAAAATACCCATACATGTGGATATGTTATATGTGTTATAGTATAATATGCATGATAATAGTTAGAATAAGGATCTGCTCAGGGAAGCATGCTAGAATGCTTGCTTCTGAGAGATGCCTTTTATGACTGATATGTGAACTGGTATAGATGTCTGATCTTTCGTGACATAGAGTCTCTTAGCTTGATTAAGTATACTCTCGAAGTCACAAAGATTTCTATGTGATCCTTGAATGGCAAAAATCAACATAATTTTTCAATGAACTCGTTCATCCAATCATATTTGATTTTAACTTCTAAAATAGTGTATTCTTATTTTGTATTAGACTGTGTCATTATGTTTTGCTTGGACCTCATTCCAACTAAACTTACTCTTCATTCCATAATGAAGTCAAAATCTAATTATAATTCATAATTATCTATATTTGTTTAGAAGTCAACATCTTATGTAGATCTTTACATAAAGATCCTTTCTAAATTGATTATCTCATATAAATTCTCTTAGTTCTCTTAAGTACTCTTAGAATGTCCTTATAGTCACCAGTGACTTACCCATGTATTCAATTGGTATCTTGTTGCATTATTTCCGTATTTATCGGTCTTTCGGTTATGGTTGTCTAGGATAAAGATGAGTCTGGTATTTGTTTGGGCCTTAGTGGCCATGGAAGTTTAGATTTGAAGGGTACAGATCTGTACAAGTTAGTTGATCTTAAGGTGTCGAAGACCTTGTTCAAAGTAGTGCTCTTTTGAGTCACATGACTCTTATAGGAGGCGAATGTGATGATTGGCCTGAGGGTTGCAGCCTGAGGAAGGGTGGTTGGCTGATGGATTAGAACTTTGTTCTCTACGAGGGGCTATGTTCTTCCAGCCTACCGCATTTGAGAGAGGAATGGATCAGATGTATGTCAGTCGATAGATATAAGAAAGGGAGTGTGTTCTCTGTATTAGTTTCTTCAAATGCAAGTTTTGGTTGCACGAAGTTCCGTTTGTAAGGTGCCTCGTCGATCTAATGGTATTATGACCCACTTCGCTAACATTGAGACGATGATGTTGAGAAAGTTTCCGATGTCTCCATCCCAAGATCAGGGTTTCTTTATGATTGTTTGGTCATTATTTGAAGGATCGTCATATCCCATATGCATACCAAGATTCATGGTTGGCATGTACCTGGCTTAGCTGGTCTGAGGCTTTGGGTCCGAATATGTCATTCGATGATAGTTTGAACCCTAAGCGGGGAAGGACTAAGTACTTAATTGAAGGGTTATCATATGGTTTAATTTGTGGTCTCAGAATAGTGAATCAGAGGAAATTTGTAGCGGAAGAATGCTATATTTTGGTTCAGGTACGCTATGGCATAAGAGAATGAAAGTAAGGTTCCATCAAAGTGCTCAGTGTTAGGAAGTTCTCGTCACGTTCTCAATGTAACGTCCTACTTTTGCAACAAAAAATTTCATTTTTAATTAAGGTAATCACATTTATATAATCCAAGTTAAGAAACATGTTAGTTCAAAAATATATTTGTTTAAAAATCGGGGTAATATAATAAACACGGAATCTCCATTGCTGCTGACGAAAGTGTATAGTCACGCCTTCGCCTTCCCACGATCATTACTGGTGGCTGAAAAACATTTAATCCACAACTGTAAGCCAAATTTTAGTAAGTTCCCCCAAAATATCACACACAACAATATACATACAATGCATGCACACCACGCCCACAGTTACAAAGACTAGATTATCCCCGGGCCCACAACCACAAAGACTAGATTGCCCTGGGTATGTTGTGTTGGATTAGGTGTCTAATCCCATAACTATAATTGGTATGTACTTTACCCGATAGTAGCATGGTCCATTTCGGGTTGCCTTCACCAGAACAATTTGATAGGTTGGATATCTGAGAAAGAGGTTATTTGTGATTTATTAATATATTATAAGAATAATATATTAATTGAGAAATCATATTATTTAATTAGTATTTATCAAGAATTAATTTGGAATTAATTTAATGATCAAAAGAGACTAGTTAAATTAACGAAGACTGATTATGTAAATCAGTGATACATATGGTTTGGGCTAATGATCCATGATTGATTTGTGATGGACTAAGCTTATAAGTTAGTCCATGAAGTGTTAGTCCAAATTAATTGTTGGATCATAAACTTAAGTGTAAGAATTAGGGTTACAAATGACTCTTGGAATTCTACACTATAAATGTGTATCCTAAGCTCTAAAATCGGTTACCACATGCATTCCAAGAGGGGCTAGCCGATTTTGTGTCTCCTAAACCTCTCTCATTGTCCTCTAATTGTTTATTGGTGTTTGTGACTTGTTTGAGGCATCACACTTGGGGTGCTAAGCTCTTTTAAGGTCAAGTTATACAAGCTACATCAAAAGGTAATATTCTAACTAGTTTTATGATTCAAATATCACCTTTGCATGCTAGTTAGTCTTCATGCTTTGGAAAATGAATATTGCATGTATATTTAGAGAAAACTTAGATCCAAAGCATTAGGGTTGTATGTGCACCATAGGGATGTTAGAGTACATAAAACCCAACAGTGGTATCAGAGCCATGGGTGTTTTCTATTATATTGATGCAATTGTGTAATTTTCAAAGCTGAAAAAACTGCAATTCTGGATTCGTTTATCACACAAACTTTGAGAGTCAAATCATCTTTGAGCACATCTACATCAGCTATCAATGTGACATTTGGTGTAGACATTTTTCCTACAAATATATGAAGTTATATAAATTTGATGTTATGTAAATAGTTTTTAAGCATTGTTATGTACAAATATGATGAAGTTATATTAGACAGTAAAAAACGTAGTTAAACAAAATATAGCCGACATAATTTGTCCATAACATAACACATATCATCCATAATGAATGATTTATAATGCCATTATTTCTTTTTAAATAAATAAAGAAAAATAAAAGAATCAAAGAATTACTAATAAGATTAATAACGTTGGTTTTGAATTATATAAAATAATATTAAAAAGGGCTTAATCTGCCATTATTCATTTCTAATAAAACATTGTCATAAACATATGCAAAAGTAGGTTGCCATATTATGAATTATCTTATTTGGTATAAGATAATATAAAAGGGCATAATTATCCATTTCTATTATAAAAAAATTGCATATTTTTTAAAGGAACACACGTAAACATGTAGGGGTAATGGGAGCAAAGAATGTACATTAAATAGCATAAAACAAACACCATCCATAAAGAATGTTTTATAATGCCATTATTTATTTTTAAATACAGAAAAATAAAAGAATCAAAGCATTACAAATAAGAGAACCAACGTCAGTTTTTAGTTTTATTTATAATGGAATTTTGTTTTATGGAATAGCAGAGAAAAATGAATCAAACAATGAAATATTTATATTGTTTTGTTATAAGAAAATATAAAAGGGCAGATATGTCCTTTTATATTAAAAAGAAATAATGGCCATTTTTTTCTAAGAAGTTATGACAGTTATTTGGTTTAAGATAATGTAAAAGAGTATAATTGTCATTCTATATAAAAAAATGATAGTTATTTGGAAAAAATGATGCAGATTAAATAGTAGAAAATATCTATTTGGTTGTGATACATGATACTGGTATAAGCATCAGGAAAAGTAGGATGTCCTATTGTCATATTAAGTTATTTGGTATAACTCTTATGAATGGTCTTAACTTAAAAGTACAACTACAGTCAAGATATTCACCATAAGAGACATGAATTCTTCAATTTAAATCGTGAACGGAATCAATAACATGTAACATATTGTATAATAACAAAGTTTATAGAGAATGATATAAAAATATTGTATAATTAGAACAATAAATGTTTGTTCGTATAGTTAAACTTAATCTATTAAAGTGGATGCCTATAAGATAACACATACATAAAGGATCAGAAGAAGAAGAATATAGATATAATCAAAATAAGAATACATGATAAACAAAAAAAATAGACATAGCTGTTTGGGGGATGCTTTACCAGAATTGCAGAGTCTTTTAGGGTTTAGATACGAAGCAAATGAGAAAGACGATAAATCTTGGAAAATTTTATAGGAGTCTTTTATATTTATAAGTGAAATAAATCATTCGAATCATTTGAAGTTAATATGGTAATCAATTTAATTCCTATTATGATGCATATATATTTGGAATAAGATAAAGTAATTGAAAATCCATTGTTGATTTTATGCAATATGATGAAGTTTAATGCAAGGATAATAATATGGTAACCGAATTCCTTATTAGTAGGAGATTGTGTGGAATTGTCAAAGAAACAATAAGCGGGAAACCACTGGTAAGATAGCTGTGGAAATGACACGTGGAATGAAGGAGGATTAAAAGGGGGCCACGTGGATGCTTAGTTCAAGCTAGAGCTACTATGATTATCGGAAATGGTTTTTGATCAAATTTGTGGTAGAAATCTCCAAAAACTCATATGTTTCTCTTCAAAGGTTCCCTTCTTTTCACTCATAAACCAATACACAGTAAATTCTCTACACATCCAAAAGCACAACTACACCAATGCATACATGAAATGGAAAAAAGATTCATACTTGGACTCAATTGATACAATCCACAAATCCATCGAACTCAAACCAATACTTGCTCTTAAGAACTGCGTCACTGCCTCTCCGGAAGGCTGCATCCCCATCTCCGATGTTTCAAAGAAAGGCTTACAATTAGATGTACACATTAAGGTTGCTAGGTTTCTTAGACTGTACCCTTCTGTTTTCGAAGAGTTCATCGGACCCAAATACAATTTGCCATGGTTTAGGTTAACCCTAGAGCATGTTATGCTTAATGATGAAGAACAAGCTATTTATAGGGATAATAAGGCCGATTTACAAGAAAGGTTGAAGAAATTTATACGTATGAGTGTGGAAAATAGGTTGCCATTGAAGATAATTCAACGTATGCTATGGTACTTGGGGTTACTAGATAGTTACCTACGTACACTGGAAGAAAATAATCTTGATGGGTGTTTTAAGGTAGTTGAAATGGGCGATGGGTTGAAAGGGTTATCTGTTGTGAAAACCGAAAAAGACGAAAAGATATTGTCTGTACTTGAAAGGAATGCATTGAGGAATGGAGAGGCTATTTCAATTCTATTGTTTCCATCTAAAGGTTTGAGGTTGAAGACAAAGATTTTGGATTGGTTGGACCATTTTCAGAAACTTCCATACGTTTCACCATATGAGGAATGCCCTCCGGATTTGTACCCAAATAGTGATGTGGTTGAGAACGTGTTGTGGGTGTGCTCCATGAGTTGCTTAGTCTGTTTGTTGAACATTCTGCAGAAAGGAAGAAGCTTTTGTCCTTGAGAAATTATTTGGGATTGCCATAAAAGGTTCATAAGGCGTTTGAGTCCTCATGTGTTTTATCTATCTTTAAGGAACAAAACATGCACTGCAATATTAAAGGAAGTGTATTATGATGAAACAACCATAGAGGCCCATCCTCTTGCCCAAGTAAGAGCAAAGTACATTAATTTGGTGAAGGAATCGAAAGGTATTTTGAAAAACAGAAGACAAGGGAATATAAATTTGAAGGGCGAAGATGAACTCATGATGCAAGGTCAGGAATCAGGATAAGTTAGTTTTCTTATAAGTCGAGGGTAGGAAGATGCAATGTCACTTGTTTCTAGGCTATTAAATGAGCTGATAAGGATTGATTATGATAGGTTATGTTTGTTTTTAAATCTTGATAGGCTGGCTGCTCTTTGATCCCACTTTTCACTCACATTATTTAGTTCTATAGAGAAATAAACAAGTTTATGATAAATGAAAATTCTTAAATTTTGTTTTTTAGAATAAGTAACTTTATGATGTTTGTTTTGTTATTCCGATTGTAAGTTGTTTAGTTTTGATAAGAGTGTTATTTTCATTTGAATGTGTATGTAATATGTTTGTATGTATTCTTGTCAATTGTGATGTTTAGCATATTCACTCACTCACCCACTCACTTTTGTGGGCTAAAAATGACTTCCGATCTGCAACAAAAATGAATAAAAAAATAATAATAATAAAGTACAATGCTATATAGTGCAGATCTCAAAAAGAAAAAATAAACTGAAAGAACGAAGTACAATGCTATTATTCTATTTACTTTTGAGGTCTGAAAAACAAAAAACTAAAGTATATTGCTATTTAGCACATCATGTTAAAAGCAAAACACCATTCTTGTACATTACAAACAATGCACATTACAATTTATACTTAAGACAATCTACTTTACTCATTACAAACAATTACTAGTTGCAACTTTCAATCAAGACAAAACACGACGAACATTACAAACGTGACCACCATTATTAAAATAAACCTAAGAGCATGACTTCTTTTTCACCAATTTCTTTATCTCCTTATCCTTCAATTCGTTCTTCTCTTTCAATTTGTTCTTCTCTTTCAATTTGTTCTCCTTCAACACCTTTAATAATAAAGAGCATTTCTGTCATTATCAGTTTCTAATGCAGGATCAATCCACATAAAGAATATGCAATTCTTTGTTGCGTCGTACACATAAAACGCATACATGACTTAAATCACAAAGTGAATAGGTTAGACGATTTGAAAACAAAAAAGCACCAAGAATACATTACAATCCATATTTCCAACAATAACAAAGAACTGATTTGAAATGTATGGAAGTAAAAAAAAAAAAAAAAAAAAAAAAAAACAATAGTCGGACAAAAAAGTTGTGTTACTACTTAAATCAATCCAACCTCTCCTAAAGACCTTATAAACCACTGTCCCTCCATAAGGAATTTGCAATAACCTATATAAGAAACATAGTAGCTTTAACTAACTGGCTGGCTTGCCTATGTCATTAGTTATTACTATTTTTTTTTTCAAGAAAATATATCATAGTGGGTTAAATTAAGAAATATGTGTGTCATTCAGTGTTTTTGCCATATTTCTTTTTCCTACCATTGTCTTTGCAAATGAATTCACGATTCCCTCAAAAGTAGGAATCTTTATCTCTTATTTTTTAAACATGAATATTCCAATTGACCAAAATAATAATATCATAAACTGCTATAGTTGGTAATTTTATGTGTTGGGAAGTTTGCATTATATATACATGTATTTTACATATTATAAAAAACAATAGAAATAATCATTATAACATCTATGATCTTGAAAGATATTGAAAGTCTATTGTTAGGACATATTTGACAAAAATAAGCTAGTTTATTGTAATTTAATATTTGATAAAACCATAAAAATAACTTATTATAGTAGTTTTTATAAGTTGACTTATTGATAAACTAAGTTATTGATATGCTAGCTTATAAACTAACAACTAGATTTTCAGCTAGTTTATGAAACATAATCTTATGTTAATTATGTTAATTGATTATTAAAACCAGACAAATAAGAAATTTATAACTTACATAGCCGACTTTTATGTTTTTGAATTCAAAATGTAAATATCAATTCAAAATTGTTCGTTTGGATTTAAAAAGAAGAAATATGTTAAATTTAGGTAAAATTATGTTACTAATCATATTATTTGTTTTTAATTTCTTTAAACTGTAATTTATTATATTGTGATGTAACATACAAAATTATGTTATAGAAGTTATTAAATAAATGATCATATATATATATATATATATATATATATATATATATATATATATATATATATATATATATATATATATATATTTTTTAAAATATAAAAGTAAAGTTCCCATTGATTCAGATTCAGACTATACATTTAGTAAAAAAAGAAAACACTATCATATTAAAAAAGAAATTAATATTGAAAAAAAGGGTTTTGCATTGCGTGTTTTTGTGTAATTTATTTATCAAAATCGTAGTCTTTGATCGTTCTAAAGCTTCTCTAGAGCCTTTACCGTAACAGACACACCGGAACCACAAAACCGACTACCTTCTCTCTCGATCTAATAGATCGCTCGCTCTCGCTCTAGATCCATCAATGGCGCTCAATCTTCGTCAAAGACAGACAGGTTATTGATTTTCCTCCCCCCTATGTCTATTGCCAGATTCAGTTTTCATGTATCTTAAGCTCCGATCGCATATGAAATTAAGTCTGAATGTCTAGCGCGATTAATATATATATACATAATCTGGATCTTGAATAAATATATATATATATATATATATATATATATATATATATATATATATATATGTATGCTGTGGGTTTATGATCTAATTATCGAAATACCCTCCATTTTAAATCCGAAACTGAAAACTAATGTGTATTTAGGTATTACATCGCATTTCATGGGTCCTAATAGCAAAGCATATGAAGTGTAATCGATACAGGTTCTCATAAGAAATTGAAGGGTTTTACAATTTTTTGTTCCTTAATTTGAAGCTTTAGCACCATCTCATCCGATTTCATGTTTTTGATTAGGACGTTATTGTAGGTTTTTCTATAATTATTGAGTTTCGATCCGTATATTGAAGTATATGGGGACACTGGGATCGTAACTTGGATGCTTTTCGGATTGCATAACCTGAATATTGAAGTCTGAGCCTAAAAATAAATGTAGTTATTTGTTTTTTCCTTGCAAAGAAAGCAAAGCATGATATAATTTTGTATGTACTTTCAGAGTGCATAGCACGGATGCTAAATCTGAATCAGCCTATAAACGCAAGTGGAACAGCAAACGAGGAAGTTTACAAGATACTGATTTATGACAAGTTCTGTCAAGACATTCTGTCCCCTCTGATTCATGTGAAGGATCTCCGCAAGCATGGTGTGACCCTCTACTTCCTTATCGATAAAAACCGCAAACCTGTCTCTGATGTTCCTGCTGTTTACTTTGTAAGACCTTCCCAACAAAACATTGAAAGAATCATCTCGGATGCCTCTAATTCGGTCTACGATTACTTCCACCTAAATTTCTCTTCATCAATCCCCCGCCCCCTTCTTGAAGATCTTGCTTCCGGAACCCTGAATTCGGATTCCATCCAACGAATCTCCAAGGTTCATGACCAGTATCTGGAGTTTGTAACCCTGGATGACAATCTCTTCACTTTAGCTGATAAATCTTGTTATGTCCGGTTAAATGATCCGAAAGCCACGGATCGTGAGATTGAAGAAATAATCGAAAAGCTGGTGAGCGGGTTGTTCTGTGTCCTGGCTACACTTGGTGTTGTCCCGATCATTCGTTGCCCGCGTGGGGGTCCCGCTGAGATGGTTGCATCATTGCTGGACCAGCGGTTACGTGATCATCTGCTTGTTAAAAACAATTTATTTTCCGAAAGCGGTAACTTCACACAGAGACCCGTTTTATGTTTGTTTGACCGGAACCTCGAGTTATCGGTTGCCATCCAACATGACTTTCGTTACCGACCTCTCGTTCACGATGTGCTCGGGTTGAGGCTTAACCGGTTAACCGTACAAGGCGGTGCTGGTGCTGGTGCTGGTGGTGGGATGAAATCATACGAATTGGACCGGGTCGACCCGTTTTGGGTGGCCAACGGGAATCTGGAATTCCCGGAGGTAGCGGTTGAAATCGAGACACAGTTGAATAAATACAAGAAAGACGTGGAAGAAGTGAACCGGCGAACGGGTGGTGGAAACGATGGAGCGGAATTCGACGGGACCGATCTGATCGGGAACACGAAGCATTTGATGAACGCGGTGAACTCGCTGCCCGAACTGACCGAACGGAAACAGACGATCGATAAACACACAAACATCGCAACGGTTTTGCTCGGGGAGATCAAAGAGAGGTCTCTGGATTCGTACGCGAAAAAGGAATACGAAATGATGGTGAGGGGGGGAATCGACCGGGCAGAACTTTTATCTGTTCTTAAAGGGAAAGGTAGTAAACCGGATAAGCTTCGGTTTGCTATCATGTTCCTTATTTCAACGGAAACCATCCCTCAGATAGAAGTGGAAATGATTGAATCCGCGTTGAGAGAAGCGGAGGTGGACACGTGTGCGTTTCAATACGTTAAAAAGATAAAATCGTTAAACGTTTCGTTAGCATCTTCTGCAAATGCTGCTAGCAGAAGCAACATTGTGGATTGGGCTGAGAAGCTTTATGGTCAGTCCATCAGTGCTGTGACAGCAGGTGTTAAGAATTTATTATCGGGTGATCATCAGTTGGCAATGGCGACAACGGTTGAAGCTTTGATGGAAGGAAAACCGAATAATCCTGAGATCGAGTCTTACCTGGTGTTGGACCCACGTGCACCCAAATCGACTTCTGGTCAGATGAAAGGCCCTTTTAAAGAAGCGATTGTGTTCATGATTGGTGGTGGGAATTATGTTGAATATGGAAGCTTGCAGGAGCTTGCACGCAGATCTTCTTCTGCTAAACATATAATATACGGGACAACTGAGATTCTCACTGGTGCTGACTTTGTTGATCAGCTTGCTGCCTTGGGACAAAAAATGGGTTTGGGTAGCAGCAGCACTCCTTCTTCTGCTCCTGCCTAATGATGTCACTACATTTCTGCTCTTCTCTTTTTGTTTGGTTGTAGCTAACTTTTGTTATCACATTGATTCACTACATATTTTACATATATGTATGTATATGGTTTTTTTTTTTTAGATTCTGATATTTGTGGATACTTAAAAACACAAGTTAAGAAAATTGGTTGGTAAATGATAGGAATTGTGTTTGTAAGTAGAGCAGGTAATTTGTATCTGTATTATGAATAATGGTAGCAAGATCTAAGCTTAGAATCATACTTAGGGCAAACTTCGTTTGGGTTATGAAATAAGTGAAATGAGTTTCCTTGGAACTTTAGGTTTTATTAAAAAAAAAAAAAAAAAAAAAAGATGAAGGAGGATTGGGTGTTTGGAGGGATAAAATAAGTGAGTAGAGAATGTAAACTAATTTAAGATATTTCTTCATATCATTATGATATTTGATTGACGAGCCTCCTCATAATAATGCATGCATAGTTAACCTGAATGATGAACCAATCCCATTTGAGTTACTGGTTATGTGGTTATGACCAATGAATGAGGGAGGGGTAGATTAAGTAAATTTCTTATCGTTTTTGATTAAGTACACACATTCATAAGATTTGATTTTTGAAAAAGAAATCAATGTTTTTGTTGTGCTCTGCTAGGCTGCAATTGCAACTACCGATGAGAATCTCAAGTTGAATTTGGGCTTGGGCAAAATCTAAATTACAAGGTTCGTCCCTGTGGCTGTGCTTTGTTAAAGGTTACTTATGGATATTGCTGGATGTTGCACCGCTAGTACTAAAACTTAGTTTTGTTGCAAAGCTCGTCTCTGTGTTAAAAATCCCGGTTAACTACAAAGTAAAATAACTATTTTGCCCCCATCTTTATTTCCTTATTCATCATCATCTTCTTCACAAAACAATAACAATAAAAAAAAGCATCAATCTCCTTCCTCTTAAACTCAAAAAAAACCAAGTTCAACCTTAGTAAGGCTCTTTGATGCTCATAGTTTTATAAGAATACGAATTATTATGTTGGTTATGTCAATTTCTAAACCGGATTGAACCGAACCGAACGGTTTCTTCAAAACCTGGTGTGAAAGAACCAGTAAAAAATTGTTTGAGCTGGTTTATTGGTCTTGAATAGTAGTAGTAAACAACCAATTTTCAAAGCAAATTGAATAGATTGATCGAACTTGAAGGCCAATGCACACCACTGTTAGTGACCAGTTGAACTGGAATCGATCATTAGTCCGGTTCAACTAAAAAACCAGTTTTTAGAACATTGGTTATAATTTATTTGGAAAGTGAAGTAATAACATGGCCAACAAAATTTGTTATACTGTTGATTAAAAATTAGGATTAAATCAGGTGTCATAGAACTTGGGACTCAGGGTTAGGAGTGTGTGTGTGAATTGTAATGATAAAATGAAAGGCCCGCAATGTAATTACAAAATAAGAAATTTCACATCACATTTGACATGTCTACGACTACTAGACAAATAAATATATTAGAAACATTTGTCTCTTGTTTGTATCCATGTTTTTCATAGCCATTCCCCTTACAGCTTACAACTTACAAGCGTCTTTTACTTGGTTCGTTGTTCCCTGAAACAAGTTATTAATATTCATGCAGAGGAATCTTAATAGGCATAGGCATATAGAAGCATTGTTTAAGGATTTTGTACAAGTACAAATGTACAACTGGTTTATAATGTCGATTTATGGTTTATGATGCTTGTTTACATTACAATGGACACTGGACAAGTCTTACACGTACTCTAACTCTATCATGTTTTGGATAAAATTTCATTCTATTACTTTATGACAATATGAATTTTTTAAATAAATGTTCAGCAAGAAAGATGAGAGTATATGTTATCAAAACACTATGATATAATTAATGATACCATATGTATATATTACAACAATATTACGTGCCATATATATATTGGTTGCAACGGATAACGTAATTTAAACCGAATCAAAGTGCTGACTTTGGTCTTATCCGTTTGACCACATATTCATATTCAAATGAAAACGCAAATTTTGTTTGCCTTTACAAATTATAAAGGTAATTCGATTTGCAACAATTTAAACCGAATTAAAGAGCTGAAAGACATAATCATTATATATTGTAAAAAAAAAATCTAAATACATATTGCGATGTATTTGGGCGTCGTAAATGGCTAAACATGTCATGTGAAAAAGTAAACAGTGATTAACGAAATAATTGTCGGCACTAGCAACATAAAAGTTAAAACCTCCCAACAATTGTTATCTAAATAAATGCTTTTATATCATATGATTCTTTATACGTATTCGACAAGTGTCATTGCGGATTTCGTTCTTATCTTCTTTCTCATAACAACACATAATACTTTCTTTTTGGTGAAAATATAGTAACAAATAAAATCAGTCAAATAAAATACAAAATAAGAAGACAACTTATATTCCAAATAACTTTGATATCTCTCTTATTATCAGACTTGTAACTTTTTATATCTTACTAGATATTTTCAGTAAAACAATTAATGATATACAAGTAAAAAAAAGATTATTATGTGCGACAACACTCTTGGATAATAGATAAGAGTGAAAAGTAGATATGTCATCTAAAAAAATTTATTTTATATATCTTCATTATATGTAAATATTTTCCAGGTTCCTTTATTCTAAGGGCATAGCATTAACGACATACTCACAAAGAACCGTCTATAAACATTACACACACACACAATAGTTCCACAGCCTCCTATCTCCATAGGCATGGCAATGTTAAAGTGTGTGTAATTAAATGTGTTTAAGAAATAAGTTTAGTTCAAGAAATGAACAAGTAAATTCAAGACATGTTTTGTCGAGCTCAAATAACAAATCACACCAAGAGAACAAAAATACCAAACCGACACAAACAATTATTGAGATTCACTAAAGATGTGTATGTCATGTCATCGGGCAAAAATAGAAAGATATTCATTATGAACTTCAAAAAGAACGTTAAGAACAAATCCGTACAAGCACCACTTGTTCCAAAGTAAATACATGTTTTGTCAAACTTTAACAATCTATCTGTGAGACTATGACAATTAATAGACCCAAACCCGACCCTTTGCCTTTGAGTGACTCAACTCAGGACCAAATTTTTCTCTCCAATTTGAGCCAAGAGTTTAGCTGCAATTCAGGTCCACTAGAAAATTTAAGCCACAAAATCAATATCATAACGATATTTATTATTTAAATGAACGTACGTACTAAGATGCATCATGTGATGGTAGATATACAAACGATACAGTATTTTACTAATGTCATTTTAACAGGTAGGGATGTGATAGTACAGGTTCTGTAATTGCTTGATGAAATGTTGTATAAACTGATAAAACCATGAATTATTTTGCATTAAGTAAATATTTAACTGCTGTCCCGTCATGAGATAATTAGTTATTGGCTATGTCATATGTGGGTTCCTATATATTGTATATTTTGCTTACAATGGTTTAATTATTATTACTTTGAGATTTAAACATTTCAAACCAAAGTAGTCTTATGTTTGAATCTTACAAACTTCAACTTCGGAATAACACGTAAATTATAAGAAAAATACAAAAAAGTAAAAATAATGTCATTATTATAAAATTTCACACGATTTAATATATTTTACTAATTTATTAGATTTAGATTTAAAGATCATTTATATAGCATAAGAGTTTAAACAAACCTTCTTTATGACTTTATGTTAACATGCAACGGTATAAAAGCAGAAAAAACTTAACAGGAAAACAGAATAGTATGTTGCATAAACTCGCATACTTTTATTATTGAAGAAACTAGCTCAAAACTCCAATACAATTGATTATAGGAACCTAATGAAAATTTGTATATATACTGATCAAAACACATGAGAATATATCTAGGAAACCTAATGGTAATCAATAAACTTTCCTTATAATGCATTCCTTATTGCTCAAGGAAATACTAGGAATCCTTGGATGATATTTCAAGACTTGGACAACACTCCAAGTAATCCATAATCTGGACCAGAACACGTCATTAGCCACTTCTGTTCTCGGATAATTCACCAACAATCACCCCATGAATTTCTGAGTCGAGGGTAATTCTTGCACGCCAAGCAATCTTCTCATCTATGCGAACCTTATCCGAGCTAAGGCCTTCGTAAGTGGATCCGCACGTTGCTTGTCTCCCGAAACATGTTCAACTGTCACTTGCTCGTTTTCAACACACTCTCAAATGAAGTGGAATCGAGTGTGGATGTGTTTGCTTCTTCCATGAAAGACAGGATTCTTGGACAATGCAATTGTTGATTTTTTGTCAATACAAATCATCACCTTCTGTTTCTTCTTTCCTGTCAGCTCAGCTAACAACTCCCTTAACCAAACTGCCTGACACACAGCTGCAGTGGCTGCCATGAACTCAGCTTCACACAAGGACAAAGCTATTATATCTTAATTCTGGGAGCACCAAGTGATAGGTGCGTCACCAAGGTAGAAAACATGTCCTGCTGTACTTCTACCATCATCAACATCAACATTGTGACTACTATCACTGTAACCTAGCAAGCTCAAATCTTTACTTTGTTTGTATATTATCCCAAAAGATGTTGTACCACGCAAGTAACGAAGAATTTGCTTAAAATCACGTGCATGAGATTCTCTTGGACTTTGCATATAACGACTAACTACTCCAACCGAATATGCTAAATCGGGACGTGTGTGTAAGAGATATCGTAAGCAACTTACTAGTTTCCGATAATGGGTAGCTTCAACTTCAAGCTCATCTTCAGCTTTTGACAACTTTAGTCCCGACTCCATAGGACATTGAATAAAATTACAATATTCCATAACAGTTTCTTTCAGAATTTTCATGACATAACTCTCTTGCTTTACCTTTTCACAACCGTTTTCTTGCAATACTTCAATACTTAAGTAGCAAGTTAGTTCAATAAGGTCCGACATTTCAAATTGTACGCCATCAATTTCTTGAATTGGTTTATGAACTCAAGACTTGTTCCCATCACGAATAAATCATCTACATCAACCGCAACAATTATATATATTCTCCATTTGAAATCTTTCTATAAACCACATTTTCTTGCATGCATCGTTGAAAACCCATATTTTTCAACGTATTATTAAGTTTCAAGTCTTATTGTCTCGAGACGAGCTACCAGCGTGAATACTTTATCAAAATCAATACCTTGCTCTTGTACATAGCTTTTAGCCACTAGACGCGTTTTGTACCTTGCAATTGATCCACTCGTATTTCTTTTAATTTTGTACAACCATCTTAAGCCAATGGTTTTAGCTATTTAGGAGGGAGGACAAGTTTCCATGTGTTGTTCTTCTCGATGGAGTCAATTTCGGCCTTCATTGCATCAAGCCAATTCTTGTTCACTTTGGCTTCATTAAAATTCTTTGGTTCTTCATCGAATGTCAACATTAAATGATCCACATTTAGCTCGTAGTCATTAATTTTTCTTTGCAACAATGAAGTTCGAGTGGACCGTCGAAGTGGGACAGAATCTGCATCATTATTATCATCAGCATGTTGTGATGGTTTGTTGTCAATGTGATAAGTGTCATCGGTTTAGTCGGTATGAGCCTGATTGGTGGGATGTTTGGTTTCAGTTGTAGTTGGGCTCAAACCACCATTAAATTGGATTGCTTGATCGTTACTCCACAAGACAGTAAATGTACCCGGTCCATTTCCTGCTTGATTTTCAGATTCATTACTCCACTGTCATGGTTTATTTCATCACAAATTGCATAGACACTTATAATAATTTTATTTTCCTATGGATTATATAACTGAAATCCTCCCGAATTGGGTTCCTTTCCAAAATACACCAACATTCGGGACCTATCATCCAATTTATTCAAATGTTTTTAGACTACTCTTTCATATGCAACACAACCAAATACTTTCAAATCTTCAATGTTTGGTTTTTTGCCATAAATTTTCTTAAATGGTGTAACACCTATCAATGCTCGAGTTGGTGTTCAATTTATGATGTAAGTTGCATGGTGAATCGCTTCACCTTAAAATTGGTTAGGAACATCTTTTGCTTTCATTAGGCACCGAGTCATCTCGAGTAGAGTCTGATTTCTTTGTTTAACAATTCCATTTTGTTAAGGTGCGTAAGGAGTCATAAACATACGCGATATCCCTTCTTCATCACAAAAATCGGTTCAACTCTTGTGATGTGAATTTTCCACCTCTATCCGTATGGAATGTCTTGATCTCTTTACCGTTTCTTTTTTCAGTTGATGTCTTGAAACTCTTAATAATTCCGGATGGATCGCTTTTGTGCTTCAAAAGAAAAGACCACATGTATCTAGAATAATCATCAATAAGAACTAAAATATAAATACTACATGCTTGGGTGGGGGGATTAATCGGTCCACAAATATCTCCATGCACCATCTCGAGAATATTTGTAGCTCTATACTTAGCTTTCTTTGCAAACGTTGATTTGTTTATTTTCCAATCATGCAAGATTCACAAAGTTGGTCTTGATGTTGGATTGTAGGTACCCCTTTAGCTAGCCTGTGCATCAAGTTAATCGCGCCAAAGTTAATGTGGCCAAGTCGTGAATGTCATACTCAAGCTTCTTCATTGCATTTGGCTTGCAAGCAATGTGGTTTACCAACTTTTAGATTTATTTTGTAAAGTCGATTTTCACTTCTCAGGACTTTCATAAGCAATCTTCTGTCACCATCTCGCATGGTTAGGAAACCACCTCACATCCAAATATCACAACCGGCTATTGTAGATTGCCTGAGACTAATAACATTGCTACGAAGTGACGAGATATAATAAATATCCTTCATTAATTTTTGTTCGCCACTTTTCCCTTCAAACAAAATTGATCATTTTCCTTTAAATGCTAACACACGATCCATCTCCAAATCTCACATTTCCCATTATATTCTTATTTAATTCAAAACAATAAGAGTAGTTTACGGTCATGTGGTTGCTCGCACCATTGTCTAAGTACCAAATTTTGTCTTCATCGGCATGTGCTTCAACTTTTGGAGGGATATATTTGTTTTCATTCAAGAACACCGTTTCTTGAATTGTATTCATCATAAAGAACATCCATTCTTCATGATTAGTATCTCCTTTGTGTGTCTGATTAAGGTTTGCCTCATGGTTTTTGGTTCGATCCGGGCATCTTGAAGCGAAGTGTCCGTATTTATTACACCGGTAACATTAGATGTTTGAGAGGTATCTTTGCTCGTGTGTGTTTTCCCTTTTGCTTTTGATCTTCATGATTTTTAGAGGATTCTGAGTGGCCATGAGTTTGTGTGTTACACCGACCACGTCCACCACCACGTCCTCTACCTCGATAATTTGAACCACGACCTCTACCTCTTGATGATTCGCTGTCTGTTGGACGATTCTGTTTTTGTGACATCCCCATTTTCACGACCAGAAAAGACCGATTTTGTTTATGCTTTATAAAAAATCAGAGTACTTCTTTTGATAAAAAATGTTGCGGAATTTGTTCCCAGTAAAGCATGATAAATACGTTATCAAAGCATTTCCGAAGAAATGTATTTTTTATTCATTTTAAAACATTTGGGATGTCATTGTCAATACAGAAACATAAGCATAAACAGAACTTACATTCATTTACACTAGTGATCTACATCTCTTTAATCTCTCGGTGTAATGTAACTTCATATCGACACCTGTGATACAAATAAGCTTGAGTGGGTCAGGTTGGGAAACCTGGTGAGTACATAGGGTTTTCAACCCACAATAATATAATTATTATGTTTAATCGTCAAACAATTAACCCAATTACCCATCCCCATTATCTTCGTTATTCTTAAGGGTCTACCCTAAGAATCATCTATCCTGCATTCGTTCATTCCGAAGTCCATCGCTTCCAGGGTTCATATGACAGGCACTAAGTCCATAGCTGCCAATGCTCGTTCGTAAAGCACTAATTCCATAGCTGCTAAAGTTCATTCATCAGGTACTAAATCCATAGCTACCAGTGTTTATCTAATAGGTACTAAATCCGTAGCTACCAACGTTTATCTAACAGGTACTAAGTCCATAGCTACCGGCGTTTATCCAATAGGCACTAAGTTCATAGCTGCCGATGTTATTTATTACGCACTAAGTCTATAGCTGCCAATGTTTACTCATATCATCTTTCACCTCTCATCATTCAACTACCCATGTTTTACCCAACATATTCGTAGATATAAAATACATATACAGTTTAAATTATTTAAAACATGTATAAAATCGTTCATCCAGCTTAGATAGCAAGTATACAGGTTATATGCACACATAGCACGTAATTTATATAAAATACTTCATATCTATGTGTAAGATGAAAGTAACTATGCACTCACCTGCAAAGGTGGTGACTCGGTACTCGGACAACACTTCGTTTACTTTAAAACAAATTTCTGCTGACAAAACCTAGTATCATTTCCACTAGAGTTTAGTCTAATGTTCAACGAGACTAATTAATAGTCTAGTTATTATTACTATTATATAAGCGTTAAACAATACTCTTCACCCACTATGTACAGACAGGGGCCGGACATGAAACATCGGAGGGCGAGATCATTTTGGCCTATAACACTTCTGAAATCCAACAACCCAGGCGGCCCTTCAAACCGGATTCCCCGTACCGCGAGTGGTTAAAAAGATATTATAACGACACTTATATAACCCATAATAATAGCTCAAATAATTATTATAAGGTCCTTTTAACGTTACTATATTTAAATAAAAGCTATATTAAAAATTAAGTAGGCGTATCTTACCTACGAGGGGGTTTGGCTAGAAGCCGTGCTCTGCAGGGGCAGAACTTCCGAGCCGAAAGCTCTTCTTCTCGGAGCCGTCGAGCGCTCCGGGGCTTTCTTCTAGCGCTAGGGGAGTTTTTGGGAGGTTTAGAGAGAGTGAAGAGAGAAGAAAGAATGGGAAACGTGTGAAGAAAATGAGGGTGGGAGAGGTTCTATTTATAGAGTGAAATATGGCTGAACTTGGTGCAATATGTGACCATCTGGTGGCAAGACTTGGGGAGAAAGCAATGGCCAAGATTGTGCCACGTCACCCATTTTCGCACAACACATTTCCGACTTCTAAAATTCGTAACTTTTGCATACGAACTCTGTTTTTGACGTTCTTTATATCCACATGTAGGTAAAAATAAGATCTACAACTTTCATTTTGACTCCGTCGGCTATATCTCGACCGATCTTAAATTTAACAGTAGGAGGAGATTATACTGTTAAATGACCGCGAAAAATTCGTAACTCTTTCATACGGGCTCCGTTTTCGTCTTTATTTTTATCGTTGACTTCCTATTAATGAGATCTTCAAATCTCATTTAGTTCGCGTAGGCCAAAAACCGCTCGATCTAAAATTCGAGTTTCGGGTCGTGCACTATTATACCAAATCTTAAAAAATTCATAACTTCCTCATACGAAGTCAGATTTGGGCGTTCTTTTTATGCACGCTCTCGGTTTAACGTATAATACAAATTTTGTTTAGATCACTAAGGCCAAAAAGTCCTCTATCATAAATTCACTATTTACGTCTCCCTGTGTCGTGCCGGTTTTGCCGTAAAACTTCGACGGGCCATAACTTCTTCGTTATAATTCGGATTTCGGCGATCTTTATATGTACGGAACCCTTGTCACATATACTATCACTTGGTTAAGATTAATCCTTATTAATAATATTCCATCAATAACTCATTTTTGATGCTTATTGTCTCTAAATTGACTAGCCTGAATGTGCGGGCGTTACAGCTTTGGAATAAAGTAATCTGTTTTGAGACTCGGTTAGTTTGTCTTCTCCCTTGATTCTTTCTTCATAAGATTTTAAGTGACCAACCACGTCTTCAAATCCTATTTTCTTAAGGTCCAAAACTTGTTCAAGGGCTGCAACTATTGGACAAATCGCCTAGAGAGGCTCATTAGAAACTTCTTCGCAAGCTTCTGTTAAATCATGACCTTTCCTAGTGAAGCAGATTTCGAAGCAATCTTGGATAATTTTTTTGGATTAGTGTCTAAGTCCATAACTATTTTGATATGTACTTGACCCGATGGTGCATGGTCCTTTTGGGTTGCCTTCACCAAAGCAACTTGATAGGATGAATTATGGAGAGAGAGGATTAATTATGATTTATTAATATATTATATGAATAATATATTAAAGGAGAAATCATATTGTTTAATTAATATTAGTCAATAATTAATTAAGAATTAATTTTGTGGCTAAAAGAGATTAATTAAACTTAAGGGACTAGAACTGTCAATTGTGTGATAGTTGAATATTTGGCTATTGGACTCCTTATTAGAGGAGTGGACGAATTCTATGGGGAAACCCATTAGAAATCGTCCAAGGCATCTAAAGGAGGAGTCCATGGGTTGCTTAGGGCCTAAGCAGTCAAATTATGGTTTCCTTGTTAGATAACCCTAATAGCCTCACTATTTAAGCACCCCTAGGGCACCAAAAACGCGGCTATCTTATTCCTTAGGGTTTCTAGATGTTTTTGAGTGCCTCTCCTCTTCTCCTTCTTCATCCTGTTGCTATTGGTGTTTGTGAGCCATTAGAGGAGTGACATTTGTGACTCTAAGCTTTTCAGAAGCCAATTACAACAAGGAATAAATTGTTATTGCTACATAACAATCAAGGTAAGATCTAAACCCTATTCTTATGTTTATATTGATTATCACATGCTAGATCTAGGGTTTATGGCTTCGGATGATTATTTCATGTTCATTAGACAAACTAGATCCAAAGCTTTAGGGTTTGCATGTACACCATAGGAATGTTGTAGTGCTCAAAACCCATCAGTGGTATCAGAGCCTAGGGCTGTTTGTTAATGAACTTGATGCTTATTTGATCGAATATTGCCTGAAAATCGAATTTTTGAGGTTCTGACTGCTTGACTCGCCGAGTCACTTGGTGAACTCGCCGAGTCGGCTGTACTCGACGAGTCCATGCCTGACTCGACGAGTCTAAGGGTCTGGCAGTTTATTTTTGCGATTTACTTGCTGTTTTGGCTTGGGATACTTACGATAAACGTTTTTAATTAGTAAAATCCGTTTTTTATTGATTTTGGGTGAAGATAATGTTTGCCTTATAAGATAATGTTTAATTATTTAAGTTATTTGGTGAATTGTAATGCAAGTAATTGGACTATTTCAAAATTAGATAACCACAAATTAATTGTTAATTGCCTTATTTGAATTGTTGATCTAGAATGTTCTTGATAAAGTTTGGAAAAGTTTCAATTTTCTCCCTTTAGGTTTCATAGTTTTAAATTTCAACTTTAAAAGTTTTAGTTTTGAAATTTAAATAGTTAAACCCTAATATTTGAAATGTTTCAAAACTTGCCCTCAAGTTTTGGAATTTAAATTTTGATTAAAAGTTTAATGTTTGAAATTTTAAATTCTAAAACCCTAGTTTTGAAAAAGTTCAAATTACACCCTTATGGTTTTATTAAGTTAATTAAAGGTATAATTAAAAGAAAGTTAATAAATCCATTTTGATATGGTTTATATTTAAATTAAAAGTGTAATTTATAAAATTAAACCACCTAGTATTTTAAAAGTGTAAAATACACCCTATACTATATATAACATTAAAAGTATAATATTATATATGTATAACTTAAATTGCTAGTCTTACCGTTAGTAGGCCTCATTCACGAAGCTGGTCTATAAGGGGTGTTTAAGGAAATTGCCTATAAAATGGCGATTGAAGGGGTATCCACTCTTACCCACTGCACTCTTGACTAGTGGAGGGTCGTTAGCCGAACGGGTAGGATAGAGCAAACCCATCTCCTCATTAAAAGTATAATGAATAAAGTAACTAAATGTTTTTACTAAATTCCCAAATCTTAGTTACTTTAGGAAAAAGTGAAATCGATGCAATTCCATGGAATTACACTTTGTTCCCTTGTCGAGACAATTAGTGGAGCGTGTGTGGTTAACCAGCACACTAAGTTGGGTTTGGCATTGGTAGCGAAGGATGACTCGATGTTTGTAATAGATCGATGGAGCGTGTGTGGTTAACCGGCACGTCGATTAGGTGATTGTAACATTGAGGGCACCATGTACATTCGCATGGTTATTCACACCTTATTTGTGATCCTCGGCATCCCAGTCACAAATGAAGGGCATAATCGAGATTAAACATGACATTGAAAAGTTCAATGAATCTCAAAAGATGTAGGAGTTTCAATTCATTTAAAACTTAACCTACTTTTCGTTTTTCATGGTGGAAATTGGTAAATCGTCATTTACCTGCCTTCAAATGTTCTGCGAGTTGGATTACGGCATCCCTCTTCCAATTTGTAGGATATTGTCTTGGGTCCTAGCCTTAATATTGATGGGTTTTAGGTACAACAAGTAAACTAGAAAACAATTCCTAAGTTCACATGCAACCTACTTTGGATCTATGTTTTAACTTTTGAACATACAACTTTGAATTGCAATACAAGAACCCTAGAGGAGAGAGGCTATTATCGAAAATAGTAAACTAGGGTTTAGGGTTTACATACCTTTCAATTGTTATAGCAAACAATTGATATTCCCTTGATCTTGATCTTGATCTTCTTGGAAGCTTTAGCACCACAAGTGTAATGCCTCTAATGGAGTCACACCCAAACTAGCAAGAAGGAAAGTAGAAGAGAGAGAGAGGAGAGGGAGTATGCAATTTCGGCCAGGGTATTCTTCCAAAGAATCAGTACCCAAAATGTGAGCCAGGAGGCTCCTTAAATAGTTGAGGGAACTAGGGTTTAGGGAAAACCCTAGTTATCCTTTGCTTAGGGCCTAAGCAAGACCCAAGGCCTTATCTTGGAGCCCTTGGACGAATTCTCTAGGGTTTCCCCTAGGGTTTTCGTCCACCCCCTTCCAAGGGGGTTCTGGAACCTTCCACTCAACTATTAGTTAATTGCAAACTAGTCCCTACACTTTATAATTAATTCTTTTAACCCCAAAATTAATTCTGATTAATTTCTGGCTAACAATTAATTAAACATAATGATTTCTAATTAATATATTAATCCATTAACATATTAATAAATCATTTATATTAATTTATTAATCTTATAAATTAATATCTCTCCTTTCATAATTTCCTTGTCTAGTTGCTAGGTTGAGGGCAACCCAAAAGGACTGTGCTGCTATCAATTCAAGTACATACCAATTATAGTTATGGGCTTAGACACCTAATCCAACAGTCTCCCACTTGGATAAGTCTGTAACTATAATTGCTAGTATGCCTTCTAAATTTGACCAGCAAATTGTAGCTTCCAAAAGCTGCTGCCGAACTCTGACCCAGTCAGTTACGTGTCCTAAGATAAGTGATCATATAACCCTTCGTTCAGCTTGTCCAGAATCTATGTTTCCCGATTCCTGATTTGTGATGATGTAGGACTTCTAATCGAACACATCAATTTAGTCCTGGCTGGGCCCAGCACATAAGTCAACACCAAATCATCGAGGGGCCCACAGATATCGCTTTTCCTGTTAGGGCAAAAGGAACGAATAAACGTTGACTCATATGCTTGTATCTTTTACTCATCAAATTATGCATGACAATACGTTTTATAACACCAAGTTACTGATGCGTTTTCGTATCACCAATGCACAACCGACTTGTAAATTACAACTCATATATCTTCGTTTCAAGATTATAAGATATTATCGTCTCAGTATTACTCGTGATGAATTCCATGAAGTAATACTCTGAGCGTGGGTTTATCCAATACTCAAATCTCAATTTCTGAGTACTCATGAACATTGCAGCAATTCTATTGCCATGTCTATCCTTAGACAATCTGCAGTCCAATTCATGACAGTCTTAATTCACTACTTACTTCCAAGAGTACGAGCGACTGTGGAGTTTGAATAATCTCATTATTCAGGAAGTAAAACATGCAAAAAATGAAACGCAATAATAAACAATTGACAAAAGGTAGTAGCCAAACTTATAAATAATACTTTATTATTTAATCACCAAAAGTCAATTACATTTACTTTGTTACAAGTTTCAAAAACTAATCTAACTACTAAAACTAATATCATCTTTCAGTCCTATGCTCCGAGCATGCTGAATATGCTTAGCCCTACTCAGACCCTTTGTGAGAGGATCTGCTGGGTTATCTTCAGATGACACCCTCTTTACTATAAGATGGCCTTCTTTTACTCTATGTCTGATGAAATGGTACTTTCTGTCGATATGTCTGGTCTTACCATGATCTCTCGGTTCCTTTGTCAAGGCAACCGCTCCTTCATTATCGCAGAACAGTTCCATAGGCTCCTGAATGGTTGGAACAACTCTGAGATCCCCGATGAAGTTCCTCAACCAAGCTGCTTCTTTCGACGCTTCACTTGCTGCTATGTACTCTGATTCACAAGTAGAATCAGCCACCGTATTTTGCTTGGAACTCTTCCAAGTAACTGCTCCTCCATTCAGTAAAAACACCCAGCCCGACTGAGAACGGAAGTTATCTCTATCCGTCTGAAAGCTGGCATCACTGTAACCATCTACTCTCAAGGTATCACTGCCACCAAGCACAAGGACCCAGTCCTTTGTCCTTCGCAAATACTTGAGTATATTCTTAACTGCTATCCAATGAGCTCTACCTGGGTTTCCCTGATAGCGACTGACCATGCTCAAAGCAAATGCCACATCAGGGCGAGTACATGTCATAGCGTACATGATCGATCCGACAGCGGAAGCATAAGGTACACGACTCATGTCATCTATTTCAACATCTGTACTCGGGCATTGAGTCTTACTCAATTTGGTATTGCTCTGGATAGGTAGCTCTCCCTTCTTGGAATTTTCCATACTAAACCTCTTTAGTACCTTATCCAAGTATGTGCTCTGACTAAGTCCAATTAGTCTCTTCTTTCTATCTCTCAATATTCTAATCCCAAGAATATAGGCAGCTTCTCCAAGGTCTTTCATGGCAAAACACTTTCCAAGCCAAGACTTAACTTCTTTCAAGGTTGGAACGTCGTTACCAATGAGTAATATGTCATCGACATACAACACCAGAAAAGTTACTATACTCCCACTAGCTTTGATATACACACAGAACTCATCTTCACTTCTAGAGAAACCAAATTCTTTGACTTTCTCATGGAAGCAAAGATTCCAACTGCGAGATGCTTGTTTCAATCCATAAATGGATTTCTCAAGCTTGCACACTCTATTAGGGAACTTTGCATCAACAAAACCCTCTGGCTGACTCATGTAAACATCTTCAGCCAACTTCCCATTAAGGAAAGCAGTTTTGACATCCATCTGCCAGATTTCATAATCATGAAAGGCAGCTATGGCGAGCAATATCCTAATAGATTTAATCTTAGCCACTGGCGAGAAGGTTTCATCATAGTCAACCCCTGGGGTTTGAGTGAAACCTTTTGCAACCAGTCGAGCCTTGAATGTGTGCACATTTCCATCCATGTCTGTCTTCTTCTTGAAGATCCATTTGCACCCAACTGTCTTACGACCTGGTGCACTATCAACCAAATTCCAAACTTGGTTGTCATACATGGACTTAATCTCGCTGTCCATTGCCTCTTTCCACTTGGAAGCCTCTGGGCCTGCCATTGCTTCCTTATAAGTGACTGGTTCATCTAAGTTTACCAGTGTTCTGTCACTTATGAATGTGTCACCATCTGAAGTAATATGAAAACCATACAACTCAGGTGGCACACTCACCCTAGTGGATCTTCTAAGAGGTAATGAGTTATCAATTGGTTCAACAGGAACTGTTTCCTCTGGTTGAGTGCTAGTGTCATCTAAGGTTCCTTCATTGGCTGACTCTTGAATTTCTTCAAGGTCAATAGTGCTCCCACTGTCATCTTTGAATATGAGCTCTCTTTCAAGAAAGACTCCTCTTCGTGCTACAAATACCACGTTCTCACTAGGCCTGTAGAACAAATATCCAAAAGACTGCTTTGGGTAACCAATGAAAACACATTTCTCACTTCTAGCTGCTAGCTTGTCGTGAGTCTCTCGTCTTACGAAAGCTTCACAACCCCAGACTTTAATATGTGCTAACGAGGGAACTTTCCCTGTCCACATTTCGTGAGGTGTTTTGGCAACCTTCTTTGTAGGGACAAGATTGAGGATGTGGGCGGCTGTCTCTAAGGCATACCCCCAGAAGTGAATAGGAAGCGAAGCCCGACTCATCATAGAACGAACCATGTCTAACAAGGTTCGATTGCGCCTCTCAGCTACACCATTTAACTGTGGTGTCCTAGGAGGAGTCAATTGTGAGACTATCCCACATTCTTTCAGATAGTCGTTAAACTCGATACTAAGATACTCCCCGCCTCTATCGGATCTAAGTATCTTTATCTTTCTGCCCAATTGATTTTCGACTTCATGTTTAAACTCTTTGAACTTTTCAAAAGTTTCTGACTTATGCTTGATCAAGTAGATATATCCATATCTGCTATAATCGTCAGTGAAAGTCACATAGAATCGATTAGCATCTCTTGTAGTTGATCTGAAGGGCCCACACACATCTGTGTGTATGAGATCCAACAGACCTTCACCTCTTTCACAAGACCCTGTGAATGGTGATTTTGTCATCTTTCCCAAAAGACAAGATTCACACATATCATCTGACTCTAGGTCAAATGATTCCAACACTCCATCCTTTTGGAGTTGGGCTATGCGTTTCTTGTTAATGTGTCCAAGACGACAATGCCACAAACATGCCTTGTCTACACTATTAGACAAGTCAATATTAAGTACACTATTTCCTAAGCTATCAACACAAGTCACTGTTTCATACACACCATTACAAGGCAAAGCTTCAAACATAAAAACACCATTCTTATAAACAGAAATTGAACCATTCAAATCATTAAAAGAATATGTAAAACCTTGTCTGAACAATGCATGAAATGAAATAATGTTTCTCGTCATCTCAGACGAATAGCAACAATTTATTAAATCTAATCTAACATCATTACTAAGCAGAAGCTGATAAACTCCGATCTTGGTTACTGGTGAAGACTTTCTGTTTCCCATGATCAGGTTTATCCTTCCTCGCTCTATCTCCTCACTTTCCTTTAGACCCTGCAAATCAGAACAGATATGAAAACCACATCCTGTGTCAAGGACCCATGAACGAGAAGATAATGAGTTATTAGCAGAAATAGTGTAAATACCTGCCGAAGATGGCTTCACTTTGCCATCCTTGATATCTTGCAGATATTGTGGGCAAGATCTCTTCCAATGCCCCTTTTGGTTGCAGTAAAAGCAAACTGCCTCTTTTGGATCAGAAACATGGGGAGTGGAACCATTGGGCTTAGCCTTTGGGCCATTATTAGATGACCCAGCCTGAGCCTTGCTCTTCCAGTTTTGTTTGGGAGGACCTTTCCTCTTTTTCCCCTTTCCCTGTCCAATAGCCAAAACAGGGGCACTCGTAGGTGTGGAGGGTATACTTTTACCCTTCATCCCTGCCTCAGCTGTCTGCAACAAGTTGTGCAATTGGGCCAAGGTCTGCTCAGTATTGTTCAAATGGTAAGTTAGAATAAACTGACCATAACATTCAGGAAGTGAGTTCAAGACCATGTTAATGGCCAATTCCTCATCAAAGTGAATATTGAGCTTGACCAAACGCTCTATGTAGCGTTGCATTCTTTGCACATGTGACACAACCGACTCCCCATCTTTCATTTTGCAAGCCATGAGTGACTTGACTACTTCGAACTTTTCTTGACGAGCTCGCTTATGGTACTTTTCCATAAGGTCCTTGTTCATCTCGAAAGGCCAGTAGTCCTCATAGTACCTCTGCAGTTCTAGGGACATAGTTGCCACCATGATGCATGCCACTTTGGTAGCATCATCGTAATGTTTCTTGTAGGCAGCAAGATCTTCAGGAGTAGCTTCATTCTCATCAAGCTCTTTGAGCTCCTTTTCAAGAACATATTCTTTATTCTCGAAACGAAGAGCCATCTTGATGTTGCGCATCCAATCGTTATAGTTTGAGCCATCCATAACGACTTTGGAGCATATATTGAGCAAGGAGAAGTTCTGGTTGGAGGAGGATGAAGCAGAAGTGTTTCCAGGAGTAGACATCTGAAAAGAAAGAAAGTTTTAGTTAGATTTCAAGATACCTTAATAGAATAACCCAAAGATATAATATCAAGGTTAGGATCCAACTATGAAGATTCACAACTTAGAAATGGGATGCCGAGATCCAAGTGCAAATTTCATAAAGGTAGGTGAATGACGATTCACCAATTCCACCATTAGACGAAACAAACGAAGTGAAATTCCTAATTCTTTTGAGATACATTGAAACTATTCAATGGCATGTTTTAATCTCAGATTATGCTCTTCTATTTGTGACTGGGATGCCGAGGATCACAAACAAGATGTGAATAACCATGCAAATGTGCTTGGTAACCTCATTGTCTTTATCATTAACTATTGATGTGCTGGTAAACCACACACGCTCCATCAAAATGACAATTATGAGATACCCATTACTACTCTTTATTAGTGCCTTTTAGTGTGCTGGTTAACCACACACGCTCCACTAACGACCAATAAAGCATAATGTGCAATTTCATGGATTAGCATACTTTTCACATTTTTCCTAAAGTAACTAGAGTTGGGATTTTGAAAATAATGTTCTAGTACTTTCTTTAATATCATTATACTTTTAATGAGAAGTAGTTGTCCTATCAAATCCGTTCTGCTAACGACCCTCCACTAATCAAGGAAGCGGTGGGTGAGAGTGGACACCCATTCAACTACCATTTTATAGGCAGTTTCCTTATACCCCCCTTATAGATTAGCTTCGTGAATGAGGCATACTAGCGATTTGACTGACCATGTTCTTATACATATATAATATTAAACTTTTAATTATAATATATATATAAGGTGTGTTTTAAAACATTTTAAACTTCAAGGGTTTATAAATTTCGAAATTTAAGCTATTAAATTTAAATTTAAATAAACCAATTAACTAGATTTAATATTTATCTTTTAATTAACTATTAATCAAATTATTAAATCTTGTAAGGATTATCTAATTAAATTAATCCATTAATTTAATCCTAATCCTTATCCCTCTAAATTTCGAAAAATAGGGTAAGGATAATTATCCAATTAATCTAATTAAGTAACAATTATCCAAAACAAGAAACCCTAGTTATCCTCTAGCATATTTCGAAATTTACAAGGGAGGAGGCTAGGGTTTTCAAAACCCTAACCCTAATTTCGATTAGGGTTCTTTGGAGGCTAGGGTTTTCGAAAAAAAACCCTTTGATCCAAAACCCTAGAAATCGAAAATTTTGGCCTTTAGGGTTTAATAGCTATAAACCCTAATTTGCAATTCAACAATTGTAGCAATTCAATTTAAAACAACAATGGCTCTGATACCACTGATGGGTTTTAGGTACAACAAGTAAACTAGAAAACAATTCCTAAGTTCACATGCAACCTACTTTGGATCTATGTTTTAACTATTGAACATACAACTTTGAATTGCAATACAAGAACCCTAGAGGAGAGAGGCTATTATCGAAAATAGTAAACTAGGGTTTAGGGTTTACATACCTTTCAATTGTTATAGCAAACAATTGATATTCCCTTGATCTTGATCTTGATCTTCTTGGAAGCTTTAGCACCACAAGTGTAATGCCTCTAATGGAGTCACACCCAAACTAGCAAGAAGGAAAGTAGAAGAGAGAGAGAGGAGAGGGAGTATGCAATTTCGGCCAGGGTATTCTTCCAAAGAATCAGTACCCAAAATGTGAGCCAGGAGGCTCCTTAAATAGTTGAGGGAACTAGGGTTTAGGGAAAACCCTAGTTATCCTTTGCTTAGGGCCTAAGCAAGACCCAAGGCCTTATCTTGGAGCCCTTGGACGAATTTTCTAGGGTTTCCCCTAGGGTTTTCGTCCACCCCCTTCCAAGGGGGTTCTGGAACCTTCCACTCAACTATTAGTTAATTGCAAACTAGTCCCTACACTTTATAATTAATTCTTTTAACCCCAAAATTAATTCTGATTAATTTCTGGCTAACAATTAATTAAACATAATGATTTCTAATTAATATATTAATCCATTAACATATTAATAAATCATTTATATTAATTTATTAATCTTATAAATTAATATCTCTCCTTTCATAATTTCCTTGTCTAGTTGCTAGGTTGAGGGCAACCCAAAAGGACTGTGCTGCTATCAATTCAAGTACATACCAATTATAGTTATGGCTTAGACACCTAATCCAACAAATATCTCGTTTGGGTGTTTTATTAAGGACTCAATCAACTAAACTTGAATTTTCTCCCGTTTCATAGATGTCAAAGTCTGACAACTATGGTCTTCCTAAATCCGTTGGAAAAAGGTTTTCCATGTGAAGATGATGTTCCACGATTGTATTGTGGAAATGGAAATCATGCTTCATTTCCTCCACCTCCTCCAATAATTCTCCCTAACCCACGTGTTCGAAGACTTGAAAAGTTCAAAGTCATTCAAGCCCTATTGGCAAAAGACATGAAAATGGAAAGTCTATATGTGCTCATGTCTTAGATAAAAGATTACATATTGATAGATTGGGATTGTTAGGTGTCGATGTTTAAAGTAAGTTGGCTGTTGACTTGGTTCTTAAGTCACTTCCAGAATCATATGGTAAGAGAGTACTATATGATGGATCGCGACATGACCCTTATTGATTTGACTTATTTGCTTATTGCTGCTAAATCAGAAATGATTTGGCGCACCGGTCAGCAAATTTGTCTGGTAAATCAATATCCCAACCTTCTATGGGCAATGAAAACATTGGAATTCTAGAAAAGTTTTCTCTACGTAAGAGAAAAACTGAGTCTGAGATAGTCCCGTGTACCATTCCATAAGAATCCATGTGTTTCTACTGCCAAAAGAAGGGGCATTGGTTACGAAGCTGCCCTGACTACCTGAGAGATCTAAGAGATGGGAGAGCCAAGATGTATGACTCTGCATCAGGTAAAATCCACTATCTAACTCGATTAAGTTCCTGTTTGGAGATTCTTAATACATGATGTGATAAGATTACATTTCGATGTTTTTGAATGATCAAAGAAAGGAAAGGAAGCTTAAAGGAAAGAAGTGAGCTAAATCTGATCATGAAGAAGTGGATCTTGATCGCATGATACAAAGATCGGATTATTTTAGCTATTACTTTAGAGTTAGGATAGATTGCTAAATAATATTTGCGTAGTTTCTCATTTGTAATCGCGTTGTAAGAACAATATTTTTCCGCAATAAAATAAATTTTGATTTATCTTATTTATGTTTCCTTGCAATGGATTTTATGAAAAATTGGTGTTTGAATGGTTCTATTGTTAGCAATATTATGAATGGATTTGATTATTAGTTATGTTATTTGTGGAAATGTCATAAATTTACCAAATGAGGAAAGTTTCTCAACACCCAAGTTTCAATTGGACAGAAACTTGGAATCATGCAACTGGTATTGTGTGATGAATGAAAACCTTCGTATTTGGGAAATTGAAACTAATTCTTTGTTCACATAAGTATGTGAGTCAAGTGAAGGACTAGGAGATCTGGTACACAATGTTGTGTACTGGTCAAGTCCACCACAAAGAACGATAAGTTTATTCGTCATGATTTACTAAAAGTCTAGTAAACGTGATTATGCTTACAAGATTAAGTGTAATTCTGAATCATTGAAAAGTTTCAATGAATAGCAGAACGAATAAGAAGAATCAATTAGGCAGAAAGATAAAAGTTTCTCCAATCTAAGAAGAAGGGAGAGTACTTTTGTATCGTGTTTTATGATCGTCTTGGTTATTGTAGGAACCATATTACAATTCATCCTCTAAGGATACCTTAGTGCACTAGTTTGGCTAAGAAGAGGAATGGTGAATTGTAGAAATGGTTAAGTCAATAAGATGTATCGTACTTCGTTCCAATATCAAGTCTTAGAGTCATACTCCAAGACTGTGAATTGAGTGACATAATCTTAAGTAGGAATGTTCTACATTTGCACATTTTGGTAAGTTGTGATGTCTTGGATAAGACAAAGACCAGCTAATACCAAATTGTGTGTAGGTTTGTATTGATAAAGACATACACTGACTCCTGAATATTTGTTTTGTCAAGAAATGTTTCTCGACAAGAGAATCTTATATGTCAAGAGGTCAGTGGGAGTCTAAAGATCTTGGAAAGTTTCAAGAACAAATCAAGAAGTAAACCTCTTAAACACTAGCACATGACTTGAGGATTGTAACCTATCGTGTTGAAAAAATTTTAATTTTGTGCCAATCCAGTTGAGTGATTATGCATATGAGTTCTACGAGTTCTCAATTGAATGCATAAGGGCAAACACCTTGATCAATGAAAGTACATCGACTAGCATAGGTGAGTTGCTAAATAACTTGGAAGCAATGGTGGGACCCTTGATGGCAAGAAATTAAGAATGAACAAGTTCTGTCTATAAGAGGTTGAATTTGTCACAAACATTATCTTACGATTATGCTTATGACAAATTTGCATGGATAGGAACACATGCACCATAAAATCTAAGTGTCATAAGGTTTCTCTCCTTCATGAAAATGATTGTCAGGAAACGCTTTCAATAAGAGAGATTTTAAGGAGATAGCGATTATGTAAATTGCATTCTCAAATTCGATTATGATTACGGCATCCCTTTTCATAGTTTGGGGCCATATAAGATTAGTATTATTCTTGTGTTTCAATTTGCATGTTTTGACTTCCTAAATAATTGAGTTATTTGAGAATAATCGAATTATTTGAACGTTCCACAGTCATTCATACTTTGGGAGTAAGTATGAAAGAAGATTGTCATGAATTGGTGTGTAGATTGTCTAAAGTGTATTAGATATAGCAAAAGTTTGCTACAACGTTCATGAGTGCTTACGAATATGATTTGAGCATTGGATTAAACCCACGCTCACTTGAATCACTTCATGGATTTTTATCACGAGTAATTGGTGAGACGATAATATCTTATGTTCTTGAAACCGAGATGTGTGAGTTGTATCTTGTGAGTCGGTTGCACATTGATAATATGTAAACGCACCAGTAACTTGGTGTTATAAAACGTATTTTTGTGTGTGATTCGGTGAGTGAGTACAAGCAAGCATTGAGTCGAAGTTTATCCGTTCCTTTTACCCAATGTGGGATAAAAGCGATATCTGTGGGCCCCTCGATGATTTAGTGATGACAAAGGAAAGTGCTCAGCCGGGCCAGGACTGATTTGATTTGTTCAATTAGTCAGTTGTCATAAATCAGAAATCAGGAAACGACACATAGACCGAGAGAATGATTTCAATCCATGTCTCACGTCTATACGATATCTACAATGGAGGAATATATGATCCCTTATCTAAAGGACGCGTATCTGATAAGATCAGAGTTGACAGCGGCTTTTGAAAGCTACGATTGCGGATCAGGATCTGAAGTCATACGCAGAATAGTTATTAGACTTATCCAAGTGGGAGACTGTTGGATTAGTGTCTAAGTCCATAACTATTTTGATATGTACTTGACCCGATGGTGCATGGTCCTTTTGGGTTGCCTTCACCAAAGCAACTTGATAGGATGAATTATGGAGAGAGAGGATTAATTATGATTTATTAATATATTATATGAATAATATATTAAAGGAGAAATCATATTGTTTAATTAATATTAGTCAATAATTAATTAAGAACTAATTTTGTGGCTAAAAGAGATTAATTAAACTTAAGGGACTAGAACTGTCAATTGTGTGATAGTTGAATATTGGGCTATTGGACTCCTTATTAGAGGAGTGGACGAATTCTATGGGGAAACCCATTAGAAATCGTCCAAGGCATCTAAAGGAGGAGTCCATGGGTTGCTTAGGGCCTAAGCAGTCAAATTAGGGTTTCCTTGTTAGATAACCCTAATAGCCTCACTATTTAAGCACCCCTAGGGCACAAAAAACGTGGCTATCTTATTCCTTAGGGTTTCTACATGTTTTTGAGTGCCTCTCCTCTTCTCCTTCTTCATCCTGTTGCTATTGGTGTTTGTGAGCCATTAGAGGAGTGACATTTGTGACTCTAAGCTTTTCAGAAGCCAATTACAACAAGGAATAGATTGTTATTGCTACATAACAATCAAGGTAAGATCTAAACCCTATTCTTATGTTTATATTGATTATCACATGCTAGATCTAGGGTTTATGGCTTTGGATGATTATTGCATGTTCATTAGACAAACTAGATCCAAAGCTTTAGGGTTTGCATGTACACCATAGGAATGTTGTAGTGCTCAAAACCCATCAAATTTTGCTACGAATTCATCTATGGTGCTTGTGTCACTCATCTTCAGATTTTCAAAATCTGTGATTAGGGTTTAGAGTCTCGCTTCCTTTACTCGATTGGCTCCTAGATTTCATGTTTTTATTGCATCCCACATCTTTTTTCCAGTTTTCGAGTTACCGATTTGAAGAATTAAGTCTTCTAGAGTCGATTGAAACAACAATCATTTCACAATGTTGTTCTTCTTCATGTCATCTACTTCAGGATCGGTCACATCCCATACGTCATGAATCACGTGTAACACCTCCATGCACATCGTCCAAATCGTGTAGTTTGTCGATGTCAAAGACGGGCATTGGAACGTTAATGAAGTCATTTCCTTCACCGGTGGCTGTGATGATTCTCCTCCTGACATCACCGATTAATTTCTTATAACACTCCAAAAATCACAATAAATTTAAAATTTTCAAAACCAACCATAAATCATAATTTTTACAAAAAGAGTCATTGTTTCAAAATCATTATTTCAAATCAGAGTTTCCCCAAGACCCGAATTCATAAAACAGGAAGCTGTGTACGA